>NC_136809.1:43578918-43848918 GCF_951216825.1 Electrona antarctica
GAATCCACAGATGGGGTGCAGGCTTTAGTTCCGACATACTGTTGATCCGAGTGTCATTAGACCAACAACCTCTACCTCACACCCTAACCTAACCCTATCGGAGTGTCATTAGACCGACAACCTCTACCTCACACCCTAACCTAACCCTAAGCAGCGCATGTCCGACCGCTGTTCCCACATGTCGGATCTTTGGGTGTGTCAGATCTGCGTATTCCTCCCCCACAGACCACCTGAACACAGTCCATAATGTGTGTCTGTATTTCACTGATTCATAATCCACAGACCACCTGAACACAATCCATAATGTGTGTCTGTATATTTCACTGATTCATAATCCACAGACCACCTGAACACAGTCCATAATGTGTGTCTGTATATTTCACTGATTCATAATCCACAGACCACCTGAACACAGTCCATAATGTGTGTCTGTATTTAAAAAGTGGAACCATGCATTAATCAGAATGCTTGTTGTTTGGCAGCTGCACCAAATGTGCACCTTTTGATTGTTGTCTGTGATCAATAAAGAGACCCAGTTAGTCTTTTTTTTCTCCTCTTTTTTCTTTGAGTGGTGCAACCATAGAGTAATAAAAGGATAGAGGCCGAACCGGAGCGTTAGAACTACAGACTCACTCCCAATCTAAACTATGGAATGAACTTCCCATTGCAGTCAGAACTGCATCTCACTCCCAATCTAAACTATGGAATGAACTTCCCATTGCAGTCAGAACTACAGACTCACTCCCAATCTAAACTATTGAATAAACGTCCCATTGCAGTCAGAACTACAGACTCACTCCCAATCTAAACTATGGAATGAACTTCCCATTGCAGTCAGAACTGCAGACTCACTCCCAATCTTCCACCGTAGTCTGAAAACCCACCTCTTCAGACTCCATCTTAGCCCGCAGCACTTGTCCTAGCCTCGACGACCTTGCAGGCATATGCAAAGGCTCAATTTATGTAACTTACATAGCATTTTAAGTTGACAGCACTATAATAGCATTTTATGTAGACATAGCACTTTATAGTATATGTATAGTTTTATTATATAGATATTCCACTGTTACGTTCTTAGCTTAAGCATGTTTCATGGTAAACTACTTTTTATTTGATGTATCACCATGCTTTTGTTCTTGCTTAATGTAAGTCGCTCTGGATTAAGAGTGTCTGCTAAATGCCTAAATTGTAATTGATTTTATTTCAACCATAGTTTGAGTCCTCTGTAAAACACATTACCATCCGTTTCTTTTTTAATACCACAAAGGTGACAGTCAGACATCATTTTTTGATCCATGATTTTTATAGCCTGTTTGTATATTGATGTTATTGTTTTTAAGACAGTCTGATGTTCCATATGGTTACACCCCGCTCCTTTTTCTGAGGGGCACTAGCCAGTGTTGTTTTCGTTGACTAAAACTAAGACAAAAAATGTTCGTCGACTACCTTTTTCCACTGACAAAAACTAAATGGAAACTAAATGAAAACTAAGCTATGGTGACTCAAACTAAGACTAAATATACTGACAATTTTGTCAACAAATAAAAACTAGACCAAAATGTTAGGAAGGGACTAGTGGACAAGAGGTACAGTATAAATAATTTTACAATTAGTTGCATGCTGAAGATAGCCGATCTACAAGCCCACAACACGTCGCAGCGCGATGCGTTGTGAGCTTGTAGTCCGGCAATTTCAGCAAGTGAAGAAAAACAGTCATCACAACGGCATCAAGGCCCGCCAAAATACATTTTAGTCGACTAAATCAACTGTAGATTTAGTCGACTAAAATCTTATGATATTTAGTCGACTAAAACTAGACTAGCACTAAGACATTTCATCATCAAAATTTGCTGCCAAAAACAACACTGGTGCTGCTAGCCCCTCCTGTGTCCAGCTTTGAGGGGCGCTATAGCCCCTATGTCCAGCTTTGAGGGGCGCTAGCCCCTGTGTCCTGCAGCTTTGAGGGGCGCTAGCCCCTATGTCCAGCTTTGAGGGGCGCTAGCCCCTATGTCCAGCCTTGAGGGGCGCTAGCCCCTATGTCCAGCTTTGAGGGGCGCTAGCCCCTGTGTCCAGCTTTGAGGGGCGCTAGCCCCTATGTCCAGCTTTGAGGGGCGCTAGCCCCTGTGTCCAGCTTTGAGGGGCGCTAGCCCCTGTGTCCTGCAGCTTTGAGGGGCGCTAGCCCCTATGTCCAGCTTTGAGGGGCGCTAGCCCCTGTGTCCTGCAGCTTTGAGGGGCGCTAGCCCCTATGTCCAGCTTTGAGGGGCGCTAGCCCCTGTGTCCTGCAGCTTTGAGGGGCGCTAGCCCCTGTGTCCTGCAGCTTTGAGGGGCGCTAGCCCCTGTGTCCTGCAGCTTTGAGGGGCGCTAGCCCCTATGTCCAGCTTTGAGGGGCGCTAGCCCCTATGTCCAGCTTTGAGGGGCGCTAGCCCCTATGTCCAGCTTTGAGGGGCGCTAGCCCCTATGTCCAGCTTTGAGGGGCGCTATTTTATAAAAGGGAAATCTTCTGAGAGCTTCTGAGAGCTTCTGAGAGCTTCACAGGCAAAGATAATCAACTTAAAAATCTCAAAATGGGTCAGAAAGACCCTCACAGACTCTCTAGGGTTAAATGGGTCAGAAAGACCCTCACAGACTCTCTAGGGTTAAATGGGTGAGAAAGACCCTCACAGACACTCTAGGGTTAAATGGGTGAGAAAGACCCTCACAGACATAGTATTAACGCTATGGACCAGAGCTAACGCCCCAACGTCATGACGTTAAGGTGACAGGTATCAACATCCAACAACATCCAACCTGTCTGTAGTGAACCATCCAACAACATCCAACGTGTCCCATATGTCTGTAGTGAACAGCAGGCAGTAAAATGATCACACAGACAGACAGGTTCTATATTTACGTTCCATCAAAGAAGTAGAACTTCCCCTTGCCGTTCTTCTCGCCGTGAGTGAAGTTTCCCTCGAAGCGATCACTGGAGGAGTACGTTGTACAGACCCCATGAGGGAGGTCGTCGTCATCCAGAACCTGTGAGGAACAGACATTCAGAATAACAAAAAACAGGCCTGTGTTCTGTTGTTTCATTTTAGGTTTAAAAATAAATCATGATATTTTCTTGATTTCTCAATTTTATTTTGAAGAGAAAAACTAATTATACGTTTTTGTGAGGTTTAACAAACAAATCAAAATATTGATTAATTTAATTCTTAACGTCCTACAGAGACATGAGATGCACTACACAAACATATTTCATTTCGAGTTCAATACAATATTCATTGCAACTTTTGTGCAGATATCTGCTTAGGGCCTGCCTGCACTAATGTCACCATTTCTTACTTTGCCACGTCATATTTGTGCTAGTTGTTTCCTGTAGCGTCTTCAATTCAGTTAGGCTATATGTTTAATCATAGGGTCCCATACCTGGTCAAATTATCCTGGTGATCCCCTCAAATTGAATTGAATTTTCTCCTATAATTTAGATACATCATGAGGTGTTTAAGCCATACAGACGCTTTAGGGGCCAGTGCTGATTTCCACTCCAATAGAATCCTTCTTGCTTAAAGAAAATAAGAAATCAAGCAAGATTCTGTTTTATACTCCTCCCAATAGGTTGGTGATCTGTACAACCCCAAACAACAGACATGCATCTCTCTGCACATGGTGACAACTCTATGTCCCAGGCTTCGGCAAGGTGTTTAAAGATAGCCAAGTAACCTTTTGATACATCACCATGAATCTATTGCTCATGCATTCAAATAAACCAAACCCCATCAGGGGTCCTAGGACAGAATCATTTCAATGCCAGCCCCCAAACCAGATAATACTCTCCAACGTTTGTGCACGCGTCGCGCACGCCCATTCATGCACATTCAGGCAAGAATAATGGGCACGTATGTAATAAGATCGTTATTAAATGTATTTACATACAGACATTGCATAACCAATTAGCAACCAATTGGTTACTTAGGTGTTAGGATGCTCTCCCAACTCCCAAGTAGTGTACAACAGTATGCCATGTACATTGTACACTACCGGTATTAACTATATCATGAACAACAGTACATAACATAATATACATATTTATTGCTGGGTGTAAAGAGGAGTGGCAATTGTGGCATGGCACGTGTGTGTGTGTCTGTGTCGCATGCGTGCGCACTGAGCCTGTGTGTGTGCAGTGGCACTCGATCGGTAATCTGGGAGGGTCGCTCTTGACTTTCTCTAAACATGGCTGCCCAGGATGAACTCAGTAAGTTTGTCTGCTCTATCATTGATCTGTAACAGACGTCATGGGTGTTGGTGTCTGTTAAATGTACATCTGCTGTGTCGGTTTGCCTCTTTTTGGACAGTAGAAACTCAAAACGTGTACATGCAAAAGGTTAGCGCAGCAGGAGTGGCACCACAGTTAGCTAACCGGGGCTATTGCTGCTATAGCTAGCATGCTAACGTCATTTGCCCAGTCATGGTCAAAATTAATGTATCACAGTTAAATATATTGACACATGTCTATGCTAAACCTTAGTGGTGGATCTTTGCAGTGTTCGGCTCAAGTATTCGTTTTGCAGACTGTCAGAGGCCATTTAAAAGCTTATGTCCTGTGGCAAAGAAGCGAGAATATGCGTGGGGGATAGTCTGTGAGTGAGTTAGCCTGCTGCTGGTGAGCCCTGCCAACAATGAAAGAAGGGCTGGGTGGGTGATGATGGATACAGCCAGGCACCAGGATATCTTGAGACGGCCAGATACTCAAGAATGGTTGATATTTTCCATATACATTGCATCATGCAATGCACACAGGTGGAGCCTTCGCCATATGGGTGCAGTTGTCCCACTTTGGACAGAAAACAAGATATGTCTCTCACTATTAATAATAATGAATAGTACTCTACTACCCACTACGAATGAGAGAGTTACACTGTTGGAAAGGCCTAAATAAAATAAAAATAAAAAAACAATTTCTTTGTGTTTCACAGATCAGTTGGAACGTGTGTTCCTTCGCTTGGGCCATGCAGAGACAGATGATCAACTGCAAGACATAATATCCAAGTTCCTACCCCCTGTTCTCCTCAAACTCTCCAGTGTACAAGAAGGAGTGCGGAAAAAAGTAAGGAAGAGTCACCAGAATTCAGTGTAGCTGATTTTAAATCAGCCATAGAGGCGGCAGTGGCTCAGGAAGCATAGCCACCGTTTGGGAACCAGAAGGTTCCATCCCCTGCTCCTCCTCCAGACAAAAAGTGTGTCCTAGTGCAAGGCACTGAGCCCTCAAACTGCTCTGAATGAGCAGGTTGGTGCCTTGCTTGCATATGGTTGCTTCTGTGTGTGAATGGGTGAATGTAACACACGTTGTAAAGCGCTTTGCATAAAGTCACTACGGTATTGGCCTGGGCAGCATTCCTTTTCAGGTTTATGATCCGGTCGGGAGCGGATTATATCGTTGTAGTCATTGTTTTGTAGTCATCAGGCCGGAACCCTCAAACTGGAACTTCCTTTCCCTCAAACCGGAAGAATAATACCTTCCCAATAAAAGCTCAGGCTAAAGGTCATTACACACTGGCGAATTAGCGACGCGAATTATTCGTGCGAATAATTCGCCTTTTTTTAAAACCAATTGAAGTCAATGCAAGCTTCCACATCAGTGGCGAATGTGCGAATGTGCGAAAATGCGACCGTTTTTCGCTCTTTATTTGTTCGCTCCGGTGTTCGCTCCGGTGTCGAATTTTTAATTCGCGTCGCTAATTCGCCAGTGTGTAATGACCTTAAGAGTCACGCTTTCGGTGATGACTACAACATGACGTAACGATATCATCCGCTCTCGACCGGATCACACAGCAATTTAGTAACAGACCAGGCTTTCCTCCGAGGTGGAAAGCCTGGTGACGCGAGGTTACTACGAACTACGGTATTACTGCTGCACGATGAATCGAAAAAAGATCGAGATCTAGATTCAGGCACCTATGCGATCTAAAT
This sequence comes from Electrona antarctica, assembly GCF_951216825.1. Lineage (NCBI taxonomy): Eukaryota > Metazoa > Chordata > Actinopteri > Myctophiformes > Myctophidae > Electrona > Electrona antarctica. The sequence continues at coordinate 43,584,868 of NC_136809.1, forward strand.
TCATTTCCAAATTTGAACAAACATCGTGCAGCACTAGTAGGCTGTCCAATTCATTTTACTTACAGTTACTCTTATGTTTTTGCTACAAGAGAGAGACTTTAAGAGAGTTTTAAGTCTAGCTTTTTTTTAAAACCAATTGAAGTCAATGCAAGCTTCCACATCAGTGGCGAATGTGCGAATGTGCGAAAATGCGACCGTTTTTCGCTCTTTATTTGTTCGCTCCGGTGTTCGCTCCGGTGTCGAATTTTTAATTCGCGTCGCTAATTCGCCAGTGTGTAATGACCTTAAGAGTCACGCTTTCGGTGATGACTACAACATGACGTAACGATATCATCCGCTCTCGACCGGATCACACAGCAATTTAGTAACAGACCAGGCTTTCCTCCGAGGTGGAAAGCCTGGTGACGCGAGGTTACTACGAACTACGGTATTACTGCTGCACGATGAATCGAAAAAAGATCGAGATCTAGATTCAGGCACCTATGCGATCTAAATTCATTTCCAAATTTGAACAAACATCGTGCAGCACTAGTAGGCTGTCCAATTCATTTTACTTACAGTTACTCTTATGTTTTTGCTACAAGAGAGAGACTTTAAGAGAGTTTTAAGTCTAGCTTTGATGTTGTCTGTTTAAAGCCACAGTAGTTGGCTCCAGGTGCCACATTTTTAATGTAGTAATGATCAGCATCGAGATTCACATTTGAGCAAGAATCGTGCAGCACTAGGCACTATGGAAAAGCAGACCTATTACCTTTCATCCCAAGTTCAAAGCTGGAACCTATTTCTGCTGAAGTATTGGAGATGGTTAAAGTCAGTGAGTGCTTGTCGAGTTTCTCTTAGCGAGGCCGATGCCTGTTGTGAACGCATGCCGCTTCGGCTTGGATGCTTGGCACTACCCATTTTCAATAATACATGGAGGAGGCCAGTCTATATTGTCACTTGCACTATGAGGATCTTTCTAGTTGTTTTTGTTTACAAAACATATTACACCCACCTTGTATTTATGCCAGTGCATAAATAGTGTGCCATGTCCTCTCTGCTAGGTAATGGAGTTGTTGGTCCACTTGAACAAGAGGATAAAGAGCCGACCCAAGATTCAACTTCCAGTAGAAACTCTGCTAGTGCAGTACCAAGATCCTGCAGCTGCATCCTTTGTTACCGTAAGAACGTGTTTTCATACTGTACTGTAGCTCAATTAAATCCCGATGTTTTGCACTAGATTACAATAATCATGTTTTTGAGGGGCTCCAACATCTGGCTTTTAAAATGACGTCATGTGGTAGCCAAGTCTATGGACCTTTTTAAGGCCTATTCATAGTCCAGTTTTCGGTGAACATGACGCGTCACGCCGCGGTGGTCACCGCTCACACAACACCGCTCTCTGGCCCTTATTTATCAACGCGGTGGGTGTACACCGGATTTTGGGTGTACACCGCGTTGATAAATAAGGGCCTCTGTTTTTACTAACCACTGTTTCGGTGGTCACCACCTCTTCACCGAAAACTTGACTATGAATAAGCCTTTTAATTTGTTTTAAGTTTGTTTAGAGCACTTTTAACAAACATAGAGTGGCAGCCAAGTCTATGGGCTTTTAATGTTTGTTTACAGCAGTAAATATCATGTGGTAGTAGTGGTACTGTACATTATAAATGCCAAAGGGGTGAGGCAACCCTCACTTCATACGGGTGTGATTTTTACTTTTGTAATAGCAGAATTAGACATTCATATTAACGTCATAATGAGCTTGCTTGCTAACCGGTCAGCTCAGTATGTCCCGCCACTCTAGACTGAATGTCTCTTTCTTTTTTTCCAGAATTTCACCATCATCTATATCAAGATAGGTTACCCTCGTCTGGAGGTTGGCAAACAGTGTGAACTTGCCCCCACCCTGCTCACTGCCATGGAGGGCAAGCCTCAGCCACAGCAGGACAGGTGAGGACATGTGCACTACACACAGACACAACATGTGAGAGACATCTTTTACATTATAAATGAGTATTTCCAAGATATGTTCCATAGACATATTTTGTGGTGTGGCTGTAGGCCAAGCTGCCTTGAACAGAGTTTGTCTGAATATACGGTACATTATTATATATATATATATATATATATATACACACACACACACACACACACACTGTAGATATGTCCCCTCAAAAGTAGACCAATCATGGCTCTTGGTGCTTGATGTCATAAAACAGGAGCACACCTGGCCATGAAAGCCTGTAATGCAATAGCAATCTTTTAAAAACAAAGTTAGTTATTTCCATTTGGCCAAATAAGACCAAAATCACATACCATAGCTTACCAAGATTGAGACAGGAAGGCCATGTCTTTTTTTTGAGTGGTGTAAACCACTCCTACAACTGGTTTTGTTAGTGCGCAAAAAATGAGCATGGTTGCTACGGTCACCCAGTTCACCCGGGTGTGATTTCATTACGTCAGAGCTGATTTCATTACGTCAGAGCTGATCAGGCTATATAATACCTTACACCACTCAGTTCACACGGGTGTGATTTTTTATTTTTTTAGATTTTGTCTCGTTTTATAATAATAATGTTATTGTCTTGTTTTGATTTGTTTGGGTTCATACTCAATTCAATAAATCCCAGTAATCACTTAATTTCCCTCTGAATTGCTGAATTGCTGTTTTCTAACGTTATCCCTTTCCAAACTATTTATTTCCTTACTGTAGTTTGATGCACCTGCTGATTCCCACACTCTACCATATGAAGTACCCCGCGGACCGCTCCAAGAATGCCTCGCCCTTCATCCTGGTAGAGAGACCAAAGACAGTGCAACTACTGCTTGAGTTCATGCTCGACGTTCTACTGATGCCCTATGGGTATGCGCTGGATTTACGCATTGATTTTCCTAGACAAAGAGCGGGCTTGTGTATGAAATGCCCGAAAGCACAATAGGGAAAGCTACTCAAGCTGTTTGTCACTTTCATCCAGGTCAGTGAGGTTGTATAAAGGAGGAGGAGACCAGTGGAGCATGGCATGTTTATCAAGATGCATCCAGCAATGTTGTTAGAGTTGCAGTCTGTAGGTTTTGGTAATGGTGGGAGCTCTTAAAGTGTGTGTGTGTGTGTGTGTGTGTGTGTGTGTGTGTGTGTGTGTGTGTGTGTGTGTGTGTGTGTGTGTGTGTGTGTGTGTGTGTGTGTGTGTGTGTGTGTGTGTGTGTGTGTGTGTGTGTGTGTGTGTGTGTGTGTGTGTGTGTGTGTGTGTGTGTGTGTGCGTGTGCGTGCGTGCGCGCGCGTGCGTGCGTGCGTGCGCGCGCGCGACACCTTCTCCTTTCACCGTATTGGTTTTATTTTTATTATTAAATAAATAGTAGCAATAGCCAGCTAGGTTTTATGAGAAGTAGGAAAAAGAGAGAAATAGACAGTATTGCTGTTTATTTTGGAAGTAGATAGGAATAAAGTAGGAGATGAAAGGGTTAGGAGGGGAATGAGGTTGGTGTGCAGAGTAGGAGAGGAACACTATGGTTCATAACAAATGGCCTATGGGGTGTTCGGAAGACTTGGCAGATTCTCGAGATCTTATTGTCAGACCCCAGGAGGAGGCGAATCCTCCTGGAGAGCAACGTAGATCGTATTTAATTTTCTCGAGATTCAGGAATAACATGGCATCTTTCAGCCAATGGTCTGATTTAGGGGGGAGTGAAGATTTCCAGTCTAGGAGGATTCTCCTTCGAGCGAGTAATGATAGGAAGGCTATACAGTTATGAACCTTTTTGTTACACTTAATATTGTTAGGGAGTACACCAAAGATTGCCACTTCAGGACAGGGAAGTAAGGGTATACTAAACATTTCTGCTAAGGATCGAAATATGGCAGTCCAGTATTGTATTAATTGAGGGCATGACCAGAACATGTGTGTTAAGTTAGCTGGGGATAAGTGGCATCTATCACACTTGTCGTCAACACTGGTATACATTCTAGCTAGTTTAGCTTTGCAGTAATGAGAGCGGTGCAGAACTTTAAGTTGGATTAAATTTAGCCTAGCACATGAGGTACTACTATTTACCTGAGTGAGGGCGTTACTCCATGTCTCATCCGTTATGATTTCACCCAGTTCCCCTTCCCAGCCTGATTTGGTTCTATTGAGAGAGGTGGTCCTTAAATTAGAAATAATGTTATAGATATAAGACAATAGGCCTTTTACTTGCAACGGGGCATCTAAGATGGATTCAGTTCCAGATTTGGAGGAGATGTTAGGAAAAGAAGGATTGTGTGACTGGGCGAAGTGAAGGATCTGGAAGTATCTAAACAAATGAGAGTTAGGTAGATTGAATTTGGATGCCAGTTCCCTGAAGTTAGCAAAAATACCGTTGACATAAAGATCCTCCAGTCTAACGAGTCCTGATCTAGACCATAGAGAGTAAATTGGGTCTGACATTGCAGGGGTGAACAGGTGGTTATTACGTATCGGGCTGTAGGGAGAAAGTTCTCTTGAGGTTGAATGAGGATCGGAATTGGGACCATACTTTCAAGGTGTTCCTAACAATAGGGTTGGAGGTATAGCGGTTCTGGGAAATGGGTAGATTGGATGTAGTAAGAGCCAATAGAGATGTGCCCAAGCAAGAACTGGCACCAGTCCAAATCAGGATTGTGAATCCAACTGACCAACTTAGATATATTAGCAGCCCAGTAATAGTACTTAAAGTTGGGGAGGGCAAGTCCCCCATCAGGTCTGGTTCTTTGTAGGTGTTCTTTCTTAATTCTCTGAGATTTACCTCCCCATATAAATGATAACATGAGTTTGTCCAGGTTACGGAAAAAATACACGGGTATAAATACCTGTGTATTTACCTGTGACTGACCTCTTTAAATGTGAATCCCTCAGGTTTGTGCTGAATGAATCCCCTACCCGCCCTGCTCCCTCCTCCCCCCAGGGAGGAGCCGGTGCAGTGGTGACCGCGGGCCAAGGTCTCCCCCAGCCACCCCCAGGGATGAGTGTCTACGCTGCCAAACGGGTGATTGGAGAAGCCCAGTGGAGTGCCGAGCAGCTGGAACAGGTAGCCTAGCCTTACCGTGCACGAGTCAGGAAAATGAGCAGCTGGAACAGGTAGCCTAGCCTTACCGTACACGAGTCAGGAAAATGAGCTGCTGGAACAGGTAGCCTAGCCTTACCGTGCACGAGTCAGGAAAATGAGTAGGCGACGTGGAACGGGAAAATGTTTAGCCAAGGTGGTGGTCTTTGATGTGATGTAGGCTTATAGACGAATCTGCCGAGTGGCAATCATAACTGCGGTGTCAAGCGGCGTCGTTTGGAAAACCGCGACACCGTAATTTATTGTGTTGATTTAGTTTTATTCAGTTAATCTATGCTTAATTTAGACCATAAAATTATGGTGAAATTACAAATGTATTGTGTGCTAAATGTAAACAATTGGACGCCGTATTTTTATTTATTTATGTATTTATTTTATTGTATTTGTTCACTCTTACTGTGTGTGTGTGTTTGTGTGTGTCAGTGTAAGTTAGGCATTGTGAAGTTCATTGAGGCAGAGCAGGTTCCAGAGGTGGAGACCGTGGTGCATTTAGTGGTTGCCTCCAGTGACACTCGACACGCCGTGGCCACTGCTGCGGATCTGGAGCTGAAGAGCAAACAGAGGTACAGTAGGAGGAAGAATCAACTCATCTTTCAGGCCTCTCGTTGACACATACAGTTACAGTATGGCAGTATATCAATGAACAAATAGATGGGTATGATGGGTGAGACAATGATGACACTGAACCAAATTCAATAGAGGGTATGTGCAAATTGTGCATGCATAAAGTGAGTTTAATGCTATCAAATATGACCTTTCTGTTTGGATGTAAGTAAGTGTTGTCAAGGCCAAAAAGTTGTTTTTGCCACTCAGTAGGCATTCCCGCATAACGTCCGGGTATAATGAAGTCACGTGCATTCCCTCTATAAGTATCCTAAAATACATTTGCTTATGTAAGTTTTGTCATAACGTCATGGGATCTGAGATCCTGGTTCAGTATCATTTTTAGTCTGATGAGCTTTTCTTTCCCCCCAAGAGATGTTTGTATCACAGTGGTTAAGGGATGATGTCAAATGAGACTCCTATGAAAGCAGTCAGATGTGTATTAGAATATGGTGGCTGTCAAAAATTCTCAAGATGAGAATGATTCTGGGTTTGCTACGGTCAGGTGCACAATTAGTGAGACATTTTGGTGTTTGTGTAGCCCTCAGAAAAATTACGTCATAGTGTAAATGGATAAATAAAAGTTACTGTATGTTGAAATCATGGCCATTGTACTTTTTATTTTCTAGTCTGGTTGATTGGAACAATCCTGCAATCATCAACAAGATGTACAAGGTCTACCTGGGAGATATTCCTCTCAAAACTAAGGTTTGTAACTCTTCTCATTGTTCTCAACTCGTTCAAAGGTAATATAACTTTCATATCGTTTGAATATAGTTTTTTATAGAATGCACTAATCTATGTACGGTATGTATGTGTGGATGTTCCAGGGTGCCACTGTGAAGCAAGAGCTGAAACACGAGCCAGTGAGCACCAGAGTCAAACTCAAGATCCTGCCACATCTTCTACGGTCACGTCTAGCAGCAGAATGCTTCCCTGCCAATATACAGGTTGTTTGTGTGTGTGTGTGTGTGTGTGTGTGTGCGTGCGTGCATGCATGTACGTACAGGGGCATATTTGTGCAAACGCAGACACAATTGCATAGACAAACGTCTAGTAATGTGTGAGATCAAATCTTTTTCTTCCCCGGAAATGTCTCTGAATGCTTCTATTGTTGTTTTGTGTGCATTTATTTTGTCTGCCTTATTACCTTTCTGCCACGTAAATTATAACCACTGTCCTTGGGTCCCTCTCAGGTTGTGTATGATGGTCTGTTTGGAGCCAACACCAACAACAAACTGTTGTCTCTCACTCTGCAATTTGTGCATCACATCTGCAGTGTGTAAGAAAACGTTGCCCTTTTCCGTTTTCTGTAAATATCCTGGGGAATCATTCTCCACAATGTTTCATTACATGTAGTTATTTCATTCTGAAGGGTTAACATTTGGCTGTTCCCTCTCTGTTTCAGCTGTCCTGACACCAACAAGCCTTTAGGCTTGATGCTGCTCAATGGTCTTACCAAGCTCATTAACGAATACAAGGAGGTAAAAGCTGTCTGCCTGTTCCACAATACACAATAACAAATTATATCTTTTCATAGAGTATAACAGATGATGATGATGTTGTTGTTAACTGTTGAAATAAATAAATAAACGCAATGTTGCAGGATCCCAAGTTGCTGTGTGTCGCATACTCTGCTGTTGGGAAGCTATCAAGGTATCAGTGAAATACCAATGTTATTGTTCTTGAAATGGGTCTGTCTGCCTGGTGGGATGATGAGACTTGATGATTTGTGCCAATTCTTCTGCTCCCTCTCACGTAGCCGCATGCCCCAGCTCTTCACAAAGGATATAGCATTAGTCCAGCAATTCTTTGAGTCCATGTGCAAGGTGGGTTAAAGATGCTTGTCTTGAGAATCAGGCTTTCATCTTGGAACTGCAACACAATATAATCGGCACACATCTTAATCTCGGTACAATCACAATCATTGAACACCCTCTTGTTATGATGTGATCCTTTTTGTGTTGGGATATGTGTTGAGTAAGGTCAAAGGTCAAGTGGGTGTCTGACATTGGTGTTTCCTAATGAACGTCTGCAGGAGGAGTCGGATGTTCGTCTGGCCATCCAGGAAGCTCTGTCTATGATGGTAGGAGCATATGCCAACCTCCAGGGGGCACTGCTCACTCTGATGGAGGCCCTGGTGGCTGCATACATAGGGAAGGTAGGTAAACCTCACTGATGGAGGCCCAGCGGTTAAAAAAAAAAAAAAAAACGTGATTGAAAAAACATGCCCCCTCACGTATTAGGATGATATTTATTTATTTTATTTATTTATTTGACAGGGACAATGCTCATTAATCAACATATTCTGTCTATGTATTGTGTGGTGATAATGTGTCATGTCTATGTCAGCCCGAAGTGCAGGTCCGTCAGGTGGCGATGAAGTTTGCCAGCACAGTGTTTGCACCTGATCATGTGTCCTCTAGATACCTGCTGCTATTGGCTGCCGGAGACCCGTAAGTACCAAGCGTATTCTTATACTAATACCCGTAATATTGTATAAAAATTATGCCCGATGAAGACCTAGTAGGTCGAAACGTTGCAATTTGTTGCCTCTAAATAAAGTAAGTCTCATGGGGCTCTAGAACTAGTGTGTGGATGTTCTTTCTCTTCCTTGTTATCTAACCTAGGGCATCACCATGAATGCCTGCTGGTTCTCCCCGTGCCTCCCATATTATTTGGTCAAATTGGTAAAAACTATGCAGCAACCGTGGTTGACCTTGTTTGACATGCTTGTTGGCACCTTTGCTTAATGCTCGCGCTCATTGGTCAGCAACAGTATTAATTAATTGCATTTTTATAGCGCTTTTCCAAGTGCTCAAATCGCTATACAATGGTTCATTCATTCATACTTTGGGAGGTGAAGCGGCGAACAGGCGACGCCAGCGTCCTCACTTCCCACATTCACACACCAATGGTGGCAAGCTCACACCTCGGACATGTGGACATGTCTTTGGGTCCTTTTTAATTATATAAAACGCAATAGAAATTTTTTGCTAAATGGCACTGTGTTTTTAACTCAAATCATTGCTTCTGGGGTGTCCCTGGAAGAAAATATTTTGAGATGGGGGTTTCTGTGGCCAAATTCATAGTTTGAGGTTCTCAAACTATGAATTTGGCCACAGAAACCCCCGGCATGATTCAGAAAACTGTCATGATTTAGAAGACATTTTGTAGAATCTGGTCGCAGGGCTCAATGGAGATGAGCAGTACTTGTGCTCTGCCTTCCAGGAAAGAGGAGGTGTCTGCGGAGGCCCAAAAGGTACTTAGGGCTGTCCACAAGAAGAGCACGGAGAAGGAGGGTTCCAGACCAATGCCTTCCTTCACTGAGATGGTGGCCTACATCCAGGAGAAGGTCAGGAACTTAAGCCTAATTTATACTTAGTTATGCATGGGTGACACGCACAGAAAATATCCCATCTACAAGCTCGCACCGCGCTGCAACACTTTGTGAGTTTGTAGATCTGCCAGTTTCAGTGCTGCGCAACCAAGTATAAATCGGGCATCAGCCTTATTCCTAAGACACTGTCTTTTGTCATACAGTATGTTCATCTATATTTCACCCCTGGTTAAGAGTTGTCTCCACTATTTCTTCAAAGATATTCCCATATCATCTCTCTCGTTTGATCTTCTCATTATCAGGCAGTTCAGAGGATGAAAACGCCAGCCAAGTACATTGTTGGAACCTCCACTCTTCCCTTCAACCCATCTGCATTTGGAGAGGTAAGGAACATACATTGATCTATTACTGTACTTGCTTACTTACTAAGTTGCTTAGTTAAACTCTCAATATATTCTCTTCAGAGACCCTCTCGCCCCTATAGCACTGATCCGATCTCTCACATTGTAAGATGCTCTGTGTAAGAGTATCTGCAAAATGCATACGTTGATATGCTGTCATCTTCCCCTTACTCCACCTCTTCTCCTCTGGCCGTTCCACAGATCATGCTCTACCTGAGGATGTGTCTGGCCTACAGTGCCGGTGCCACACCCATGTCCAAAAACCTGGTGGACATGCAGGACGACGCGCCCGCCATCGGCCGCTACGTCCACACACTGCTGACCTCCGAAACCCAGATGACCCTCGGGTCAAAGGGCGGCGAGGCCAACCCTGTGCACGTCTACATTGACCTGCTGCAGCAGCTACTGTCTGCCATAGGAGGTAAAAGGAAATCCATCTTTTATTCCGTTTATTGTCTCCACCAGGCCGACGGCATGGGGAGAGAGTATGTTTTGCACTCCGTCTGTGTGTGTGTGTGTGTGTGTGTGTGTGTGTGTGTGTGTGTGTGTGTGTGTGTGTGTGTGTGTGTGTGTGTGTGTGTGTGTGTGTGTGTGTGTGTGTGTGTGTGTGTGTGTGTGTGTGTGTGTGTGTGTGTGTGTGTGTGTGTGTGTGTGTGTGTGTGTGTGTGTGTGTGTGTGTGTGTGTGTGTGTGTGTGGTGCAGTACTAAGTTACGACACGTGTTTTTGTCCGACGGTCATTAGACCGACAACCTATCTCTATCCCTAACCTAACCATAACCGCAAGCACGGGAGCAGCGCATGTTTGAGCGGTAGTCCGACCGTTGTTTCTGCATATCAGACTAATGCTCTTGTCGGAATTGCGTCCGTGTGTGTGTGTCCGTCCGTCTGTCCGAACCTCTGCCCAAAATTTTCCCAAAACACATTTCTTACTCTTATACATTTTATCCATACATCATGCAATTCGGTATACACTATCTCCATAGTCATGTGATCAACACTGATCTGTCCCCTTCCCCATATTCCATCTCGATTGGCTAAGATTGCCTTACAAAGTTTACAGGATTGGTCCGTTTTGAACAAATTGCCTCGAATCATAATACAGCATGCGATTTCCGTGCAATTATGCACACACATTCCCATTAGGCAATGACACATTTTCAAATCAGCCTCATGGTGGTGCTATAACAGGCCAATTCCTGTTTTTACCTATTCAGTATTTTAGCTGTGACGATCAGCTCCGCCTCCTGAGATACTTCCGGGTCCTACTTTTGTGTCGCTTTTGTGTCCCCATAGAGTTATACTGTGACACTCCGTCGGACTAAATCTGAGACGAAAACAACCACGAAAGTCTCATTTTACCGCTTTCCTCGCAACAACAAAGCAGCGCTGCTCTCCCAAATCTGGCTGACAGGCTTTCTGCCCCACACGGAATACTATCGCCATTTTATTCCATTGTGTCAACTAAATCCTCATTAATGCAAACTAGATTCAACATACTCAAGCCTGCAAACATTCTAAATATGCCCCCGAAATATTTTACTGAGCAAATGGACTGTTACCACCTTCAATAATAATGATAATAATAGTCTTTATTGTCTCCATATCTTATATTTTTTTTGTCATGGACAAATTGTACAAAACATTAATAATTCTACTCGAGTTGGAAGCATTAAGACCCATTTTAACCCTCAATGGCTTCCTTTCTGAAAAATAACGTCATTGTAAAAAGATTCACGCGTTTAGATATTCTATTTACAATGAGATGCGGACGGGAGCTGGTGCCACTTGGACCCGGACGTAACGTAGCACTACAAAATGACGTCTGACTTAAATACTGAATAACTGCCCGATCTGTGTACAACTTTGTATGTGCACTCCCTAGAGGCTAAGAGGCCATGGAAAAACCTTTGCCCTGCATTTTTCGCATCTGCCTGTTATAGCGCCACCATGAGGCCGTATACACTATAGTCATGTGTTCAACACAGGTCTGTAAGATTTTTCATATCCGACACATTTTGTCCAAACATCACAAATGCTATTATCCTGGTGGAGACCTGTGCCCCAAGGGGCACTTTTTCTAGTTTTTTATATATTATTTTAGGAGACGTAGCAGCTGTTAGTTATTCTATCCATACAAGATGAATACAGTGGGCAGTGGCTTACAATGTTGGTCTGAAATGCAGCTGGCATTAGTCGGTACATTCATATGTAACATGTTACAAGTATGTTTACTGAAAAGAGAGTTTTATTCTGTGAACTTTGCTTATGATCTTTCAACAGGAGTCCCAGTTATGTACTGTCTTCTAGAGGTGGTGTCTGGCTGCCCGGAGAAGCTGGCTCCAAGATTTGTTGAGAAAATTGACTGGATTAAAGTGAGTATTTGTTGCTCACTGTATCTCACTTAAGCTCAGTTCAGGTTTCTTTGAAAAACATGCATTTTCCACCTCAAAGTGGTATTTATTGGAGAACCCTGGAACACTTCTGTGACTGCAGTCTGCTACTGTATGTTGTCCGTCCATTTTGTGAAATAAATTTGAGGCTACAACTTAGTGTAAATGTATAAAATGTGTGAGAGAGCTAGAGAAACAGACCGAAAGAGAGCAAGATATATTAAGAGATTGAATAAGACAGACAGAGAGGGAGGAGGATAGTAAGAGAGTGAACGGAAGGGAGAGTGCCATTACAAGTAATTCAACAGTGCTCTTTTTTTACAAGTGAAACCTTGCAGCCCTGATGAAACCTTGTCCATATTTCGAGTCATGTCATAAACTGACATCATAGATCACAGTTTATCATCTGAAGTTTCACATGCTTTATATTTTCTGAAATATTTAACCTTCATTTCTTTATTTTTATATGAAGAAGCCGACACAGATGATTCACTCCCTTTAACAAGAATATAGAGCTAGAAGTCATTGGCGTTCGGAGCTAGTGCTTCTCAAAGGCCTGCTTTACACTGGCAGCCAAATCTAGCCTGAATCAGATCTATGTCACTTCAAGATAGACATCCGATTTGCTTAAATAAGTCTAAATGCAGACGGGTCACATGGAATCCGATTTTTTTTCAAATATGACTTGAGTCACATCCAGAGGTGGTTTCAAATCCGATTTAAATCCGATCTGAGGAGATCTGTCTCAGTCTGAATGCAACGACCACATGTAGTGACCTGAGTCACATATCAAGCTGTCCAAACGTTACCCGCAGCGCGACCCGAGCGCTACTAACATGACGTCATTACAGAGCGCGAGTATTCTTATTTAAGTAAACAAACAAGAGAGAGAGAAAAACAACCAAACGAGAGCAAAAGAAAACATGCGAGAGGACAGAAAAGAGAGGAAAACAATATTGAAACACACGTTTGTTTTATAGGAATAATGTCACTTCATTATGTAAGCACTACAGCGGAGCGGACAGACGTGGAAATCTGTACCAAAGTCCTGACGTCACTCGCTCATCCCTTGGTCCAGGGTCGAAAAAGTTACATTTTAAATCGTCTCATATAAGCATTGTGGTCCAAAAATAAATAAACTGTCAAAACTATATGTTGGGGAGGTGTCTCTGTATCGTTACAACAGTCAGTCACTCATATTTGATACAGTCTCTTTCTAGCGAAAATGTTAATAATTCGGCGGCAGTAACATTAGAGTTTTCAGTTGATTCTTTATATCCATTTGAGTCAAACCGCTGTGATCATTTGTTTATTTTTGGAACACAGTTCTTATTTGACGCGATATGAAGAAGTTTTTGGAATTCCGAAGGGGGGGTGCGGTTAAATGCAAACCGGGTAGGATGTGAAATGACAATGCACTCCTCGATCCTGGCTGTCATGTCACTACTGGAGGATGCCTCCGTTATTCCGTACAATATTCTAAACTTCTCTAAATGTACAGAAACAAGGCCGTTTATGAGGATATATGAGGAGAACGGCTACACGCGGTCCTATCTGCAATGTCAGATAGTTGTTGGTTAAAATAGAAAGGTGAGCTCGTAGTCCCGATGCCAAAAATAATTTTTAATGTATTGTATAATGACTCTCGTCAGAGGTAAATAAAATCATGCAAAGGACATACAATGAGTGCTGGCATTTTCTTCACCTCAACTTATATCTCGAGCCTTGAACCTAGAAGGATTTTGTTTTAACCTGGAGTGCTGCGTGTTGTCTGCTACGGCAGTTATACTTGTTTCTCAATGTAGCCTATTGTATAATAAAAAAAAAAATTGGCATCGGGACTACGAGCTGTGCGACCTCTCCTTTCTATTTTAAAGTTTGTCTCCCGTGGTCAGCACCTCCCTACTGTGTGCTCCTAACTTTTTTGTTAGATTGTTGTTGGTAACCAAAGCAGATATGTCGATGCAGGGCGGCTTTGCGTTGAGTTGTTAAAATCAGTCTGAATGCACAGATCGGATCTGGTCACTTGCAAACGGTAGTGTGAATGACCGGGCCAAAAGATCGGATTTGAGAAAAAATCGGATTTGAATCGGATTTGACTTTATGTGACTGCAGTCTAAAGCCGGCCAAAGTGGGTTACGGTTAATGCTGAATGTTGCTTACCTTTACAGAGTCTGATGAACACAAACAAGGAGGACTTGAGGGAGTTGGCGGCCCAACTGTATGCTGTGGTCGTTTCCACCATGTCTGGGAATGAACTGCAGACGGCCGTGCACAACCTGGTCAAGATCACTAAAGACAACCATGTATGTTGTAACGCATGCAAAGCCCTCTTGTACAGATCTCTTCACAAACAGAAATGGTGTTAGGGAAGCATGTATGGTAAAAAAAATATTCATCTTTTGTGTGTTTCATTGAACCTTTTAGAGCCCTGAGACTCAGCATGGGTCCATCATGGCGCTGGGCTACATGGTGGGCAGGTACATGAGTAAGAAGAAAGCTGCAGATCAAGAGATGAATACCCCACCCCAGGAGGACGACGAGCTTGTCGCCATGGCCACCAAGACGATCGGTAATAACTAGGGTTGTCCCGATCCGTTTTCAAATGATGGGAAACAGATCGGGAGCAACAAAAGAAAACGTGATCGGGACATCCCTAGTATCCATATTATATCCATATCATGATATTAGACTGGTTAGTGTCTATGATTTTGGATATTGTACTATTGTGATATGGCATAAGTGTTCTATAAAAATATAAATATCTGATCGGGAAAAATCGATATTGGCAGATACTCAAAATCAAAAGATCGGAATCTGATCAGGAGCCAAAAAACATGATTGGGACATCCTTAGGAATGGTGATTTTGTCATGAATGAGGCAGTTGTGTTAGTGTGTTTGCTACTTCAAATTTCCATGATTTCAAATAGAATTTAGCTGATTTTAAATAAAACAATCACACTCGTGTGACAGTAGGGGCACTCTTGATTCATCATACATCACATTCGGCGCTCAACCAAACAAATCATCACATTCCCTGGAGGGTTTTTAGGCTTTCTCCTTCACATGTTTTTATTGACTTATGTAACATTTTTAAATATCTTGTAAGTGAAAATAAACAAACAAACACGGCTCATACACACACACACACCAACACACAAAGCTGTGCATTGGAATGGCCAGCGCCCCTCAATAAACTAGATAAATTGTAATTGACTAATTGTCTTTGTTTCAAGTCATAAAGGCGTGTGTCTGTCTCCAGGTTCCTTTCTGGATAGCAGTAGTGCGTTACTGGCCGTAGCAGCGTGCACAGCGCTGGGGGAAATCGGACGCAACGGGCCCCTGTTGGTCCCCTCAGAGGGGGAGGGCTTCACCAAGCTGGCCGTGGTGGACAACCTCCTGGCTCGCATCCCCTCTGGAAAGGAGAGCACCAAGGTAACCGCCCGGGGACACGCAGAGAACCATGCAGGAAATGTCTACTTTGATTCTATACACCGTAAATACAGTATATTACATGTATTTTGGAAGTATAATATCAAAACACGGGGAAAGTCATTGTCATTTCGTTTTCGCTCAATACAAAAAAATTAAGTCAGTCACCATCACTGTACCATTTGTCCCTATTTGAACTAGTGTTGATTTTTAGTCATAGTCTTTTAAATAGACAGTCTTTTAAATAGACTGATGATTTTAGACTTGGTTGCATGCTGAAAATCACCGATCTACAAGCTCACAATGCAATCGGCAATTTTCAGCATGTAATCAATGAAGCATAAAATGACTTGTCTTTTGGTTCTGTCTTCATTAGTCACTCCTTAACATTTTAGTCTAATTTTTATTTGTAGATTGTTCTTATTTAGTTTTTATTCAGTTTTCCTCAGTGAAAAAGGTAGTCGACGAACATTTTTCGTCATAGTTTAAGTCGACAAAATCAACACTAATTCAAACGTACTGTTTGTGTCTGTCTGTCTGTGTGTGTGTGCAGATGAAAGAGCGATCCATCCAGACCTTAGGATACCTCCCGGTGGGAGATGTGGACTTTCCCCATCAAAAGAAGCTACTGCAGGGACTCATGGACTCTGTGGAGGTACAGGACAGTATTCAACTCATTGACTGACTGGACAACGGCATGCTACAAGTAACAATCCTGCTAAGTGTTGCTGCGTGGAGAGCTGGGCCAACAGTACTGCTGGAGTTTGAAAAAAAACAAACGGACATGCAGTCCGTGTACAGCAGCATAATTTGATGTCAGCGGGTGCCCCCCAAATGCCTCTGGGCCCCAACGTAATTCTGTAATTGTCGCACGCAATAGTCAACAAACTACAGCTGGGCTGGGTGAGTGTGCAAGCAGTTTGCGCGTGAGCTTATATAAAAATCAGCGACGTGCGAGTGCGCTGCAAAACAATGTATTCACGTCGCTCTCACCCGCTCCAAGCAGCTCTAACTGCATTAACCCATTCTGGGCGGGAACCCCTTTTGGTGTTTTAACTAAGCATTATGTTATACTTTAGCTATTGAAAAATAGCAGATCTACAACTTGTAGGTCTGCTATTTTTGAAAAATCGTGAAAATGCTGCACAAATCTTTGAATATATATTCTTTCAGAGCGAACATTTTTCAGGCCTAAATTCCTAAGGCCTAAGTTCTATCTATTTGTCTATTTGAGGCGGGTGGGCACGAGGGAGCACAGCATGAGCTATTTTAATAACTATATTTACTTTGTTTGATCGAGGTAAATGCGTGAGTCTCCTTCGCTGCTCAACGTGCGTTGAAATGAGCAGATCCAAGAGCTCACAACGCATCACCTCTGCGGCGCGTTGTGAGCTTGTGGATCTGCTCATTTCAACGTGAGCAGATTGGGAGGTTTAAGATTGCATCCTAGAATCTCTCACACTACAGGATCATTTGGGAAGATAATCGGCTTATGGCTGTGGCATTATCTCAAAGGAAGTGATCTTGTTTTTGTTTACACCCATATTACACTTGTCCGGGCCAAGTCTTCATAGACTTGGCCTCAATATAACCTTCGCTAAGTTAAGTTAGTTAATTTATAGACAAACACATTTTCTGGTGTGTGGAACTTGGAAGTTACTGACTGTCTCCATAATGCATACACCTGCTATCAGCCTAAGCATTAAACAATCGCTTTTGGGTTGGGGTTTAGCGAAGGGTCCATTCTTTATTGTGTGCCTTCTAGACAGGGACTAGCTTGTGTTTATTACAGCCAGACATTGTTCTTACACACACACACACACACACACACAGACACACACACACACACACACACACACACACACACCCCTCAGAAGAAGGTTACAATTCAGATACAACTACTGCATATGCTTAACACATAGAGGAAAAAAGATAGATCATTGATGACATACTACTTGATACTACAGCCAGTTTGCCACTAACAAACAGCCAGTTTGCCACTAACAAACATTCACATTTCACAACTCCCATCTCTACTTCTTGTTGTCCTCTCTCTCTCTCTCTCTCTCTCTCTCTCTCTCTCTCTCTCTCTCAGGCCAAGCAGGTAGAGCTGCAGTTCACAGTAGGAGAGGCCATCACCAGTGGTGCCATAGGAAGCCGCTCTGGAGCCGCCAGGGATCCGTGGACCTGCACTGAGGAGCAGTACAGCCCACCACAAAGTAACCACTGTCTTACACAAGCATTTAGAATATTGGCCATAGGCCTGGGCCGGCTTAGCGGTCCAGGCACCTTGGCTAGTAATCCAGCATGGGTTCAAATCCCGATCCAGACGAACTTTGCCTTGTGTCTTTCCCCCATCTATCTCCCCGTTTCCTGTCTACCTACTGTGATCTATCAATAAATGCAAAAAAAGCCCAAAAATATCTTAGAAAAAGAATATTGTCCATTTGTCTTACAGCCACACACTTTAGAAACATACATTCAGGTGGCCAATGTAAGCCTTTGTCTTTTGGCCACTTGAACCCTAGCGTCTCTGTTCTGCATGTCATAATGGGCAAAATATTCTGTGAAAATAGCTCATCTAAAAAGCTCACGATAATAATTCATCTGCAGCATCGCATTGTGAGCTTGTAGACTATTTTCACCTAAGAGATTTGGCGTAGAGGGGGAGTGGAAGGAAGGGACCATAGATCCCTGGGGGGATTGATCGATTTTTGGTCTGCAATACCAGCCCTGATGAAAAAGGATAGTAACTTTGTCTTTTAAAACAAAACGCCAGACGCCTTTGGCAGCGGAACAGTGTTTGTTGTTTCAGGAATGCTCTTTCTCTTGTCTGCAGTGTTGGATGTGAACAACAACGACGTGATACCGTGGGTCCTCGGCTCCATTCTGTCCAAGTACATCCCCAGTCAGAACCCACACGTCCGACAGGCAGCCTGCATCTGGCTGCTCTCTCTGGTCAAGAAGCTCAGCCATCACAAGCAGATCAAGGTACCCAGCTGGAGGGCAGGGGCTCAGAAGAACCCATTTAAGACCTGAGGCCGATTCTACAATTGCCTTCTAAATCAGTAGTTCTCACACTTAACAAGATTTTTCAATCGCCAATAAATTGCTGCTGTGATTTTAATAGTGGGTGGAAGTGTACTCTCTTTTAGAGGTAGAGGTTGGGGCTTATTTGGTTTTTCATCATGCTTTTATTCACTCTTTCCTCTTTTCCAGTCCAGCCTAAAGGACATTCAGACAGCGTTCATCTCCAATCTCTCGGACCCCGATGGTGAGATGACGATCCAATCTGAAATCGACTACATTCCTGCCATTATTTGCATCCATGAAATGTGTAGAAACGAACTTTAAACCACCTTCTTTCTGGCCCTCCTCTGGTTCAGAATTGAGTCAGGATGTGGCGTCTAAAGGCCTGGGTCTGGTCTATGAGATGGGAGGAGAAGGGGACCAGCAGGAACTGGTGTCCACCCTGGTGGAAACACTCATGACTGGCAAGAGGTGATGGAGGGGACAGAGGATTGTGGCTGTTTGTTGTAGACACTCTAATGCAGTGGTTCTCAAACTGTTTCATGTCAAGGACCCCCAAATTGATGTGCATTTGGCCGTGGACCCCCATCTGAAAATGTTAGGGAACCCCAGAAGATTTGTGCTAGTTAATATAATATTTTAAGTTTTTAACCTGACTCCGCCAGATGGTGCAGCATTGAGTTCACGGGTTCCTCAACAGGGCGAGGGAACAGGGAACCTGTGTACTCTCTACTGTCACCATCTGGCGGAGTAGGGTTAATAATATTTAGCATCACAAAAATGGCAGATCTACCGTATACGCACATCAACTGTGGGTGCTGGGCTTAAAAGGAGTCACCTTAAAGAGGTAGAAAGACTTCTTTATTGGTACTAAGTTGACAAGGTTTCGATCCGCTGTGGATCGTCTTCATGTCAAATATCGGTCGAAACATCAGTAGTCGGTGGTCTACGACTTTTCAAATTCGGGATCAGCATCCAACCCAAAATTGTGTCATTGGTATGGCTCTGATTTGTAGTAGCAACTCTATAAACGGGTGAGGAATGATGTGAAGTCAAATGTTGGTTTGTTTCCAAACAGAGTGAAGCATGGTGTGTCAGGCGACACCGAGGTGTTCCAAGGGGAAGCTTTGGGGAAAGCACCAGACGGGTCAGTCATTTCCCACCAGTCATCTTCCCATTCCAGATAATGTGCATAGCACATTTATTTACACCAAGGGAGTTTTTAAGAACCCACGCATTAATTGACCATATTCATCTCGTGTCATACACAAATGTGCGATTTAATTGTGTTTTTGGCATTGAACATTGGATTTGGAACACATGTGAATAAGGAATACATTTATGTTTTCCTGATCAACAAATGATACATATACAAAGAAATTACTGACTTATTC
The DNA here is from genome assembly GCF_951216825.1 of Electrona antarctica. Lineage (NCBI taxonomy): Eukaryota > Metazoa > Chordata > Actinopteri > Myctophiformes > Myctophidae > Electrona > Electrona antarctica. The sequence goes on from NC_136809.1 coordinate 43,604,518, forward strand.
ATTATGTTTATACTAAAAAAAGGTAAAATAATAGCGGAAATAGCTGATCTACAAGCTTACAAAGTGTTCATAACTCGTAACCGTGTAGGTCTGCTATTTAAGTTTTTTTTCAACGTGGAAACGATTATGACAATCATTTGTGATTATCTCAAATAATTCTGATTAGACGATTATGTAATAATTGTTACAGGCCTACATACTTGCATTAGTAACGTTAGAGCAAAATGGATGCCGGGTCAATATGTTCATTGGGAGATTGGCTTTTGTTATAATACTGTAAGTACATCTCATGATTGTTGATCGTCTTTGTATATTTTTTGTCTCTCATGGTTCATGGCAGGCAAGGCTTGTCCACATACAAGGAGCTTTGCTCATTGGCCAGCGACCTCAACCAACCAGATCTGGTCTACAAGTTCATGAACTTGGCCAATCACCATGCCATGTGGAACTCCCGCAAGGTACCATTAACGGTTTAACCTATTCATCACGTGAATATCAGTATGATGTACTCCATCACTATTGCGTGTATCAATCTAAACGTCAACGAAGCAAGGAATGGTAGTGCTTTTAACACTCATGACCCGAACGAAACATGGACTTACAATTTCAACTTCTGTCGGTCTATAGGAGTGAAGTAGAGCAGTGGTTCTCAAACTTTTTAGCTCAAGACCCAAAAGGGAAACGAGACGTTTGCCCAGGACCCAAACTAGTGAAAATAGCACGTGCCATGTGTAGATTGGCTATTTTCACTTATTTTTAAACATTTGTTTTCTAATTTGTGGAATTTCTTAATTTTCTTTGATTCTTCATGAAATTATTTAATCTTGTTGTTAAATCATGAAAAATTTAGGAATGCTTTTTGAAAATGTTTTAAAATGATAAAAAAACAAAATGTAGGAAACAATGTGTCCAGGACCCACAAATGTGTCCCGACCCACTGTTTGGGAAACGGTGAAGTAGGGGACCAGACCAATCAGTTTGCTACTAGGTTCATGTGCTCATTTAGATTTTCGCTGGACATGTATGACACACATTTCCCTAAAAACAGGCCCAAACTATTTGAATTTGTATAGGATATGGGTTTTTTGGGGGCTGTACTCATAGCTGTTCTTTCAACATGACTCACCTGCTGTCCTCCTCCTGTGTTTTCCAGGGAGCAGCGTTTGGGTTCCACATCATAGCTGCGAAGGCTGGAGAACAGCTGACTCCCTACCTCCCCCAGCTCATCCCCCGCCTCTACCGCTACCAGTTTGACCCCAACCTCGCCATCCGCCAGGCCATGACCAGCATCTGGGACGCACTGGTCAAGGACAAGACCTTGGTAGGAGGAGCCCATGGAGATATAGTACACACTCGGTGCTTCTCAAACCTTTTTTTTTATATTTAAAGGACATCTATAACTCTTAGAGTGCACAAATGGAACGTAATCTATGCTGTTGCATTAATTAAAAACAAAAATAGGTTTTACTCTTATGTACCTGTACACAAGATGTAACAACTAGAAAGGTCGCAATTTTAAAAAATTGCAAAGTGTGGTTGCTGCAGTGGCTTACATATGCCCCTCCCACTGATATTGCCAGCCAATTACAATGTCGCGTCACCCCTGCGATCATGCGTAAGTAATTCGGAGGGGATTTAACACCCAAAAATCATGTTTTTGCGACAAACTGTTACATTTCTCGCATTTGCGGCGCCCCCTATGGATGAAATTGGAATTGCTTTTGGCTTTTGGTTGATTGAACCACCCGTGACAAGTGATTCAAATTTGGGATGGATTGGACATTCCGTTCGTGATTTTTGGCGTTTTTTGTAAAGTAGGCTCCTCCTACTAACTTCGGACGACGATTACGGCCGAACGATACGCACGATACGCAGAATTCCGCCGTTCGAGTTTTCATCGGAAAGGTCCGGAGATCATGTGTACCGATTTTTGTGAGATTTGGACAAAATATGTAGGAGGAAAAGCAAAAAGGGTGTTTTGGAGAAAATTCAAAATGGCGGAAAATCTATCATGACGCAAATGGGCGTGGCCTATATGGGGAGATGCGTCATGACCCAAGGAATCCAGGGAAAAAATCATTTTGATTTTACGACCTACGGTTCAAGAGTTATAAGCCAAAACGTAAAGTGGGCTGTTATAGCGCCACCATGAGGCCGACCGATAACATTATAAGTTGATTAATTTTAGTAATTATTATGAACCTACCCTCCAAGTTTTGTAACTATAGTGCTTACAGTCTCTGAGGAAAAAATACTTGAATGTGAGAAAATGCGAAAAATCGCATTTTCCCATTCATGTCAATGGGGAAATTCTATTCACTAATAAATTCATATCAATTAAACTATACAACATTTCTCTTAAAAAAATACAAGCACATCCTTCCCGATGAAGCCGGTCAATTTGAGATATGGCTCAAGTGCGTACAGTCAAAACTGTGGGAGGAGTAGCATTTCAAAATAAAGGTTACTCCAGGTGAATAAATAAAGTGTTACAAGTACTATAGTCTGGTTGCCCTCTAGGGCAACCACACTAATAAAGTACAACCTTGAACCACTGAGGGTCAAATCACTGCACACACTCATGGACGATACAGTGTTCCCTTACATAATGATACTCTTACATAAAGAATTGAATTGTGGGTCCATGTTTGTGCTGACGTGTCTCAGGTGGTTTGTGGGTACATCATGTTTGTGCTGAAGTGTTTTCAGGTGGATTGTGGGTAGTACATCATGTTTGTGCTGACGTGTTTTCAGGTGGATAAGTACCTGAAGGAGATTCTGCAGGACGTCATCTCTAACCTGACCAGTAACACCTGGAGAGTACGAGAATCCAGGTAGGCAGTACAATCGCTGCAGTACATCAGTCTTCATCAATCTTTTGCCAAAGCGTTCTCCTCACCTGAATGCAGGACAAAATAATTAAACTCTGCATAATATAATACCATTGTGTTGTCCGCTGAAATAATGAATAATTGTCAAAAACGTCTAATTGTCACATTCTTCCCTCCAGCTGCTTGGCCCTAAACGACCTGATCCGTGGCCGTCAGGCTGACGACATCGTCGACCACTTGGGGGAGATGTGGGAGACGCTGTTCAGAGTACTGGATGACATCAAGGTCTGTATTCCTTCCCCACACAGACACACACACACACACTGACCTGTTCAGAGTACTAGATGACATCAAGGTTTGTATTCCCCACACACAGACGTTACTATAGATGAATAGATGTTACTGTAGAGTAGACGCTGTCACACATTTGGGTGTAGCGGAATCTTTCCCATGATGCTCGCTCTTTAATGAATAAATTATGAAAAATTCAGATTCGAGTTGGTATATTTATCATATATATGTGTCTGTAGTTTATAGTGCTCTGCTGATGTTTTCAGGTTGTGTTGTGTGGCTGTATTTCAGGAGTCTGTGGCCCCTTTTCTACCAAAATAACTTTGGTTCTAGAACTGGTCCGTTCTAGATTCTTGGAACCAGTGGCCATTTTTCTGGTTCCTGGTTTCTTTTAGGGTTCTGAACCAATTCATTTTCAACGGGAACACTCGGGGCGGGAAAAAAAGAACCAAACCGGTTGAAACCCGGTGGAGGCTTGTGAGGAAGGCTGCATGATGTTTTCAGGTTCATTCTGACCATGTTGTGTGGCTGTATTTCAGGAGTCTGTGCGGAAGGCTGCAGACATAGCACTGAAGACACTCAGTAAGGTAAGGCTGCGTTTGTTTTGTCTGTCTGTCTGTCTGTCTGTCTGTCTGTCTGTCTGTCTGTCTGTCTGTCTGTCTGTCTGTGTCTCTGTCTGTCTGTGTCTCTGTCTGTCTGGACTTAAGTGTTTAATCAGACTAATCGATTTAGTTGATTATACAAAATCCTCAAAATATATGTGCGTCAATGCATTGATATAATTGTGTGCATGGTGGCGCAGTCGGTAGCACTGTCACCACACAGAAAAAGGTCCCTGTTCGATTCCCGCTGGGGGCGTGTTCTCTCCTCCGCGTCATCAGTGCCCATACCCTGGGTGAGGTTGGCGAAAGGGCCTCCCCCTGGTCAGCCGGGGCTCGCCTGGCGGAGGTGTAAAGGAACTGGTTGGAATAACGTGGGATTAAAAAAAAAAGTGCAATTTAAAAAAAAAAGAAAAAAGAAAAGTGCATGTGTTGCCCATCCGGAGTGTTACAGTATGTCTACTAACTATACTTTCTCTGTCTGTTCCAGGTGTGTACTCGTATGTGTGAGTCCACGGGTGCTGCAGCCCAGAGAACTGTTGCAGTGATGTTACCAACCCTGCTGGACAAAGGCATTGTCAGCAACGTTCCGGAGGTCCGCGCACTCAGGTAGCTTCCCTTTCCATTTAGCTTGATGGCCAGAACCCATCTCTCTCCATCTTCCTCTCCGTTTCCTGGAATCTGTCTCACTCTCTGACTGTCTCACTTTAATTATTAGTTTTTGTTGCATTTGTGGTCCTACAATGAGTGACCAAGTACGCAAAGAATTGTGTGGACTCTTAAAAGGAATTGTGTGGACTCTGACATTTTGTCTTTTATTCAGTGACCAAAGTGTGTCATGTTTTATTTGGTACAATCTTTGACTGATAAAACTATTCATTTCTATAGTTCTATAGTAATTTCACTCGCACAAGTGTGCATGCGTGAAAGCTCCCCCTACACTGCCGGCTTCTGGCTAGGGGAAACACTGTACACAAAATGCAGTGACCAAAGTATGCTATGTTTAATTGTTTAACATTAGACTGATAGCTAAGACAACTTGCTAAAACGGCTGAATAATTATTTTGTATTGCTGAATGTATTATATTGCCTGGACCCCAGGAAGCCATGGCTAATGGGGGATCCATCTGAAACATTGTCTCTCCCTCAGCATTCAGACCCTGGTGAAGGTGAGTAAGACGGCTGGTGCCAGGCTGAAACCTCACACCCCTCGGCTGATCCCAGCCCTGCTGGAGGCCCTCAGCACCCTGGAGCCCCAGGTCCTCAACTACCTCAGTCTGCGAGCTACGGAGCAGGAGAAGGTAAACCTGAGATGGTGGCTGAACTGAAGTCATGTCATCCAAGACACTGCTTCCCAAAACCCATCTGTGGGTCGCGGACACATTTGTCCCCTTTTTGTTTCCTATATTTTGTTTTTACAAATATTTTTCATAACATTTTCAAACGACATTCCCCCCTCCATTAGAACAAATATTTCTTTCAAGAATTAAAAACAAATTCAATTATTCTTTCCAGTAATTTCATGAAGAAATAAATCAACGAAATTCCATAAATTAGAAAACAATTGAAGTAGTAGGGAAAATAGAAGATCTACAAGCTCACAACGCGGCGCAAAGCAACGTGTTGTGAACTGCTTTTTTCACTAGTTTGGGTCCCACGGCCACGGGGAGACATCAAAACTCTCTTCTGGGTCACGGGCTAAAACGTTTGAGAACCACTGATCTAAGAGATAATTTGTCCACTCAAGTATACTGTAGCACTTTGGAGCACATTTTCTCCACTCACACATAACAACCTAATAGTTATTTTTGTAAATGCTCTGTATGATAAAACGTTTTAGATGTAGATAACATGTTGGCCAACATACATGTTACATTATGTGTTGTATGAAGTTGTATTGCTCTGTTGTTTGTGTTTTGTGTTTCTGATGGCTGTATGGCCCCAAAACGATTTCTAACGGACAAATAAAGAATGTGTCTATGTCATGGGCTAGGTTATCATTTGCCAGCACCGACAGGGTGTTTTTCATCTGTTCTGACTCTTGTTTTACCTCCAGAGTGCCATGGATGCAGCTAGGCTGAGTGCTGCCAAGTCGTCCCCCATGATGGAGACCATTAACATGGTAAGTAAGTTAGCCTTGCCGAGCCATGAGGCCCAGTATCTCCTGTTTCTGTAGCATGAGGCACCATTAACATGGTCAAAATAGATTTTTGGAAACATTTTTATAATTTAAGTTACATGAAATCATTTTCCAGTCTGTTGGTTTTTCCAAACAGATCGTTTCAAAATAAAGAAGTGAAGAATACATCATGGGAGGCTCTTTAGTTCATTCTTTAACTCATTTACTATAAATATTAATTCAGTCTGTATGTCACTAACTGCCTCCGGAGTCCAAATGCATCGGCAACCTTTATTTTGAAGACCCCAAAATGAACCAGAAGCAAAATCGCCTAACGTTCATGTGGCTACCGTCTTTTTATAAGTCATCAGAAGTGTTAATATTGTAACCGCGAGGTTGCAGCGATTCAGTAATGAGCACCTCAGCACCTCGGTCTGGGAAATGATTCAGAGGAAAAAGGGTTTTAAGATCGCAGTTGTAATGATGGTCGACTGGGGGGGGAATCATTTCAGTGACGCACCAAAGCGGGCCGAGCGTTGCCTAGTGACAGGGATGGTGGATACAAGCGAGACCATTTTGAATGAATACAAATCCTCAAAAGACGTAAAAGACGTCATCGGCAGCGAGCGCCATTGGGGAAAAAGACGTCGGGGAACAAGTTAATGTTTTTGTTTGTAGAGTAATACATTTTTTATTATGGATCATTAGAAAGGACCTTGATTATTAGTCACACAGTGAAGGGGACATAAATCATGTATTGGAATCGAGATGCATCAGTAACTGATTTATAATCCAATCGTTGGCCTCGGAATCGAATTGTCAGGTACCTAGAGATATCCTCACCTAATATATCCCGTGTGTGTGTGTGTGTGTGTGTGTGTGTGTGTGTGTGTGTGTGTGTGTGTGTGTGTGTGTGTGTGTGTGTGTGTGTGTGTGTGTGTGTGTGTGTGTGTGTGTGTGTGTGTGTGTGTGTGTGTGTGTGTGTGTGTGTGAGACACTAGTGTCTCCAACATCTGGATGTGTCTGTACTGGGAGAGCTGGTCCCCAGGCTCTGTGAGCTGCTGAAGAGTGGAGTGGGGCTGGGAACCAAGGTACACGACAAAGCCTGATTCATACTTCATTGTACAATCCTCAAGCTCCCAACATGCCTCATCCCGGCAAGGTTGACAGCTTGTGTGCTACTAATTCTTAGCTCATAGACTACTTTCTTTCAGTCCCTTTTCTGTCTCGTACCTCCGTCCACGTATCTATCGTCTGTATGTAAAGATGAATCACGTTATTCCCTCTGTATTCATTTGCCTCTATCCCTCCATAGGGTGGTTGTGCCAGTGTCATTGTTTCCCTCACAGTGCAGTGTCCCCAAGACCTCACCCCATACTCAGGTACTACTGCACAACTACTAGCGTGCCAAAGACAATGGACACTGTAACCATATGAAGCACAAAGTGTCCTGAGGTGAACATTTGCCGAAAACAGCAGATCTAAAAACTCGCAGCGGATGGCAAAATTAGCAGATCTAAAAACGTGTAACGGGATTTCTAGTTACTTCCGTATGTCCGTGCAAAACAATATAATCTCTTTGCAATAGAATCTTTGTAGTATGTATTTGTATAGTTTCACAAGATATAACTGAATTGGCTGAAAAGGGTCAAACAAGACTTCATTGTATATTCAGGTCACGCTGTTTCAGTTGGAGATGAAATTCCCCATTCTAGCAGCGAGGCTACAGCAGCCGTAGTACGTTGCTGGTCACATGACCAAAAAAATAATCTGCTGTTCTAGGCAACACAGACGAGAAAGGGAGCATTTTATTATTAATACGCATCAGGTCTGAGGTATATAAATGGACATAGTTTAATGTTGAAAATGAGTATTGGTATTCTACTTTAAGTGATTAACACAATACGACACTGGTGTGTTTGACCTGTAGGTAAACTGATGAGTGCCCTGCTGAATGGCATCCATGACAGGAGCAGTGTGGTGCAGAAAGCTTTCGCCTTCGCTCTGGGCCACCTGGTCAGGGTAAGAACACTAGTTACCATGGATCATAGCTCTGGGCCACCTGGTCAGGGTAAGAACACTAGTTACCATGGATCATAGCTCTGGGCCACCTGGTCAGGGTAAGAACACTAGTTACCATGGATCATAGCTCTGGGCCACCTGGTCAGGGTAAGAACACTAGTTACCATGGATCATAGCTATGGGCCACCTGGTCAGGGTAAGAACACTAGTTACCATGGATCATAGCTCTGGGCCACCTGGTCAGGGTAAGAACACTAGTTACCATGGATCATAGTCACATGGTGGCCATTTTGCTTTTACAAAACACGTATATACCACAAGCCCCCAGGACCGTGCGCAGGATTAGTGAAGCTACTGTGTGCTGGTGATCAAATCTAGCATTGCAACACTCCCGCATGCAAGTGCGCATGCTTCTATCGCCTGAAACATAGTCCTTAATTTCTGAAAACCCGTAGTCTGAAAACCCACCTTTTCAGACTCCATCATGGCCCATAGCACTTACCCTACCCCCCTTAGACAGCACTTCTTAGACTTATATAGCATTTGAAACAGACTTATAGCATGTCATGTAGACAGCACAATAAGTGCATTGTATGTAGTCATAGCACTTCATAGTATATATGTACAGCATAGTATAGCATATATGTATAGTTTATATGTATAGTGTCATTATATAGATATGTTCTAGTTATAGTTTATATGTATAGTGTCATTATATAGATATGTTCTAGTCACGTTCTTAGCTTACGCATGTTTCGCGATAAATGCATTTTACATATGTGATGTATTCCCATGCTTTTTGTTCTTGCTTAATGTAAGTCGCTCTGGATTAAGAGCGTCTGCTAAATGCCTAAATTGTAAATTGTATATACATTGAAAAAACCCTGGCATTATGTAAAAACACACACAGACATTGACATTTTAAATATTATAAATTCACTTCTGACTTGTACAGTAGCACTCTATAGTCTCAAATATATATTTATATATTTTTTTCCACCCCAAATCAGACGGCAAAGGACAGCAGTGTGGAGAAACTACTACTGAAACTCAATAACTGGTACCTGGAGAAAGAGGGTGAGAGGACACAAACACAGCTTCATCCCATATATATATATACATACACATGGAAGTAGAGGAAATGTTTCTGCATGTCGGACCAATGGAAAGCATACGGACCCCGAAATGAGCTGTGGCTAAATGGGGCTGTCACGATTACAAATGTAATTTTCACAAAAATATATAAAATAGCGGAAATAGTTGATCTACAAGCTTACAACACGTCATGTTGTAAGCTTGTAGATCTGCTATTTCTGCCATTTTTGAAATTATTTTGAAAATGTATGGACATTTTTCAACATGGAAAACGATTGACGATTATCTCAAATAATTGCGATTAGGCGATTATGTAATAATCGTGACAGTCCTCTCAGCTTAGCTAAGCTGATTTATTTGATTGTGCGCCGTCGTGTCAACGCACTGAAAACAGCCAATCGACCCCCGGCGAGCGAAGTGAATGAACAACAGTGAATTGATGTTCCCACGTCCCGTCTGTCTCGTCCTCCCCAGACCCGGTGTACAAGTCGTCGTGTGCACAGACCATGCACGCCATCAGCCACTACAGTCCCGACGTGCTGAAGAGCCATGCCGGCGTGGGCCTGCCCCTGGCCTTCCTGGGCATGCACCAGGCCCCGGGCCCCGAGGAGGAGAAGGGAGAGTGCCACGATGCCACGCTGTTCACCGAGGTGTGGCAGGACAACGTGCCGGGTAAGAGCCTGGTTTATACACTACGTTTACTCGGGTACTGTACATAAGTACACTTTTGAGATTTCCAATTTCCTTCTACTCCACTATATCTCAGAGGCATATTTTACTTTTACTGCGCTACAATTATTTGAAAGCTTTAGTTACTAGCTAGTTTGTAGATTTTGATTTTGAGCGTAAACTAAAACCAAATGTACCCGTAAGGGTCCACAGCAAGGAATTGTGGGCAAAATCATTTCCAACGATAACAAAATATTCTTTAGTTTAGGGTATATGAGGCTAAATTTCATCAAATGGTGGTCCGTGGCTCAAAAGCCAAATAAATAATGGGCCTTAACATGAAGAAGTTGAAAAGCACTGATCTAGGGCATTAACACCTTTGGTGTGTGCTTGCTTGACCACCAGGAAGCTTTGGAGGCATCAGGCTTTACATGACGGAGCTGATCGCCCTTACCCAGAAGGCTTTGCAGTCCCAGTCCTGGAAGATGAAAGCTCAAGGTGCCGCTGCCATGGCAACCGTGGCGAAGGAACAGACGGGCTCCTTGGTGGCGCCACACCTCGGCATGGTGCTGACCGCTCTGATGCAGGGGCTGTCTGGACGCACGTGGGCGGGCAAGGTCAGAACTGCTGATGTGATCACTTCGTTTGTTTTATGGGAAGCGTTTTACGGGTGCAATAGATGCTAAGTCGGTAAAGAGGCCGTCTGGGAACCTGAAGGTCCCCGGTTCATCCCCTGGCTCGCCCAGTCTGTGTGTTGGGAACCTGAAGGTCCCCGGTTCATCCCCTGGCTCGCCCAGTCTGTGTGTTGAAGTGTCCCTGAGCACTGCATTACACACTGCTCCTAATATTTAGAATGGAGGACAGATTTCACATAGGCTATGTGGATAATGTACATTGACAGAAATGACGGCAAAGGAGTGCGGTCTAAATTATTATTAGTCAAGTTAGTTAACAAACTGACTTCTGCCTTTTGATTTCTTCTAGGAGGAGCTGTTGAAAGCCATTGGGTCAGTGGTATCCAAGTGCAGGTATGGTATCTTTGTGTTTACTACTACTCGACATTACCTTACCTAATCTGGGAAGTCTTCTTTGATCTTTGCCGTAAGGTGCTGCTGTGGTTAGCTATCCCCGTTTTGAATGAAATGAGTCACAATCTACCTGTAGTAGGGGCATGGCTACAGTAACAATCTACCTGTAGTAGGGGCATGGCTACAGTAACAATCTACCTGTAGTAGGGGCATGGCTACAGTAACAATCTACCTGTAGTAGGGGCATGGCTACAGTAACAATCTACCTGTAGTAGGGGCATGGCTACAGTAACAATCTACCTGTAGTAGGGGCATGGCTACAGTAACAATCTACCTGTAGTAGGGGCATGGCTACAGTAATCTACCTGTAGTAGGGGCATGGCTACAGTAACAATCTACCTGTAGTAGGGCCATGGCTACAGTAATCTACCTGTAGTAGGGGCATGGCTACAGTAACAATCTACCTGTAGTAGGGCCATGGCTACAGTAACAATCTACCTGTAGTAGGGGCATGGCTACAGTAATCTACCTGTAGTAGGGGCATGGCTACAGTAATTGAGTGCCAGGCAACGCATGCTCAGAAATCTAATTTGAGAGCTAATCGCTCTGGTTGAGCAAATTATGCACAATGAATGGCCACAGTGTCACGTTATACATGCTTTCTGCGTGGTTTAGAGTTGTATTGCACACCAAGCATTTCCAATCTACAAGCTCACTTATTCAAGTGTGAACTTGCGTGCTCTGTATATATCAAGCCGTAGCCAGGTTTTTGTTTGTTTTATTCAAAGAATTCTCATCTTCCGTTACATACCGTCATTTTATACATGGTTTACATTGTTTTTTTCTAGCTCTGAGCTGCAGAAGCCTTGTCCAGGCCAGCCCACCATCTCTGAGGTGTTGGCAGTGGTGGTGAAGGAGTGCTCCAAAGAGAGCTTGGTGTACAAGATGGCCGCCCTGCGCTGTGCAGGAGATGTGCTGCACAGCAGCCAGGAGGACCGGTTCAGCGAAATGGCCCAGATCCTCATCCCTCTTATCAAGAAGGTAGCAGGACATGATTACACACTAGTGCCCATAATACTGTATGTCAACAAGTAGTCCTTAAAAACATGGCCATGATGTGGACCATCACATTTCAACCATATTATATTCACACCCTTTTTCCTACCTGTAATATTTTAACTTAATTTGGTTTATCTCTATTATTCTTATCTTGTTGTTGTTCTATTGTATTGTTAGCACTCTTTGCTGAACATGCGGCACCTACATTTCGCTGCTTGTACCTTTAGGAGTTAGTGACAAACAAACCCCCTCTTGATTGTTGACTCCTGACAGAACTGCCCAGAGAGTGGCGGTGACTGCCCCAGGTCCCTGGAAGAGGATGATGGAGAGAAGAAGGAGCTGCAGACGGAAGCTCTGCTCTGTGCCTTCGACACGTTGGGAAAGGCCTGGCCCAAGAATCCACAAACCCAGGGTAAACCTACAGCTAATTCCACAGAATAGGTCTTTGATGGCCCTCAGAACCCAGTCCAAATTAACTGTTGACCAGCAGAAGACGCATGACATGGACAGTCGGACCGTTGCATATTTCAATACAGTACAATCATCTGTATTTGGAAGCATGTTGCGCAGCGAAAAAGGCTATTATCGGTTCGGTTATTATTTTGGAGCATTTGAATTGGTCAAACAAGCGATTTGTTCAGAAGCATCTTACATAAAACCCTAATGGTCTCGGATATTTCATAAAAGCAACATTTTGGTTGGCGGTATGTAGAACAGCAAGAACAATATTACTAAATCATCATTTTACAGTACCTATTAATTGGTTCTCAAATTGCACATTATGACTTGGCCATACAATGTTTTTTTTTCTCATCACATAAACAATACAATTATGCAGTATGGAATTATGAATAAAAAATACAACAATAAACAAAAACAAGATACATGTACATACACAACGTAAAACGAATACAACAAAGGATCAAGAAAATAAAAAGTCCACCCCTTGCAGGACCAACGATGTCACGAAAACCAGGGCATAAAATCCTATCCTTAAGTTCATCTGAAATGCTAGACCATACGTTAAAATATTCCTCGCACCATACCAAAATGATTCAGTTGCGGGATGTTATTTTGCTTTTTATCCATGTAAACAGTGCCCTTAAACGTTTCTCATTTGGGTCTATGCAGCTCGTTACCAGGTGGAGGTGTGCACGCTGATGTGTGAGAAGCTCAGGCTGAGCACCTGGAAGGTTCAGCTGGGAGTTCTACACTCTCTGAAGGCATACATTCAGGGGTGCGTAATAGACATTTCAATGTGATATCCTATTATTAATCACATAATTACGGCTTTAGAGCTAGTAGGCCAGTATAAACTTCCTTTGAGCTTTTATCTGTTGTTTAGATAGTTGATAGGTTTGATATCTACCTGACCCGCTGTCATGGTTTTCTTCTCTATTTACTCGACAACTTCCCCCTGTTGTTGGGTGACTAGGGCAGTGGTTCTCAAACCTTTTAATTTCAATTTTCATTAATTGTATTAATTTAGCCATATTGGCGCTCTTGAAGGATGATTCTGTTGTTGTTTTTTTAATTGCCAATAACGTATTCTGTCTATAGTTTAATATGCATTACCCCCATAAGTCTGAGAGTGTACAAAATGGAACCCGCTGGGGGTGCCACTTTGGGAACCACTGTACTAGGGTTCATGCCACTTACCGGACGCACCTTGTATGGCGCTCAGCATAAGAACATCTTGCTATGTTTTGAAGTGAATGTTTTGTCTGTTTAGGCTGTTGCTGCTGGAGAAGGGCTATCAGGATCCTAATGCACTATCTCAGATCCTCACAGAGACCTGCGCTGCTCTCACATACCCTCTAGGTATTACTGCTAACAATTATACATTACACTAACCACTTGAACCCCAATGTCCCTATAGAGGGTATGCACGTGACATCGTCATACCCGGAATTTATAAATAAATGTTATATAGACGGGGAAATGGAGGGGACTAAGTATATAGCCGTGAGTGACTTCAATGATTTATTGTATTTTATTGGAAAAAATGCGTGTACATTAACATACTACGTATTTGTACATATCTGTCAAATACAAAAAGCTTGAGAGCTACAGTATGATCTCAGAACATAGTGAGACACGGAATGTGACGCGTCGCTCAACTCTTGTCGCTCAAAGCATAAATTGGCTTCAGGTCCTTGACAACATGAACAACAATGGAACCATTCCACACTCGCGAACAAAGTCAGCGTCAGAGCTGACCAAGGCCACTAGGTCGAATATAATATAGGCATATTAACACAATTAAGACCTTGGATGTGTATACACGTCTTTTCTAATCAAACCGCTGGTGCCGCTCCTTCTGCACCGTACTCCATGCTGTTTCACGCATGCGCGCTGCCGTTCACTTCCTTGTTTACGTCTCAAAGAATAATAAACTGTAAATGGAACTTGCTACAATCCCAGTCAACACAGTCTAACAGTGTTTAAGTGGTTTAAATTCCCCTGCATGTATTTAATTGATTGATTGAAATATTTATTAACAGTTTGCAGAATTACAGTACATTTCAAGCACAAACTCAATACAAAGACTGTTAACTGTGAGTGGACGACCCAATAAAGCATTACACTTGTTTACAAGTGTAATGCTGTAATGCCACCTTGTTAAATTCATCAAAACATTTAGAGACGTACAAATAGACACTTCTATATAGCCAAAGAACACATAATCACATCATGTGTACTCTCCCTCAACCCTGCTTGTATTTAATCACTTCATTGTGTACTCTCCCTCAAGAAAATAAGAGCTACTCGTCAGTGAGGACAGAAGCCTTGTCGGTTGTGGAGCTGCTGGTGAAGAGGACTGGAGGTAAATAGACTTTTATACTATTAATCTGTTGTTTTTATGTGAATACAATAGTGTCCTCTGTATCTATTTGGAACTCTGAGGGTGTATACACATGTAACCTATTGTACTATAGACTCTCAAAGTTAAATTAATGAATAGTCCTACATCCTCAGGTTCGTGCTAGGTGAAGGATTTAGATCATATTGTAAAAAATGTGTGTGTGCGCAGAGAGCGAGCAGTGGGACTGCGTGTCGGTGAAGAGCAGAGAGCAGCTCCAGTTCTCTCTGTCCACCCTGCAGTCAGACGCCAGGCCTGACCTGAAGGACAAGGCCCAGGAGCTCCGCAGACACATCCAGAGCCAGCCCTAAAGACTCCACCCCCCCACCACACCCACACACACACACACACACAAAGCCGCCAAATCAGAGCACACTGTTGTTTGTGGGGGGAAAAAAAAGAAGATACTAGTTTGTTCATGCTCTCCTTTAACTGGTCTATTTTTTACAACTGCTGGTTCTTTATTCTCTACTGATATTCAAACGCACCCTCACCCTGTTACCCGAACCATATTACTTCTTTCTTGTACAGATGAAACTGCCCCAAGTGTCACGGCTGGTTCGGTTAGAGGGCTGATAAACTTGGCTCTGTTTAAATGTGGGACAGTAATGAAGAGGAGGGTTGTAGTTTATTGGGTTTAAATTTCAAAATATAATAATGATGATAATAATAAATACCATATAAACTTGTGTTTTATTTGTGAACACTGTATGCCTGTAGCTCCTATAGGGGGCGCTCTACTGATGCCATGGGTTATCTATTGTCGCTGTTGGGCGGAAAGCTTGTATGTCCAAAAGCATTCTGATGGATCCAATGTAGTTATTATTCCTTAATTCTTATAATTGGTTCAATATTTATAAAACCCATAGACGGACTTAACCACTTTAACTTTCCAAATAGCAAAAAATGGCAGATCTACAAGCTCACGCATCACATATGTCGGCAATTTTTGCTGCTACTTGTACAACAAAGTATGGCATTCATTTACAAATAAAGAGCTGAAATTTGGAGATAAAGTATGGCGTTAATTTACAAATGAAGAGCTGAAATTTGGAGGTAAAGGATTCTGCCCGACAGCCACGATATAGTGAAATCAGTCTAAAGGCAGAGGGGTGGTCTAGACTTTAACAACTTTCAACCTGTCATCTACTTTAGGTATGTTATAGGTGAACATTTTCAAAAATAGCTAAAGGAGCCAATCTGCAAGCTCAATGCGTCGTCTCATCGTGACGTGTTTCGACTATTTTTGATGCGTGACACAGTTGTACAACATGGGCTAGACCTGAGGTTGATTCTAAAAATACCTTCTAAATCCTGACCTACGTTTTTTTTTTTTAAACTTGAAATCTTTTTCAAAAAATGTAATGTAATGGTTAAAGTTTGGACCCAAATATGCTCTTTGACTGGTTCACCGCTCCACCGCTGCTGTTACCCTCATGGATTTAACATGAAGCACATGCTTAGAGTAACCCAGTGCTTTAAACTGTCTGTGTTAGGATATTACAAAAATAATGTAATTAAAACAAATATTTTGCACCTCTTGTTTTGTTTCAAGTGGCGAGTCACGTGTGTTGGAAATCATATTTTCTCCTCCCACTTGCTGTGGGAAGGAAGTATTGAACTAAATATTTTCAGAAGCCTTGAAAATAAAACCCCATCCATGAATTTGGCATGAAAAGTGTTTGTGTTCATTTGTCTTGCACTACAGAACTAATTCTCTTTTATAAATGTTTGTCTCTGTATTAGTACATACACAATTCAAGTTGTTTGATCGTGTTTTATTTGAATAAAAGAGTTTAATATCCAATTATTTCTGCTGTTTGTCAAAGCAAGCGAGATGGAAAAACTACGGGATGAATACATAAGCAGCAGTCATAGTAATGTTATACCATTGTACGTAATTATAGTCCAAGAACAAACGCATGTATATAAAGTTGAACATGTCATTGGCTAAATTCATAACCACTGTAAGATACTAGAATTTCGCCGCCCTTCGGGCGGCTCATCCTAGTTCCGTTGCAGCGCAATGGGAAGAAGGAAATTGCGAGATTTGACAGACTCCACTTCATGTTTCAGCTGTGTTTTTAAACCCAGTATTGTGCCCTTCACATGTAGTAATGGATGGGTATTATTATTTGTTGTTGTATTTTATTTTCACATCAAAGCAAATTAAATTAAATTAAAATAAGCACACATGAAACTGCTTTTTACTGTTTTTGTTTACTTACAATAAGTTACTGTTTTTGGAAACCAAAAGATGTTGAGAATGGAGCAGAACATACTCTACTGTAGTATATTTTTGTGGGGACCTTGACTGCATTATAGTAGGCCTACAATCTTTTGGATTGCAGTGACCCCACATTGTTTCTTCGGGACCAATATTTGTAGTTACAATGAGGGCTACATGAGCCGAAGGGAGAGAAACACGTCGCCTCTCTCCAGTCCGTGCGTATGGTGCTGCTGGTGGCTGAATAACAACGGATCGCATCGCTGACTGACATAAACGCACAGTTACAATTCAGAGGCACTTCAATAAGAAAACTCAACTAATAACGCTTGTGTGTGTTAATCTGCCCGATGCTGACGTTAGTATATAATGTTTAGATTGTTTTCCTCTTGTACATGCGTTTGTGGGCACAGTGGCAGGGGGTGAAAAGCCGATTTGTCCCATGGTGTGCACTGCGCAACTGTGCAGTGTAAAACATGCTGAAATCAAACTACACACACACACACACACACACACACACAGTCACTCAGTCACAAATCCTCCACAGTGTGATTACGTGTCTGCAGTGACACTGATGCAAGGTTACAATGAGTCCGTGGTGTGGTGAGACTGGGAAAGGAATAATGCGCGGAAGAGCTTGGCATCCGACTGCGCGCGTTGTGGCGATGAGATGGGCGCGTTCGGAAATACCGCACCGAAGCACACTCGCCTATTAGTTTGCATTGCATTTGCACAGTGCGCTCAGTGCGATATTTCCGAACGTGGCCGTTGTGTGTGTGTGGGTGTGTGTGTGTGGCTGGCTGGCCTGTGTTTTGCTGCGTGGGGATCGCCATGTGAGGGGGCTAGCCAATAAGGGCCCTGTGTTGCATGTGGAGAATTGTGTAGGTTAGTGTGTGTGGTGTAGCCGAACGGGGTGGTGAGAACATGAGGGGGATGTAGCACAGCAATCGGTGACCCCTACATTAAGCTGTGTTGCTCCCAACATGCAGTGCAAATGCGTGTTGTAGCAACCGTAGCCAATGGGAAAACAGGATGCAGTGTTGCCAGGTCCGCGAATTGTAAGCGAGTTGTAAGTAGCGTGTTGAATGGCATTTTTTCTGGGCTTGTTTTCATAGACCTGGCAACAAATTAGGCGGGGGTGTCGGTGCTTGTGGCGTGTTTGTGTTTATTATTGATATTGATATTGTTTGTGAGTCTGGACGGGAGGCGGCTTTAGTGGCAGTGCAATGACAATTTTTACGCGGGTGGTGTTGAGTGTGGGCGTGCTGCGCGACATGAGGAGATAGCCATGGAACGACGCGGAGGGTAAGTCTGTGACGTGTTAGTGTGTTTAGTGGGTTGTTGCAGTGTGTGTTGCAGTGTGTCAGTGACGTAGTAGCTGGTGCCTTTTGTTCCTGGGTTGCGCACAGCTTTTTGGGCACACCTTTTCAATTGTATAATAGATGCCTCTCACAATTATTGTCTCCACCAGGCCGAAGGCATGGGGAGAGAGTATGTTTTGCACTCCGTCCGTCCGTGTGTGTGTGTGTGTGTGTGTGTGTGTGTGTGTGTGTGTGTGTGTCCGTCCGTCCGTCCGTCCGTCCTTCCGTCTGTGAACAGCTAATCTCCGGCAAATTGGTACACAGTCTCTCTAGAGCCATTCAACGAAACGGGTGTTTCAGATTTCTCAGACTCCATCCTGATTGGCTAAGATTGGCTTCCAAAGTTCGCAGGAGTGCTCAGTTTCAAACAAAATGCTGCAAATCATGAACACATCGTGTGATATCCGTGAAATTGTGCACGCACATTCCCACTAGGCCGAGGAAGAAATGCCACATGAACATTTTCAACTCAGCCTCATGGTGGCGCTATAACTGGCCAAAAAGTGTTTTTACCTCTAACTGCACGGATCTGTGGATAACTTTGTATGCCAACTCCCTAGAAGCCAAGGAAAAACCTTTGCCTGGAATTTTTCACATCTGCTCTTTATAGCGCCACCAGGAGGCCGACATATGTTAAACACATTTTCTAATATTACTCCTTCAGATTTTATCCAAATTTCACGCAAATCGGTACACATGCTCTCCATAGTCATGTGATCAAGACGGGTTTGTTTGATTTCTCATAATCCACCCTCATTGGCTACAATTGGCTTCTAAACTTTTCAGGAGTAGCCCGCCTTGTACCTGTTTTGTACAAATCGCCACAACTACTTAACGCAGCGTCCGATTGTGGTGAAACTGTGCATGCATATTCCCACTAGGCTTTGGAAGAAATGCCACTTGACAGTTTTGAAATCAGCCTCATGGTGGCGCTACAACAGGCCAAGCCGCGTCACACACACACACACACACACACACACACACACACACACACACGTTTATATTGCTCCTAAACATTTTGCCAAGCATCACAGGAGACCTGTGCCCAGAAGGGCACTTTTTCTAGTTACATAATAGAATAGTCTAATCATAATTATGTAGAGTTAACAAAAAATTACAAGTTCGGGATTACTTTTTTTCTTTTTCTAAAAAAAATGAAGGCCTTTTAAAATAAGACTGGGAAAAATAGATTTACAAAAAAACTAAAGCACAATTAAAGACCACAAACCATACAGTGACTGCACTAAAGGCTATCCCTTAAAACTTTTTACGCCAAAAGGCGCTTACGGATTCATTCACAGGTTCGCGACAATTGTCGCGAACCCTGTTTTTTATTGATATGTTTAGATTAACTCGGTGCGCAACTGTGATAAAGCTCTTGAAGTTGAATTCGCACTGCAATATCCAGAAAACCCATGTCACACATGCGTGACACACGTGCATGTTTTGCTATAAAAGCAAATGAAATCACACCCGTGTGAACTGGGTGACCATAGCAACCATGCTCATTTTTTGGTACGAACAGACAGACAGACAAACAGACAGACAGACACGTAAACTAACAAAGCCAGTTGTAGGAGTGGTTTACACCACTCAAAAAAAGAAGTTGAAACCAGTAGTATATATTTGAGCGAGTTTTGCGGTAGTAGTAGTAGTAGGGCAGCTTTTCCAATGAGAGTTATACCTGTCATGGCTATTTGTTCACTATTCTGAGGTTTATGGTATTACTAAGCGATTTTCAACTCTGAATTATTCTATAATGGTACATGGTAGGAACTCAATTTTTTTCCTTCAAGTCCATCTTTTGATACATGGGCACCAAGTCATATCAAAACAATGTCCTTGGATGTGTGATAACTGATTTTTGAGAAACATGCATTAATAGAGGGTATTGTGCGTGACATCATCATCATAAGTTATGCGAGAATGCCTACTGAGTGGCAAAAAACTACTTTATGGCCTTGACAGCCCATACATCCAAACAGAAAAGTCATATTTAATTGCATTAAATGACTTTAAACAACGTTAAATTCACTTTGTCACTCACTTTGCCACTCGATCTGCCATTCACTTTATGCATGCACATACCCTCTATAGACGAGATACTGGTCGGACTATGTAAATATATATCAAAATATGCGTTAAAATGTCTAATTTCATCAAAAAAAATAGTTTCTATGTTCCATTTTAGAGATATTGGTCAGACAAAATACTGCTTTTTCATGACTGACCATGCTACTTTTAGATGGCAAAATATCCGCAATGGTACATGTGAGAAACTTTTTTATATGGCAGGCCAGGCCAATCAGCAGAGGGCAGGTTTAGGGCCCAGCCAATCAGAAGAGGGCAGGTTTAGGGTCCGGCCAATCAGAAGAGGGCAGGTTTAGGGCCCGGCCAATCAGAAGAGGGCAGGTTTAGGGCCCGGCCAATCAGAAGAGGGCAGGTTTAGGGCCCGACCAATCAGAAGAGGGCAGGTTTTTGGGCCCAGCCAATCAGAAGAGGGCAGGTTTTTGGGCCCGCCCAATCAGAAGAGGGCAGGTTTTTAGGCCCGGGCAATCAGAAGATGGCAGGTTCAGGGCCCGACCAATCAGAAGATGGCAGGTTCAGGGCCCGGCCAATCAGAAGAGGGCAGGTTTTATGCCCGGTCAATCAGCAGAGGGCAGGTTTTTAGGCCCGGTCAATCAGCAGAGGGCAGGTGTTTAGGCAGGTTCAGGGCCCGGCCAATCAGAAGGGGTCAGGTGTAGGGCCCAGCCAATCAGAAGAGGGCAGGTTTTTGGGGCCGGTCAATCAGAAGAGGGCAGGTTTTTGGGCCCGGCCAATCAGATGAGGGCAGGTTTTTGATATGTTCAGTCCTGCCGCTGTGCTCATTCCGGGCCCCTCGCTGGAGAGAATGTCATCCGTGTGCAGCTCGTGGAAAAGTAGAGATATTTTACTAAATATACGTTTTATGCCAGAACTTTCAAATTAATATGAAACTAGTTCCCAAACGACTCCAAGCCTTAGGAATTAATTATTGGGTGAGTGCCCATGCAATTTGTAATAGAGTACAATGTTTGCCTCTGAGATGCAGGGACTAGATGAAAAAGACTAAAGGTATTGAAAAATGGAAATACTAAAGTAAAGTTTTAAAATAAATCTAAATTGTACTTGGTTACTTTCCACAAAGGCATACTGAATGCTCATGGCCTGGAACTAAGCCTGGGACTGACAAGAGTTCAAGTGTGCTCTCTCACTGAGCAGTCACTTTGAAGCCACCTAGTGGACAACATGAGAACCTGCATGACTTGCTGGGTCTGCAAATGGAAACAATGCAATACAAGTTCATAGCTCATAGGTTCCCATAGCTCATAGGTTCCCATATACTGTATACCGGTATCCAAATATAAATTATATTCAGCATTGGGAAAATAAATTAGACAGTCCTGTTCTAAAACACGTTTATTTAAAGCATGCATAGCCCCCGTCAATAGAAACAAGCCTATAGTGCTTTTTTGTTTTTATTTTATTTTATCCTCTTATAGCAGACCTTATATCGAACTGTACTTTCCTGTTCTTATTATACAAACTAATATTACCATGTTATTATCAATGAATACACATAAATAACTCAGCAAAATAGCAGGTATGATTTGCTAAAAAAAAAACAACATAATGCATGAAGACACCATTGGCCATTAATAAAGAATGGATTGATCCTTTTGTTTTTCATGAACACAATACAATCTTGAGCAGCAGGTGCAGCCTATAGCAGCTGCCTGCATGCCTGGACTTTTTCCTGCTTCAAGTCAGAGCCAAGAGAGAGACTACTTGCTTGCAGCTTTCGTTTGCAGACAGACAGATAGATTATCAGATCTCATAATGTATACTGAATTACTGATGAAATATTTCACACTAATAGCCAACCCATCACATGCAGCGCCTTTAGCAAATCTCCAGCAGCAGCACTGCCTCTGACTGACTGTCTGTCTGAGTGAGTGACTGGTAGGCAGCAGCAGACGGCAGCGCAGCAGTGGAGGCGACCAGGAACGCGTCCGTCCGTCCGTGTGTGTGTTCACAACTAGCAGCTGTCATGTGAAACAGCTGGAGTGCACGGAGAAGAAGAAGCAAAGAGGATAAACAAACAACCGTGCGACAACCGTACGTGTTTCTCTACAGCCAGGTAAATGTACGCAGAGCTTAACGCGACTAGTAGTGACATGCACCATGTACAGAGCTGCGTATATAGTGGTGATTTAGCCGTTGGCTCCAATGGGGCTGTTATTATAGAGGTCTAATTGTCGTCACTTTACTTGCTTTTTAACTGTGCTACATTAGCTAGCACGCAAGCTAGCTTTAAGCAGCTCATATCATACACCAAGTTGGCACGCGCTCGTGCACGTACGTCGCTCGCGCGGCGTAACGTTGTTATTTATAATGCTCTTTCGTGTTCAACTTTAACGCGACTCGACTCTGTCAAAACAACTAATAAAGAGACCCCGAATTGATTTCAACAGAGCCCAGCCAAAGCTCAGGCTAATAGTTGCACGGGAGGTGTTGCGCCGAATGTTGTGTCCCGTCAGAATCTGTTTCGCCCCGTCCCTTTCGGATTTCACGCGAGGAAATACAAAGACATGTATATTGTTTAAAATATCCAAATAGGTCAAAACAACTTCTAAAAAAACGGCGCATATTTTTTTTTATTGTCAAAAATGCTCTCTTGTGGGAACATTGTGGGGAAACAGATTATGACGGGGATACAGAGTGCGGCACAACAACATGGCCTATAGCATCTGAAGCAAGCAACCTTGCAAGAAGAAGAAGGGGCATTTAAATCCCCCAGTCAGTCTCCAGCATTTAACTGTTGGCTAGCTGTGGTGCTGCTAGCAGCTATAGCTAACTAGCTAGGTAGGTGTTGTCTCTTGCATTATAATTTGGTAATAATAACTGCTGTAATCTACTCCCACTAAGTGAAGTCGTGTCAACTTTCTCTCTGTACGTTCAAATTGACTATAGGCTAAAATGGAGACAAGTTACACAGACAGACAGACAGACATATAGACAGACAGACAGGCAGGCAGCTGATCAGAGACCAGCCATTGCTTAGCATCACAACAAAACGTAGGCTAACAGGCTAGGCAGACAACAAAGCTAAGCGTCTGTTTGTTCACACGTTTACTCTGGAATTCAAAAAGCTGCAATGGGCCATGCATTGAACCTTTATTGTTATTTATCGGCAATAATTAACTTTATATTAATAAAGCAATAATAATCGTATAAAGTGTCTGTATACGATTATAATATTTTGTTGACGAAGACTAAGGTTGAATAAGGCAATTGTAATATTCTGCAGGCATCATAAAGTTGATTATTCTTATTTTTTCCTTGCTATGATGACCTGTTACATAATCGAGTCATGCCATTAAATATGGTGATTATTGTCAGCTATACCACCATGAAATCACAATAACACCACTGCGGGTGATATAAGGTCCTTTGTCCCAAAGCAAGTACATTCTGTCTTTGAGTTGGGAGTGGGATGGGGGATCAAGACATGGGACCAAAATCCACAGAGGGTGTGTGTCTCATGTTGTCTCCATCAAATCGACATTTGAATGTTGACTTCCATCTAGTGGTGAACCTGTGAATAACACACAGGGAAATCTCGGGCACATAATTATTCATCTAGTCTTATATTGCAGTTTTCACAGCAAGTGTTAAAGGTGTAAATTGTAATTATGAATATATATTTAATACAAAGTGTTAAAGAGGTCTATATTTGCAAAGTAATCATTGAAATTGAGTCTAGGCTAGTCACTAGAGCCAGGGTGTCGGGTTCGGCACCCGGCCTAAGCCTAAACTTTTTAGCCTGCGACCCAAAAGAGAAATTTTATGTCTGCTCAGGACCCAAACTAAGTGAAAATAGCAGCTCTACAAGCTCACAACGCGTTACTTCAAGCAGCGTTGTGACCTAGTAAATCGGCTATTTTCACTACCGCTTAAATATTTGTTTTGCAATTTATGTAATGTCTTTGATGTTTATTTTATTTCTTCATGACATTACTGAGAAAAATGTTGCTTCTTTGGGAATGTTTTTTGAAAATGTTTTGAAATAATAATAATTAAAAACAAAATGCAGGAAACAAAAAAATAAAGGGACCCATACAAATGTGTCCGCGACCCACAAATGGGTCCCAACCCAGTGTTTGGGAGCCAGTGCAATAGATGGTGGGCCAGAACACAATCAAGGACAAATCTAGGACCTGGAACATGCAACAAACCACCTAGTATATACGATAATAACTACATTGCTATAAAAGTTAATGAATGAAGACGTGTGTCTCATAATAACTGCCGATAGAAATGTGTATGTGTGTTTAATCAAATGCTACTGGTGCATACAGAAATGCTTGTGTGTAATCATGTTGTGCAGGCCACATCTTTGAATGTGGCCTTGTAGGATATTTAGTTACAATAAAAAATGTAAGGAGATATTCTGGAGATAGTCATACTCCTTTCATGTCTCAAGGTCTCTTATAGTATAGTCTGAAGTTTTGTTTTGTTTTTTAAATGTGAGAGTCATCTCTCACATGGCATCCAAAAGTCTAAAGTGGAAAGTGAAACCATGACTTGGAGATCAAACTATGCATTCATCCTACCCAGTTCCATCAACACAAAGCCATTGCTGTCCATATCCGACGTAAGGGACTGTTAGTCAGATATTGTAAATAATTTACTAAATTATTAGCAGAGACAGATGGGTCAGTGCTGGCCCACGGGCCACCTGTTGCCTACCACTGCTCTAGACTCAGTGTTTGTACAGTAACAGGAGTCTCCCCTTCTCTCCAGCTCTTTAAAGCAGAAATAACATGCATTTTAAAACTGTTTTTAATATTTAATATCATATTGTCTATGTCTTTCAAACTTATTTCTAATGGTTTGAGCCTCAATCACCACTCTGATATAACCAGTCCTTGTCATTTATTTCTGGACTTTGAAAGCAGTTTTAGCTGCAATACCACAATGTCCTGAGGTGGTGGGGGTGCTGATATGCAGATTATTTAATATTTGAGTCATTATAATACTGATGCTAGATAAAATCAGGCTTGTTTCCATTCCATGCCAGCTTGGAAAATCAACAATGGCGGACATTGTATACAAAGTGGAAATGCAAATTTGGAACTGAAGACTGAAGAAGAGGAGGAATTATACAAAGTAGGGTGACATTGATGACATCACGATGAGGACAAAATCAGTTGAGCTGTTCCTGAGAGCAATTCCCATTAAAGCACCCATATGATATGAAAGCCTGATTGTTCAAAATTGGTTATTTGTGGGGATAGAAAACACATATGGGAGCCCCAAAAACACAAAAGAAATTGAAAAAGTAGAATTTTATGTCATAGGTCCTTTAACAAACGGGTAATACATTTTCAGCAGGTGGGGATACTAATGTATTCCAATTGGGAGAGAGAACTGATGGAACATCCATTTTATTTTTTAAATTCTTTTCTTTTTTTAATTAATTGTTATCCCACGATTTTGCAACCCAGTTTTTTCACCCAGTGCCAATTATCTAATGTAATCAGATGCCCCCCAGCCAACCTGGGGGGGCAGCGGACTGACCTCATGCCTCCTTCCATGCATGAGGAGTCCAAGCTGCTTCTTTTCACCTGACAGGGGGGAATTTCCCTGACCGGACGTAGCGTGTGTAAGGAACACGTTATTCCGACCAGTTCCTTTCCCCTCCATCAGGCGCCCCGGCTGGCCAGGGGGAGGTAGTTTAGAGACCAGGATTACTGCATGTTTTTGTGAGGGTACCTACCCTATAATACCAATAATATTAGTCTTCTAAAATTATATTTTCTGTTTACAGGCTTTATCTTGTAATCTGGCAGGATGGCGGGAGCAGAGGTGTATCCCCCTGCAAACCCCACCTGCAAGATTATGACCTTTAGGCCGACCATGGAGGAATTCCGGGACTTCAACCAGTATCTGGTTTATATGGAGTCTCAAGGGGCACACCGGGCAGGTCTGGCCAAGGTGGGTGTAGGCATAATGTGTCACGTGCTGTGTGTGTTATAAGCCAGTTTATAATGACAGTCAGAAACACTATAATTTAATTGGAATATTAGGCCTGTCAGTCGATTAAAATATTTAATCGCGATTAATCGCATGATTGCCCATAGTTAATCGCCGATTAATCGCAAATTAATCGCATATTTTTTATCCATTCTAAATATACCATAAATCAGTGGTTTTCAAGATTTTTCATATCAAGGTCCATTATGGATTCTCCATTTGAGCCACAGACCACCATTTGATGACATTTAGCCTTCCAGACCCAAACTAAAGAACCGTATTGATGTTGGTAGGCCTACCATTAGGAGAGATAACAGGCCATGTTGATCAAAATAACATGTTTTCTAAGTTCTCTAATTGTGTACACTTAAATTAACTTAAGTAATGCAGCTGTTTAACAATTATTCAACTCTTGAGTGTAAAATTGAACCAAATGGACACACTTGCTTTCATTTTACACTCTCAAGAGTTAAAGATTTATAAGGGTTCATTTGGTTACCAACTCTCCATCATTTAGCTGGGGACCACCTGGAACCCCCTCAGGGACCACTGGTGGTCCCCGGACCACTGGTTCAATCAGAACCACTGCTTTTCAAGTTTTTTTTATCAACATGGGAGAATGCTTGCTTTATTGCAAATGCCATGGAAGAGGGAAACAAAATCATAAACTCAACTCAACACACAGTCTCACACACACACACACACACACACACACCCAGGCGAGAGCTCTCTCTCCTGTAAGCACGCACGCACAGTCAGGCTGTCAACATTAGCTTTAGCATTAGCATGGTCTGTGTAGCATCAAGCTATCACACAACTGACTGCTATGTTTGTCAACCAAAACTGCCAGAGTTTTGCTTTTGCCCAATGCCCAATTCAAAGAGCTTCTGATCTAACACATTGTGGAGCAAATTAATTAATAACGAGCCCAACGAACGCGACGACTCGAGTGCTCACAGCTCAACTGCCCAGCCCACACTGGTAGGCTACACTCTGCGCACCGGTCCTGCACAGGCTGACCAAGTCACTGGGAGAGAGAGTGGGGAGAGAGGCGGGGCTCACTGACTGCCTGCATTCACATGAATGCGTCTCTCAACCATTCTGTCAAACTTCACCGTGCGTTAATCACGCGTTAATTAAATTAACGCCGTTAAAAGGACTTTGAGTTAACGCACGATTAACGCGTTAACTTTGACAGCCTTATGGAATATACAATGCCCTTTGTGCATAAGGCCGACAATAGCTCTATGCACACAGTAACTCTTCCTACTTCCGGGCCTCTTCCCTACTTCCTTCACAGGTGTTACTGATGATGCTGCTACTGTGCATGTTGGCTCACTGGATGTACACTCTGCTATACTAGTGGGTCTCAAAGTGTCCTTGAGTGGGTCCCAAATGGCTCCATACGTGTGTGTAACTCTGAGAGCGTACAAATGGAACCAAATGGTCTGGACCATTTGGCTCCACTTGTACGTTATGGGGGTCCTTGAATTAAAAAGTGTGAGAACCGCTCGGTACACTAAATGGAACAGAGCCTTAATTAGTATCATCGGTCGACGGTAACACCTGTGAAGGAAGTAGGGAAGGGGACCAAGTAGGAAGAGTTATTCTGTGTGCATAGAGCCTATTGAATGTAGAATTACTGAAAGAATTACATAATACCATCAAGTAGTGATTTCAATAATTGCTCATAGTTGTTATAAAAATGGGCAGCCTTATTACACCCAACCAACACCATAAGTAAGGTTAAATTATTTATAGAGGTGTCCCTTCTACTTTCCGAAATCAGAAACACTGAATACTAGTGCTGCAGCATTTTCTGTTCCATATTAAGAACCTCGTCTCATTAGCCTTTTATCTCCCTTTGTGTCATCCAGGTGATTCCTCCGAAGGGTTGGAAGCCACGTCGTTCCTACGACAACATCGATGAACTTGTGATCCCTGCTCCTATCCAACAAATGGTGGCTGGCCAATCAGGGCTCTTCACCCAATATAACATCCAGAAGAAACCTCTTACTGTGCAGGAGTTCAGACAACTGGCAAACAGTGACAAGTCAGTATATAATGGTGTAATTTGTATAATTTGTGCCATATGGAAAGGCAGCATCATTTTCTGTTTTAGCTCAACCTTGACTAATTAACTCTTAAATTAATTTTGTACATGAATAACATTAACAATTAATGTTTTTTGGTTCTTGAGGGACCTCAGAAATAGGCATTCTCTAATTGGCAGTATAATTGTACAGTTTAACTGTATAACATATTAAAGTGATTATAATGAATGCACTCCCAGAAATGAGATGTTATATAAAAGCTCCCTACTACCAAGAGCTTGTAGAGCCGCTTGAGGTTTTCAAATCCCTTTCACAATCCTAATTTCCATAATTAATCTTAACCTTGTGCATAGTAAAATGGCAACAAGGATCGCCCAAGCCTTCTCAAGGATCACAAACGGGCACAGCAGAACAATTGCTTTACCATGCTATACCTTGTAAATTAATTTCTGCATCCAATGTTTATCTGCCAGCCAATGAAGACGGGCCAGAATCAGTAAGATGGGACTTGCATCTCATTCTGGTTAACCCATTTAGACCTGAGGCCGATTTTAAAATAAGGCTTCTGAACCGTTTTCTGAAAAACCCATGTTTCTATGTCAGTGGTTCTTAACCTTTCCATGCGGACCCCCATCTGAAAATATGTTGTTCCAGGGACCCCCCCAGAAGCAAAGATTTGAGTTAAAAACGCCCGAAAGAATATATATTCAAAGATTTACGCCACATTTTCACATTCTTTCAAACATAGCAGATCTACAAGCTCGTAGAGACGCAAAACAAAACTGTTTTAGTGTTCGTCCCAGTGGTGTGATATGTCCTGTTGCACGTCGGTGCATGGTGGAGCATGTCGATGCAAGTCGACCAAATTGATTCGGTTGGTTCAACTGTTGCTTGCAACTGCATGCGTCTATCCACATGTGCCTACTCGTAACCGTTTGGTTGCAAGGAGTTGCATGGTGACCCATTGGTGTGGTTTGGGCTTTAGGCAGAGCTAGGCCAGTGAACAACACAGTACCATAGTATGGCAGTATAAACGGTAATAATGGCATTAAAGAGTTGAAAAATCCAGTCAGAAATCCAGAATGTATACACCATTTTACAGGTAGGATTCAAACCAGACATGGACATCCCCTCATGTGCAAGGATTTGCTGGGGGACTTAAAAAGCAGTAGTCTTCTATGTTGACTGCTTGTTTTCATAAAATGCCATCGTGGAATTGAGATATCGATAGCTGTTGCGCAAAAACCTTTCAAAATGTTTCGAAAATGTAAGTAAGTAAAATGTATTTGTAGAGCACAAAATAATAAAAAATTGAATAAAACAATTGCCAAATGGCAAATCGACCAAAAAGAGTCAAAGAAAATCAAACAAACTCGGAATAAGGGAGATGTCTCAACACAGCGGTGTAATCACAAAGGAGCTATGTGAAAGCCTGTTTGAACAGGTGAGTCTTTAACCGTCTTTTGAAGATGTCCGCAGAGGCCACAGTTCTGAGGTCTAGGGGTAGAGTAGAGTACTCCATTGCCTAGGGGCAAAGCTTTCAAAGGCCCAATCACCTTTGGTCTTAAGTCTCGTGGGAGGCACAATCAGCAGGCCCTGGGATGAGGAGCTCAGAGACCTAGTGGGAACGCAAGGCTGGAGCAGGTCACATATGGGGGTGCCTGACCAGCTCTGTATGTGATTACAAGAACCTTGAAATGGATTCTGAAATTAACTGCGACCAGTGGCAGTGTTAGGAGGCCAGAATGGGGGTTGTGTGACTGCCTGGAACTGGTCAGTAGCCTGGCAGCCGCATTACAGACTAGTTGTAGGCCGTGCAGAGATGCGTAGAGAGACAAGATAAAAGGGAGTTACAATAGTCCAAGCGTAAAGACACAAACGCATGAATTATCATTTGTGGCTCAGGGCGAGAGACGACAGATCTTAATTTAGAGATGTTTTGAGGTGATAAAAATAGGTGCGGGACACAGAGTTAATATGCTTGTCTAAACGCATGGCCTGACTGAGTATGATGCCAAGGCTTCTAAGGTTTGAACATGCATTAGGACCCAAGACATTTTGCAACATTTGTGGCAATCTTATCGGGAGCAATATGTAAAACGTCTGAGTTGTAGAAAGTTGCTGGCCATCCAATCCTTAATGGCAGTCAATCAATCATGCAGTTCAACAATTACATTGATGCGATGTGGCTTAAAGGAACAATATAATAGGATGTAATCTGCATAGCGATGGTAGGAAGTGCCCTTGAAATGCCTTATAATAGGACCTAGAGCCTAAGACAGAGCCCTGTGGAACACCACATGTTAGGGTGGTGGACTCTGAGGGAGACAGGAGTATGGATCAACAGCCGCAGAAAAGCTTCTGTCTGATGAAGTACTGTATGAGGAGAACCAATCTAGGCCTAGGGCACTCCCAGAGACTCCTGTCTATTAAAATGGCGTGGTCCACCATATCAAAGATCTGGTGGCTAAGATCCAGCAGCACCAGGATCGAGCAGTCGCCCGCATCGAATGACATCATGATGTCATTAGACACTCTGAGAAGGGCTGTCTCTGGAATGCTTCTGACGGATGTCTGACTGAAATTTGTCCATAACGTCATGTTTGTTTATAGCATCAGTAAGCTGACTGGCTATTATTTCTTTCCTCAAAAATAAAAGCAAGCTTGGAGATCGTCCTGTAGTTCAACAAGGGGTTCTGATGGATCTAAGTTTGTCTTTTTGATGAGCGGGTGAACAATTGCCTGTTTAAAATAAAAGGGGACACAACCAGATTTCAGCGAGCTATTAATAATAGAAACTAAGTAGAGAAGGGCCTACTGAGTTAAAAACATATTTTAGCATGGATGTGGGCAGGATGTCGAATGGAGTCTTGGACAGGAGGAGAATTTCATCACTCTCACAAGGTCAGTCAGTTCTTGCAGAGAAACTGGGGAGAAACGTCTCAAAGTTGACTGCCGGCCATGACAGTTGGGGTCTGACTTTATCAACCTTGTCTACAAAAAATGGAAATAAAATCACTGCTGTCATTATTTGAAAGGACTGGAACTGGGGGAGGGGCAGGGCTGTGATGTGACACGTTAGGAGCGGTATGAGCTTGCATATCTGTCACTTTCACTACTATTAAACAACACTGGTATATGGCAAAAGCATAAAACAGGGCATTGATTTACGAAAGCTGCAGTGGAGCTTGTAGATCGGCTATTTTAACGATATTTATCTGTGGAACCGAGTCAAACTAATTGTAATGCCTCAACTCCTACAATTCCATGTGCTTGTCGGCGTGAGGGGTCCCCAGTTCAAATGTGTGTTTTTTGGGGGGTTGCGGCCTGAAAACGTTGAGAACAACCACAGCAGGTTACCTACAGGTTGATCTGTCAATACAGTTATTTGAAGTAAACAGTGAGAGATTGTACAAATTGGGGCTCAAATGTTTTTCACTATTCTGAGGCATTTCCTTCTCATTCACAGTTACTCTACACCTCGCTACCTGAACTATGACGACCTTGAGAGGAAGTACTGGAAAAACGTCACGTTTGTTCCACCCATATATGGAGCTGATGTCAGTGGAAGCCTCTATGATGAGGTGAATGTCCTCTTACTTTTGGCTACTTTCTCTCTGTTTGACTTTTTCTTTCACTGTTTAATTTCTATCAGTTTTATGTGTTTCATCATTTCCAGTCAGTTCCCACTCATTCCTCTTCATATCTTTCATAAATATTCCCTCCACATTCATGTGCTACTTTCTGTTGACTCTCCAGTCTAAAAATCTAAAACCGAGGTTTCATACTCTATTGCTCAGACTCACGGGAATAACTCACAAACTGTCTTTGAGTTTGGGATTTATTTTCGCTTCCAAGTAGAACACGTGACGTATTAAAGATGGAGTCCAGTTTTCATGTGTTTATGACACAAAATCAGAGTGAGGGACAGGAGGGAGGAGGTGGGCCTTGTGCATTTTCATATATTTTCAATGTTTTATTAAAACGTTTGTCAGATGTTTTAGAAAATAGCAGATATACAGCTGGAGCTGCATGTGTGGAACTCCATATTTGGATGAACCTGGCGTCATATTTGATGAGGTGAGATTCCATGGAGCTCGACAGCTTAAAAGCCGATTCCACACAGTGTAAGGAGCAGTAGTTTGAGAGAGACGAACCAAGCCCAACCGAGAGTAGAGATGGAGAAACTGTGTGATTCTGAGCTGAGGAGAATTTTGCAATGTGCTGTGGATGTATCTCTGGACCCTGATACAGCACATGCATACCTCATCCTGTCTGAGGATGGAAAGCAAGTGAGTCATAGAAACATAAGGAAGAATCTGCCAAACAACAAAGAGAGATTCTTTCCATGTGTCAGTGTCTTAGGAAAACAAAGTTTCTCCTCAGGAAGGTTTTACTTTGAGGTCCAGGTTGGAGGGAAAACTGATTGGACAACAGGAGTGGCCAGAGAGTCCATCAACAGGAAGGGATCGATCTATCCGAGTCCCAACAATGGTTACTGGACTATACAGTTGGAGAATGGAAATAAGTACAAGGCCAATGCTGACCATAGAGTCCCCATCCCTGTACGAGAGGAGCTCCAGAAAGTGGGAGTGTTTGTGGATTATGAGGAGGGTCTGGTCTCCTTTTATGATGTAGAGGCCAGAGTTAATCTCTACTCTTTCACTGGCTGCACCTTCACTGAGAAACTATATCCATACTTCTGTCCATGTATGAATAATGGTCCAAACTCTGCTCCTCTGATAATCTCTCCTGTCAATCACTCTGATATAAGGGCTGATCTGCATTTACAAGAGACTGTGTAAATTGGGAACGATACAAGTCATTCCATTTATTTTTTACTACTAGACCTGTTGGCCACCGGCTTACTTGAGAACGATGCATGTTCTGAACCTAGTATATGCAATACCCGTTGTCATAGCACTAGCTTTAACCGTCTGTCTGGAGGGTTATGGAGATCTCTGTGTCTGTCTGCCTGTTTCTGAAGAGTGCAAACTGACTGTGAGTAGAACAAGTACCCAAGCCAAAGGTCAAGTTCAAAAAGTATTGAGGGTTAAAGTAGCTATAAGCAATAATATGCCTTTTATTTTATTTTTTTTCCAGACAGCCAGCAATGAGTAAAACGCTCCCAAAAAAATGTAGTCTCTGACACATCTAGGGGCTACAATCTGCATTCAAAGATGTTCCTAGAAGCTTTGTCATTGGTCGGAAAAAAAAACCTGGTCGAAATGACTAACCAATCAGGAAGTAGACAGGCAAATCGACCAATGACAAAGCTTCTAGGAAAATCTTTGAATGCAGTTTGCGGCCCCTAGATGTGTCACAGAGACAAACATTTTTTTGGAAGCGTTTTATCCATTGCTGGCTGTCTGAATACCAAAAAAATCACACCCGTGGGAAGTGAGGGGCGCTCTTATCATCGTACATCATCATGCATCATCTGATACTGGCCAATCGGAATGCCTGTTGCCTGTGATTGGTTAGCTGATATGCTTGTTTACATGATGTTTTAATGTTTAATTTACTCATATTTAGCGGAATTTTGACCTAATTTCTCCGTTCATTGTCAATGGCAAATCTTGAGACGTGTGGGGACAAAAGCTCTATGTAGGGGGGGGGGGGGGGGGCTATCATAATATCATCCCCTCCCCTAACCCCTCCCCCCTTAACAACAGCTGTGGGTGTGGCTTCAGTTCAGGTGGATCACCACCCAACACCACCCACCAGGCAAACCAGGCATACTTAATGAACTGGTGGGCGTGTCCACATAAAAACGACATTTTAACAAATACTGTACACTTTTTTTTTTAAAATATCTTCCTTATTTATATAATAATAATAAAACCTGAAAAAAATCACGGCACTCCATCTTTAACATCTCTAACTCTCCTAGGATATAGAGGAGTGGAACATCGGCCACCTGAACTCCATCTTGGACGTTATCGAGGAGGACTGCGGCGTCTCCATCCAGGGGGTCAACACGCCATACCTGTACTTTGGCATGTGGAAGACGTCCTTCTCCTGGCACACGGAGGACATGGACCTCTACAGCATCAACTACCTGCACTTTGGAGAGCCAAAGTCCTGGTTAGTAGCGGGAAATCTTGGGGTTGGGTCAGTCAGTGGTGGGAAAAAGCACTCGCGTTTCTTACGTAGGCTCAAGTAAAAGTATCAATACGGCAAGTAAAAGTACTGTATTGTACTAGTGTGTATATATATAAGTATTGGCAACATTTGGCATCAAAATGCAGTAAGTACCAAAAGTAAAAGTATTCATTGAGCAGAATATCCCATTTCAAGTTTTCAAATGTATATAAATCTTTTGAAAATAGCATATATACAAGCTTACAATGCGTCGCATCGTGACGTATTGTAGATCGGCTATTTTCATCGTCAACTATTTTGATCTGCTATTGTCATTTGTCTCAAATGGCCGAAATGTAGGGTTGAGAAGTGGTGTAATGTATGTTTTCTAATAATAATCAAAATCTACAGTGTAACTAGTAACTAAAGTTTTCAACTAAATGTAATGGAGTAAAAGTACAATATTTGGATCCAAGATGTAGTGGAGTAGTATTAAAAGTATTGGAAATTGGAAATACTTACACATTTTAATTAGGTACAGTACTTAAAGGACCACGTTATCATGATTATTAGTGAGGTTGAAAAGTGGTGAAGTGTTCCTTTAAGTAAATGTACTTAGTTACTTTCCACCACTGAGGGCTCAGCACTTTCTCTTCATTCTTATATTATGGGATACTTTCCTTTACTTGCACACAAGGGCATATACAGTACCTTCAGTGACAATGCATATAGAGCAATTATTTGTTTACAAACATTGAGGCTGTACGAGCAGGTTCCGGTTGCAAGTGAGCAATTCCCAACAGATTTTCCAAAGCTGTTGTTTTGGGGAAGTGCTGGTTTTCAATGTCCTTCTGCTAGCTATGTGGTCCCTAGCCAGACATACAGTCAATACTTAATATCTAATAAACAAGCTCACAATATGATGACTGCTGTGAGCTTTTAGGTCTGCTATTCTCGGCCGTTCTCGGCGTGTGACACCATCACGCGCATTAATTAGGCTTGATTGTCGGCAGCTAGGCAAGCAAAGAGTCTCCGGTGCTGTGGTGGTCACGGAGACCTCCCTCCGTGTGTTGCGCTCCAGTCACATGGTGGTGACGGGAGGCGTGTTTTCTTTTTAGGACAACTGGTTTGAGAATCGCTCTCATCACTTACAACAGAAACCATGACATGGAGAATATAGTTGAAGAGTCTGAAAATATGTTGTTCCAGGGACCCCCAACCACAAGCAAAGATTTGAGTAAAAAATTATATATATTCAAAGAATTGCACCACATTTCCACAAGCTCGTAGCGCGGCACTCTGTGTCGCGCTATGAGCTTGTATATCTGCTATCAATAGATAAGTATAATTACGTAATGCTTAAAACACCAAAAGGAGTTCCTGCCCAGAATGGGTTAAATTGGCTTGCCCGAACCTCTAGTACAACATACAGGTATATGTGCCTTGCGTATGGGTTCATGTGGAGGGAGGTTGTTCTCAAGGAGGATGTAATGCGGAGAGCGTTTTTCATGCACAAGCCTAAACTTCATTGGGCTGCTATGATTGAGGCTTTTCCAGTGCTCACACCTCAAGCTTTTTGTTTTTCTCCCTATTTCTTTAAAGCTACTTAAGGATTTGTGCAGGTTTTAGGGGATGGGTGGGATGTACTTTATTATATCAATCATCTGTCTGGCAAACTATTGTGGGTGTGAGGAAGAGCAAAAATATTTGCGACCTATGCATATAAGCTGGTGCTGAGTCTTTAAGACATCAACCCTCTGCATGCCTTTAAGGCCCTCGGTGCAATATTGTTATTGGGATTTTTTAAGTATCCCAAAAAATGCAGGAAGGAACCGAAGTTCAATTTGGAAAAAATATTGCACCGTCGCACACCAATCTAAACTGCACCCTGGGTACGTTTTCGCATTTTTTATTCACTAATAAATTCATTATTCATTTATAATTTGTTAAATTGGAAAAAGGGCTTCGTTAAGACCTCCATATTATTATGGTCAATGCCTGTGTGAAAAGTGTGAGCGATTGGTACAGGCGGTGAGGGGATACGGCGGTGTTTCTGACAGACAGACAGACACACATTCAGACAGACATTGACTGAATTATAGTATGATGATGATATGATGATGATATCATATCACTGTCATATGTCAATAATAATCAACATTAATTCTATTCAATAATGTGGTCGATTCAACATCAATCAACTTGTTGATCAGACATCTTCATAAAGATAGTTTTGTTGATCTCTTTGATTAATTGAGCAGAATGTCTATTTGGGGTAATTCTTTACACATTTTATATAGCTGCATCTCCATATTCTAACCTTTTTTGTGTTTTGTCAAAAATGAATGATGAATTAATCTGATCATACTACAGCGTCACACAAAAGCATCAAAAGTAGAACATCCACAAGGTTGTATCACGGCCGTGAAGCGATGTATTTTGAGCTTGTTGATCTGATATTTTTAAATTTTGAATCACAATTCCGGACATCTGAGGTTTCCACCTGACAGAGACGACAATCAACACATAATTTTGTATTTGTTTTATTATGGACTAAATCAATTTGTCTTATTAACCACTTTAAGCCCTATTTCATACTATGTTGCTCGCAATGCATTGCAAGCTTGTAAAGCTAGCTATTTCTGGTATTTTTGAAACAATTATTTCCTCAAAATCTATATTTTTCTATATTAGATTAAATGGATTAGTTTGATTAACTGTTGCACCCCTACTTTGTAGTGCAGCCCCCTGGTCTCAACATCATTGAGTCTGTCTGGGTTGACATGAAGAGAGTTTGAGATAGCCGAAAGCCACAGAAGATGTGTGGCAATTTCTCTAAGGTGTTTATAACAACCTACCTGCCAAGTACCTTAACAAATGGTGCGCAAGTGTAGAGTACCCAGGAGAATTGGTGCTGTTTTAGAAGACAAATGGTAGTCACAACAAATATTGATTTGTTTTAGATTTTTCTGTTTCTGGTCATTATTTTTTTAACCCATTCTGGACGGGGAACCCCTTTTTGTTGTTTTAAGCATTATGTTATACTTTAGCTATTGAAAAATAGCAGATCTACAAGCTCATAGCATCGAGTGCCGCGCTACGTGCTTGTAGATCTGCTATTTTTGAAAAATCGTGAAAATGTGCGTCAAATCTTTGAATATATATTCTTTCACAGTGAACGTTTTGCTTCCCTGGAACAACATATTTTCAGATGGGGGTCGGCGGCCTATTGCATATAATTATTGGGGTCCTTGACATGAAATATTGAGCACCACTGATATAGAAACATTGTCTTTCAGAAAACTGTCATGATTTAGATTTTAGAAGACTTTTTTTTATTTTGTCGTCGGGCCTAAATGGGTTACTAAAAGTTATTTTACTGCATGTTTTTCCCTCTAGTGTCAAAAACTTTTGTACAGTACTGTATATATTCCCATTAATGAGTTATATGTAACAGCTGAACTTTAGAGTTGATAGCTTTCACCTGGATCTACCTGGATACATCCAGTGTAATGAATGGAAATAGCATAGCACAAAATCCTGCTGTTTTGTACACTGTATCCATACATACAGTACTGAACATGCCTGCTCTACGGAGGAGCCACATCCATTTGAATTTCATCTAAAGCATCGTGTAAATCAATAAGTGATGGAATAGAGATTCATTCAAATACATTCATTTATTTTATAAAAAAAGGCGAAATCTGTGTATGAAGACAAAGGGAAAGGGAAATGACAGGGAAGAGGGAAATGAAGAGAGAGAAAGGTGAAGAACACGGGCGGTGTTTCTTTTTATTGTCATGCTGTCTCGTTCTATTTCTCTCTCCGTATTTGGCCCTGGGGTAGTTCTGCTCATTAGAGCAGTGAGCCCTGCATCCCCACAGAGATCAGTGTCACAGGCAGACAGTGACACACACACACACACACACACACACACACACACACACACACACACACACACACACCCCTTCCTCTATTTTGACAGCTCATCCCTAGAGGATGAGAACAGCTTAAAGATATACCCCCCTCCTGCAGCCTCCTCCTCCACCACCACTACCACCACCTTTAGCCGAGGTTACCTCCCCCTCGCATACTTCTCTCACCACTCGGCGAGGCTGACAGGTGATATGATGATAGAAATGCCACAGACCATAGACGGAATATGTGAGTCAAATGGAATGCCTGCCTACCTGGAGGGAATTCTGTCAAGATCTCTAAGGTTCGTGCCGAGAACTTTGGGCGGAGGTAGAATTCATAAGTCATAGGCCGTGTGGCATGGCATGATGCCGAATGACGTCAAAACGAGGCTGGAGAGCCTTAACTCTATCTCTACCGCTAGCTGTTAGCATAAACCCCAGCTCCAGGGGCCAGCATACACGCTCACTTTAAGAAGACGGTGTTTGC
Organism: Electrona antarctica; assembly: GCF_951216825.1. Taxonomy (NCBI): domain Eukaryota; kingdom Metazoa; phylum Chordata; class Actinopteri; order Myctophiformes; family Myctophidae; genus Electrona; species Electrona antarctica. The sequence goes on from NC_136809.1 coordinate 43,643,282, forward strand.
CCGCCCCCCACACACTGTTGCTACACACACTACCGCACCATTGGAACACACACACACTCCTTACCTCTCGTCAGAAGCGTTTACAATGGCGCTAATGTCGCTGTAAAAAGGCACAAATTAAATCTGAAATGTGGATGGCAGAAAATCCACTAAGGACAGCGATCTTAGAATCTGAGTTAATCCCATAGAGTATATATATAATAGAGACTGAACTCGCGCGAAGCTCCGCCCCCCCAGCTATTCATGTCAGTGGAAGTTGCTCAGTGGCGTTTTGAAGCACCCGGAAGACTGCCGGAAGTCCCTCCCAGGACCTCAACTTTGAGGTCCTGAGTGACGTAGGGCAACCGAGCGCTCAACGTTAAAGCCCAGCTGCACAGGGTTTCCCGGTCATGAATCCACGGGTCCGCCTGTAGTCCCTCCTCCTACCACTAGGACCCAGAGCTTCAACGTTGGAAAGTCTGCCTGCCCCCTTGGTTAATCCTCTCTTCCACTGCTTTGCACTGTGAATATATTTCCAATCCCATAGTTGGAACGGTGGGGCGTTGCTATGGGAACCGGACCAATGTTAAAGGCTTCCATAGGCATCAACCATTATATAGACTGAGTCTACGTTGGGGTACGTATATATACGGACTTGGTATATGACACCACCTAGCGTCGACGTACGTATATATACGTACCTGGGGAAAAATGGAGAGAAGACTTGGCCAAGACTTGCAACCCCCTTCCTTTACATTACAACTCACTGATCTAACAGTAGTACATGCGCTGAACAAACTCATTTCCAATTTTGCCTGCTCATTTTATTTTTGCGCCATCATTTCCAATTTCACTTGTTCAATCTGAACCCAGTGTGAGTTCTCTCTCCTAATTGGATAAAATTGGTATCCCGACCTGAAAATGCATTTTCTGTTCAATAAAGCGAGAAAGACATGGACACTCAACGAACGCACTATAGCAGTGCATACTATCAGAATATAGAGCTATTTAACCAAAACATATCACATACCCTACCATTAATATAGACATATCTTTAAACAGAAGTTTTGATAGAGTAATATACAACGTGTTTTAATGATATGGTGCTTTGAAAATGGGAAATGGCTTTGCCTGAATTACCTTACCCAATTTGAGATTCCCACTTGCAGGCATGGTCGAAGATACTTGTGAGGGTGTGGTACCTTTAGATAGATCATGTGGTTCCACAACATCTTTGACTGGCTTTTTGAGGAGCCACTGTTCCATGTTGCAAAATAGAAACCAATGTTTCCTTAATATTTTTCACTGTTGTCATAATAGGAAGGTTTCTTAAACTCTGGTGGGGCAAGTCAAGTTGCTGGGGCAAACGGGAGTCTTGTCTGCTTTGGAAGGCAATCCTAGCCATGATTGAAATATATTTCAGTAATGAAATATGAAAAATCTGAATGATACACATGACATGATGACTCAGAGATGGTGTGTAGCTATTGGTGTGAGTTTTGGATCATCTATCATCTGTTCTATGGCAGTAGTAGCGAAAATAGTGTGAATTGAAGGAAATGAAAATGGCAGTGGGGAGTGTGAATAGTATAGTCGATGCCGATGGCTTCGGTGGTGTCCAGCATTAGCTGTGCACACACATTGACAGGGGTGTCTCCACCTCTCAGCCTGTCAACCTGGGGAAGATAATGATGTCAGTATTGTAGGTCTCGCACCTTAACCCATTCAGGCCGACGTTGAAATTAAAAAAAAAAAAGTTTTCTAAATCATGACATTTTTCGGAAAGATTTGAGGCACATTTTAACGATTTTTCAAAAATAGCAGACCTACAAGTTCATAGTGCGCCACTTGGTGGCGCGCTATGAGCTTGTAGATCTGCTATTTTTCAATAGCTAAATTATAACAATGTTTAAAACACCAAAAGGGGTTCCCGCCCCAAAATGGGTTAATGGTTAATGTGGTTAAACGCTAACGTGACATGGATGCGTTCCAGGTCTCAATGGATTAACGATCGACCTCTGCAAATAATGTGAACTCATTATAGTAGGACAGGTATCACTGCAGTTGCATTGCATTACATTCTAATTTGAGATCTCTTTCTCCCAAGCACACACACAGCTATTCATTTACTCGCCACTTGATGGCAGTCTTGAAACTATGAAGGCTACTTGAAGATGTAGAAAAACCCAACCCCAGTGCTTCCATAATATGTGTTTGACTGTATACCGCTGAGTAGAATTGGTCAGTAGCACATTATCATGGCACTTATCCATCTCCCTTGGTTCTTCTAACAGGTATGCCATCCCCCCCGAGCATGGGAAAAGATTGGAACGTCTGGCTACAGGTAAAAAAAAAGACAATATTATACACGCCACCTTATTGTAAAATAGTAAAAACATCTCAAATGGCAGCATATTGAAATGACTGTCCGTTCTGATAATGGCAATAACATTAGACATGCCAAAAAGGGAAGGGAGACAGGATCCTACTAACTATGCACTGCAGTTAATAATGCGCTTGTTTTAATCAGTCAAGACTTCAAGGAACCCTGTAATAAGGGGATGCGAATGGATGGAATATTCTGGCTTGCCAAATCCAGTCCTCCTGAATTGGGAACTCCTGTAATGAAGTAGAGAAAAAGAATCCCGCACACTGTCTTCACTTGAGTTTAGATTGAGCAACGTTTCGGTCGTCAGACCTTCATCAGGCAACTCCTGTAATGATAATTTTGTGTTGTCCTGAGTTGCCCTTTACTTGTCTGGATTAAGTGAAGGCTTGATAGCAGATTATCCTAAAAACGCTCAGTAGCCTGAAGTGCCAATATGTTTGTCGCCTAATTTACGATGGACTATCGTAAATCTAGTTAGCTTGTGCAAACTCAAATGGTGAGTTACCACTCTGGAGTCGGTAGCAAATCATAGAGCAGCATGAGTGCATAAGGACACTTATCACACACAAAATATCACTATAATCCATCAAAGTTAAAAATGCCGCGGCGCTGCCACTTGGTGTTTTACTTCTCAGGAACAACAGGGTTTGCTTCTGAGGGAAGACTCACTCTTATTCAGCTTTTTGGAAAACTTTTTTGAAACTGGCTCATTGTCTGTGTTCATTCTGTCACTGTCTTTGTCAGGTTTCTTTCCCAATAGCTTCAAGGGATGTGAGGCTTTCCTTCGTCACAAGATGACTCTAATCTCCCCGTCCATACTGAAGAAGTATGGCATCCCCTTTGATAAGGTAGGCACTGAGCCACTCTGAAAAACTGCACCCCCACTCTTTCTTCTAACCAGATGTTTAGCAATCTACATAATTCAATATCGAATGTACTGGATTACGGGGGATTATGGATTCTATCTAGTTGAGTTGCATTCCCTTAGGAATTTCCTTACTTTCCACATCTGGAACCAAAAACATGTTTGTTCAATATATTTCTTTCTTAACACATTTTGGGCGGGAACCCCTTTTGGTGTTAGCATTATGTTATGCTTTAGCTATTGAAAAATAGCAGATCTACAAGCTCATAGCGTGCCACCGAGTGGCGCGCTACGAGCTTGTAGGTCTGCTATTTTAGAAAAATCGAAATCTGTCAGGATGTAGAAGACATTTTTAGAATCTGATCTCAGGTCAAAATGGGTTAAACTCCATACAGTACAAGATGACCCGGGCCCCTCAGAGGTCTATACTTTGTGCCCTCCCTTTTCCATATACAGCAAATCTGTGAGCTTGTAGATCTGCTATTTCCGGAAAATGTTAGCCTATTTTTGCTGAATGTTTGGCCCATTTTGACAGAATAGGGCTGCTAGGGGACATGTGGATAATGGGTTCTGTTTTCACCCCTCTACCCCCTCATCCTTCCCCATACCAGATTACTCAGGAAGCAGGAGAATTCATGATCACCTTCCCCTACGGCTACCATGCTGGCTTCAACCATGGCTTCAACTGTGCTGAGTCGACCAACTTTGCTAGCGTCCGCTGGATAGACTATGGCAAGGTGGCCACACAGGTACAATCTGGCTGGATCAAGTTGACAGTGTTGATTCATGGAACAAAAAAATAATTATTATTGTTCCCAAAATGCCCCTGACTGAATTCACCAAGAAAATATTCTAACGATATTACAATATGTCTCTCTCCTCCCTATAGTGCACATGCAGTAAGGACATGGTAAAGATCAGCATGGAACCGTTTGTTAAAGGTTTTCAGCCTGATCGCTATGCCAACTGGATGGTGGGCAAAGACTCAGCAGCCCTTGACCATACGCGCTCCACGCCCAGTACGACGCCGGAGCTGCAGAGTTGGCTTGAGAGGCGACACAAAACCAAACCTGTCAATAAAGGGTATGTTTAGTATAAGAAAGCGGTCAAAGTACGATTGTAACTTAAGTCCGGTTCTCTAAAAGGAGAGGGTTTAAATGGTTATGAATTTAATTCTAATTTATACTCCCGTCAAACCTTTCAGTTGAAAATCAGTTGTTCTCGATGAGTGACATACTGTAGACATAAAATACAAATTACACTTTCGTGATACTTTTCCTGTATGTGTAAACCAATAGACAAATCACCTACAATATTCCAATATTAAATATAACACTTTAACGTTTCTTTGAAAATATTGCTGCAATATTCCTATAGTGCCGTCCTGGGCTAGGTTCTGTCACAAATCTATGTGCAGCATATTTCACACACAAAGGCAATTCAAAGCATAAATAGCCAGACCTTTGGCGTGTGTCAAAACCGACTCTCTATACTTATTGCTGTGTCTATCCTCTGTTACAACTAAAGCAGAAATGCCTTAAAATGGCCTGCGTAGAAATATTGCTGTATAGGTTTGTCACTGCACTGGAATAGCCAATTACCAACTCATACTGAAATTGCACCTTGCTGGGTTCATGAATAAAAATATATCAAACCAGTAAAAAAAACAAAAAAAAACGCATAATATGAGGTGAGATGTCATTGTTTATTTAGAATCTTGCAGTAGATTACATAACGAAAGCTATATTTTGTGCCATGAAACATTAGTCCAAATGGTCTTGTTCCCAAGTCACAAAATTCCAGCATTGCCTAATTGAGTGTTATTCAGGATTTCAGTTTGAATCCTCTTCTCTCTTCGAGTAGAACCCACTCCCGCATGCGCTCCAAGCGCCTCCGAACCACAGAGGCGTCCCTCACTTTGGATGGCAGCGCAGTCCTGTGCGGTAGCAAGAGGAGAGGTGGTCCACTGGGGCCCAAGGGGCGACAGACCACATGCAGTACTAAAGAGGAGGATGAGGAGGAGGATGAGGAGGAGGAGGAGGAGGAAGAAGGTGACTCCGTATCAAAGCACAGCCATAATCAGGACTCTCTCCAGCTCCCTGGTAAGAGACTGAAGGTATTTTGTTTGAGAACAGAATTATTATCTACTGCATTTGGGAGTGTGCAGGCTAGAGTGTGTGTACCAAGTTAGTTTTACTTTCTTGGTGGAGACCAATGTCTCTACATTGTTCAGGTCACAATGACGAAAAGGGTAACTTTGTGGTTATTATTTTTGGTTAGTTTTAGGGTAACATATAGGGATGTTGAGGTTAGGGTTTAGACCAGGTAGGTAAAACGTACTAAATATATTGAATGTCCTATGCGTGTGTTTCCATGTGTCTAGACTGATAACGGAATAATAATTCTATTGCTCTTGGTTTGCAGATAACACATTTTACCCCGTTTTTGTCAACGACAGGTCCTTGCAAACAGATGTGTGTGGTCAAGGTGAAACGGGTGGAGAGTGACAGTTCGTGCTTTTCCAATATAGACTCATCCCAAAACGCAGTTTCCACCCCCGCTCCCTCCGCTGCCTCACGGGTTAATTTAGACCTGGCAGTGGGTACCCCGTCTCAAGACCGTCACTCAAGATCAGAGGTCAAAGGCCTAAGTGCTGTTGGAACCCAGCGTAGGCCTAAGCCTTCCCAGATGTGTGCTGGAGTTGGATTGTCCAAGCCACATTCTCCTTACCCACAAAACCTCTCAACGCCTCAGGACTGCTCAATGTTGGTCACCCCTCCACAGACGAGCGGAACGGCCTCAACCTCCCCAACAGTGTGTCCGTCTTTGCCTGAGGTAGGCGTGTGTCCCTCTGACTCTGAAGCCCGGGTGTCTAGTAGTCATCCATGTAGAGATGAAGCTGTAAACCCGACATTACGCACGGACAGCAGAATGAACACAAGTAGTGAGCCCGACACTAACAACAACGCTAAGGCAGAGCCGGCAAACTCGACTAACCCAGCACATATCAACCAACACTCCAGCACACAAGCACTTTATAAACTCCACACTGAGCCGAGAGGAGGGGATAGGTACACATCCAGTAGAGCCCTACCACACACGGGACATCAGCACGGTGTCAAAAACGGCAGCAGCGGCACTGAGGAAACCCTTTTGCCTCCCCTGTTACAGAAGAGTGGAGTTGATATGCCACTCCTCACTCCTGAACGCGGTAGAGACGAGGTTGGCTTTTGCCCCCTTCCGCCTGTCCTCACTCAAGAAATGCCCTCGCTTACCATTGTTGAGGAGAAGCAAGCTGAGGTCATTCCAGCAGGATCACCTGCTGACCAGGTGGCACCTGTGCTTCAGCGGGAGAGGCTAAGTGGCGCTCTATCCTCACAGGGAACTCAATCAGGGAAGAAAAAGACCAACTTAATTGCATTAAAAGAGACTCGGTGTGTAAATCATGCTAGCAACTTGCATTCTTCTCAATGGCATAGCATCCCTGATTTGGAAGCGAACGCTGCTAATTTGACAAATGACACTGTTCACAAGTCGAAAAGTGTTACCACTACAAAGTGCAGCGCCACCAGTAGCCAGTCTGTTCAGAATGCTCTTCTTCAAATGGAGCCACTGCAAAGCTTGGCAGATTTAACATCTAAGGGGGACTGCATGAGCCTAAGTCAAAGAGATGGCACACTCACTCTCAGTAGTATAGGCTCACTTTTGACCACAACCTCAGACCACAAGCTGCCAACGCCATCTCTTCCATCATACACCCAAAATGACAGCAACTCGGCACTACAACACCATCATGTGTACGATGAATCTCCTCTCAACCAAAATGTGTACTCTGCCTCCCATTGTAATTCCCAGAGCCCCTACCTGGAGCCCAAACCCTTCTCCAGCAGCATCTGGAAAAACCTCAACTCTCCGAGTCCAGCGGTACTCATCCAAAGCCTCCACCCCGAACTCCCTTCCGACTTCACCCACGAGCCTCTGGCTTACACCATGTGGACTGAACCACAGTGTAAAGAGGTCACGGACCCGGGCAACGTGGACCAAGACCTCTGCAACGTGGGGAACCCGGAGGAGGGGGACGGGCCGCTTACCTGGGCCCAGCTGGAGCCCACCTCCCTGGTGTCGGCCGGTGCCTTGGAGCCCCTAGCGCTCTGTGAAGGCAATGATCTTCAGAGAGGCGAAGCAGAGGTAACTGAAGCCCTAGCACTGTGCAGGGAGCTGGGGAGGGTGGCAGACGGGGATCTGGATGCACCTGGTTGTCTTTTGGGATTGAGAGGAGGAGGAGGAGGGAGAAGAGGAGGTGCAGCACAGGAGGAGGAGGTGTCTGACATGGAGGAGGAGGGGGGACTGGGAGTGGACGAAAAGGAGCAGAGTTTGAGAACCAGCAGTAGTGAGTCATCCGATGACGAGGACGACAATGATCCATCGGACCATGAGTGTGATGAAGCAGGCCTAGAACCCGGAGAGGTTTGTACTGTGAGTATCATTTTCATATATACAATCGGCATCCTTTTCTCACACGCACGCACACATACACTAAGACGGGTCAAATTTGGCCTCGGCAAGTATACAATACACACATACAGACTAGAGCACTGGTTCCCTCCCAAACACTTTGTTGGGACCCATTTGTCGGTCCCTTTATTTTTTGTTTCCTATACATTTTGTTTTTAACTATTTCAAAACATTTTCAAAAAACACTCCAAGGAAGAGTACTACAGATGCAATATTTGCTTTGAGGATGTTGACAGAGAAGTTGGGAGAAGGTCAGAGGGAGCTGCATTGTGTCTTTGTAGATGTGGAGAAAGCATATGACGGGGTGCCGAGAGAGGAACTGTGGTATTCTATGAGGAAGTCTGGAGTGACAGAGAAGTGGTGCAGGAGATGTATGGAGGTTGTAAGACAGTGGTGAGGTGGGTGTGACAGAGGAGTTCAAGGTGGAAGTGGCTATGCATCAAGGATCAGCACTGAGCCCCTTCTTGTTCGCCATGGTGATGGATTGGATAGGCTGACAGATGAGGTTAGACAGGAATCCCCATGGACCGTGAATTGGGAAATGACATTGTGATCTGTAGTAAGAGCAGTGAGCAGATAGAGGAACATCTAGAGAGGTGGTGGAGATATGTCCCGGAAAGGAGAGGAATGAAGGTTAGCCGCAGCAAGACAGAAATGTGTGTGAATGAGAGGAACCCAAGTGGAACAGTGATGTTACAGTGAGGAGTAGATGTAAAGAAGGTGGAGGACTTTGAAGTACTTAGGGTCAACATTTCAGTGGAGAGTGTGGAAAAGAGGTGAAGAAAGAGTTTGGAATGGGTGGAGAAGAAGTCTCTGGTGTGATGTGTGATAGGAAAGTTTCAGCAAGAATGAAAGGGAAGGTGTACAAGACCTTGGTGAGACTATAGGTCCATCCCAACGAATTAGAATAATCTGAAAAAGTTCATTATTTGCCATAATGTAATGAAAATGAATAAACTTTCATATAGTTTAGATTCATTTGGAATAATTCAAGCCTTTTATTGTTTTAATATTGATGATTATGGCGTACAGCTCATGAAAATCAAAAAAATCCTATCTCAATGAATTAGAATATTTTACGAGACCACTAAAAAAAATATTTTTTAAACGAGAAATGTCGACCATCTGAAAAGTATAGTAATGTATGCAGTTAATACTTGGTCTGGGCTACTTTTGAACACATTATTTCATCAATGGGGTGTGGCATGGAGGTGATCAGCCTGTGGCACTGTTGAGGTGTTATGGAAGCCCAGGTTTGCTTTGATAACAGCCGTAAATTAATTTGTATTGTTCAGTCAAGACTCTTACGTCTCACACCTTCCTCTTGACAATACAACCAAGATTCTCTGTGGGATTCAGGGCAGGCCAGTTGGCTGGTCAGTTAAGCACAGTAATACCATGGTCAGTACACCAGTTACTAGTAGTTTTGGCCTTGTGGGCAGGTGCCAAATCGAGCTGGAAAGGAAAATTAGCATCTCCATGAAGCTTGTCAAGATACTGAAGCACAATGTACTCTAAAAAGATGGCTGTGTCAGTGGATCAACACCAGCAGATAACATGGCCTAAATCACCACTGTGTTTTGTCATGTCCAGAGTCTCAACACAACCATCTATTATGATATTTTACAGCACTGCGTGCCTCCGTACATTGACAAGCTTTATGTTGATGCTGATCTTCCTTTTCCAGCAGCGTGTGTTGAGACTCTGGACATGACAAAACACAGTGATGATTTAGGCCATGTTATCTGCTGGTGTTTCACTGACAGTGAAGATTTAACAATGGTTTCAACACAGCCATCTTTTGGTTGGTTTGAGAGAAGAGGAGGCAGAGGACAGGGTGAGATGGAAGCAGATGATTTGCTGTGGAGACCCCTGAAGGGAAAAGCTGAAAGGAAAAGAAGAAAACATTAATTAAAAACAAAGTTCAATGTTTTTTCTTTTTTTGTCCCAGAAATGTCATGAAGAAATCAAAGAAAAATCAAAGACATTCCATAAATGAGATTAGAAAACAAATGTTCAAGAAGTAGGGAAAATAGCCGATCTACAATCTCACAACGCGAACTGGCGCGTTGTGGTCTACGAGCTCACAACGCGAAGTGACGTGCTGTGAGCTTGTAGATCAGCTATTGTCACTAGTTTGGGTCCCGAGGCAAACGTCTAATTTCTCTTTTGGGTCTTGAGCTAAAGAGTTTGGGAACCTCTGGACTAGAGTACAGTAGTACAGTGCATGTGCTTTAATGCTGCCTCTCTCATGCCAGTACCCTGCCCTGTCTGTGAAGAGGAGGACCAGTAAGAGCTGGCGTCACCCACTGAGGAAACCCACTGCCAGAGCTGTGCCAACTGCTGTTAAACAACAGACTGTCAGTGACGATGGTGAGCGCACGCACGCACGCACGCACGCACGCACGCACGCACGCACGCACGCACGCACGCACGCACGCACGCACGCACGCACGCACGCACAGCCCGCTAACCAAGGCTTTGATAAAAACCTCATCAATGCACTGTGCAGAGAGACGATGGGATCCCCTGAACTTTAGGTTCATCATTCATTTAAAAAAAAAAACAAGGTTACCAAGTTAAATCGCATAATGAATGTTGATGTTAATCGTTTTCGTGAAACATCTGTGTACAAAATGAACTTTGTGTACTCATTATGTTTGAAACATTGTGTAATCAATGTCGGGTAACAGTTTCTGTTCCATGAAATATAGCCTGTAGAAATGGAGCCGTTCAAACAACTCTGCTGTCCCAGCTTCATTTTTCACATTTCACCCCCCTCTCAAATGATTGTTCTGACGTCACTGCACACATTCAACAAGCACCCCACCACCAAGATTTATCTCTCTGGTCTACCGCAGTGAAATTAACTGGGCTGTTACCCTGTTTAGAGTTTCTCAATCCGTCTTAGTGATTTTAACCACTTAAGCCCTGAGGTTGCTTTGGTAACAATAATAATGTTTCATACTTCATTGTACGACGGTGTAGTACGAGGACTATTGGCATATATATATATATCTGGAAGCTCGCGGCATGTTGCGATGCATTGTGACCTTCTAGATTGGCTATATGTTTGCCCATAAACCTGGACACCATGGAGTTAAAATTGAAGAAGGGGGAGCCCTCGGTTAAACGGCTACTAATGTACGCACGCACATACATGGACATGCGTGTGTGTACTGTACTGTATATACACATACATAGTCACGCTCATCATCTTTGTGGTCGAGGAAAGAAATGAATAATTCAGCAGCCATTTTAGTTGTTTATTCCCGAGTAAGAAATGACCATGAAATGACCATTCATGGCTCTGGCTAGCTTACTTTATGATGATGAGGGCTCTCAATCATTTCGAGCAATTTCATAAACAGATAGGGCTCCATTCATTCAGGATTGATTGTTTATTTTCCAAGCCACTGGAGAAATTGTTACCACATTGGATGGATTAAGTCTGATCTGGCAGTGAAGTTGATTAAAAACGCAGGGAGGATGAGGCATGCTGGCTCTTGATATTCAGTTCACACGTTTGTCTTGGTTTGTCTTTGTAGAATACACTGAATTAACACAATGTGTTAATGAGCAAAAAACAAAGTTTGTGTTCCGTGCGTCAAGGATCACCGAGCCCATTGTTGAAAGGGGCACCGGTGGAATACGCAAGTGTTTGCAATGTACTGAAGACTCTACTATGTCTTACCTCAGAGCCTCTTGAGGCAAGCTTGGCGGAGGGGGAGGAGCAGGAAGTGGAAGCATGGGCTAAGCCCCTCCTCTTCCTGTGGCAGAGCAAGAAGAGCAACTTCACCGCAGAGAGGGAGTACAATGCCAACGCAGCCACCATGCAACCGTACTGCTCTGTCTGCACTCTCTTCATGCCCTACTACCAGGTACACCTGATTTATACTTTGTGTCTTGCATTAACCCATGTGATGCGTAGGACAGGTATACTCGCCCTGATTAATTACTTTTGCGCCATGTGCGGGGCGCTCTTGACGAGCAGGCTCGTCTTAAAGGGGAATACCACTAATTTTCTACATTTTACTATGTCATTAATATACCTTTGAGCTGTATAATAAAAAGTAAGCCCATTCTGTGTTCATCAAGATGTGATTCACCATGTTAATGATTTTTTTTCAGACCTCCAGTTCTAGGAAACAACATAATGAGGGGACTTTTTTATTATTTCCACTGACACAACAGCTCAAACGTATATTAATGAAAATGTTGAAAATGAGTGGTATTCCCCTTTAAGGCGGTTAATATCGCTGTAACATTGCCTCGCTGTGTTTCATTCCATGCATGCGGCTCTGGTTGCTATGCACGGTTGCTAGGGCCCCTCCCGCACCGTTTATTTTCACTCGACCACACTGGCTCCTGCTTTAGGCAGCGTCTTTGCAGGCTTTTTTCTCGGAAACTAATGTGCTGTCCGTGGTGTTGAACAGATCGGCGATGTTCGGAGGTCTTTTCTGATTATCCGTTGAGCGCGATGAGAACATTGCATTTTTCTAGATGTCCTAATTTTAGCGCGGTAACATTAACGCTAATACTAATAACGCATAAGCGGATGCGCGCCATAGTGGAATGGACAGAAATCCCCGGCACCCAAGCGCCATACCACATTCATCCAGCAGGTGGCACTCATTGTGTTAAAAATGTCTGCTGCAAGTATTCCAATCTACATATTCCAATCCACTAGTTGTGATCTTGTAGAGCCGCTACTTCTGACAAAACAAATCGGGCTTAACACACTGGCAGACAGATCTATATATCCTGTAATTGATCAAAAGCTGTAACTGATGTATCTGTGTATAGTGTGAATCGGTTTTAGATTGTAATACCCTGAGGAAGGCAGTGTTGCTGTCCAAATGTTCTCTCTCGTCCTAAATAAACTGTAAGCTATGATTGTGCAGCGACTTTGATCTTTTTTTGGCCGAGTAACGCGGATAAAAACTCCGAAATTTGAACCCGATCCAGCATTTTCTTTTAGGACGGATGAAAGTTTCTCGCATAGTGCATACAGTGTGTAAGCGTGATTGACACTACATGAGGTCGTAAGTTCTTATTTACGTGCAACACATTTGTGAAGAAAATTACAGACTTGTGTGCAAGCTCTTTATTTGACCCTAGAAAACTTGACTCAAAACTCTCAAGAAGCAAAGCTGATGTTCTTTTCATTTCTCGCCGCTCCCTCAGAGTGAGGACAAAGCGGAGGACGGTAAGCCCACACAGGCCGTGGCCTGCTCTCCCCCGGACGGCGCCACTCAGCTGGCGGGTCAGAGTAGGACCAAGCCCTTGGTACCAGAGATCTGTTTCTCCTCCTCCGGGGAGAAGAGCTGCCCTCCCACTCCCACCAACCCTCTGCTGCAGGAGGACGGCACCTCTCCTCTGCTGTACTGTCAGGGCTGCTGCCTGCAGGTCCACGCAAGTATGTATGTCCGCTGTGCGTGTGCGTGCGCGCGTGGTTGTTTAACCCATTTTGACCTGAGATCAGATTCTAAAAATGTCTTCTACATCCTGATAGTTTTCTGAAAAATCTGTTTCTATGTCAGTCGTTCTTCGATTTTTCAAAAATAGCAGACCTACAAGTTCGTAGCGCGCCACTCGGTGGCGCGCTATGAGCTTGTAGATCTGCTATTTTTCAATAGCTAAAGCATAACATAATGCTAACACCAAAAGGGGTTCCCACCCAGAATGGGTTAACCCTTTTACTAGGGCCTTCAAATACAGTACTTTTCTCACAGGCGGAAGGGCAAGCAAGTGACATTTTTACTAATATTGAAAATAATATTGAAGAAACTGTTAACTGGTTAATGTGTGTACCGTCAATTTAAAAGCGTCATTTTGTTTGCCCCCCGGGCAGCACTGGTTGGCAGTTAACAACACACTTTTAGTTTGTGCCAGCGTGGGTGATTAGATTTCTTTCTTGATCGCCTCTTGTCTTGATTGTTAGAACATGACGTCATCCCGGGCCGCTATGCTCAATAACAGCCTGGATAAGCCCAAACCTTATTGATACAGAGTACAGAGTAAATAAGCCCAAACCTTATTGATACAGAGTACCGAGTAAATAAGCCCAAACCTTATTGATACAGAGTACCGAGTACATTTGTTATAGAGTTTGTAATGGGCTCCATCCCTTCTTTCTGCACTCATCTCTCTCTTGATGTCATTGTCAAAGGTTCAGTGGGTTTAAGTCTTGACTCTTTCCCCTTCATTTTCCTCACCCTCTCCCTTTTTCGTTGCGTGCACACGCGTGCGCACACACACACACACACTGTGGTTTTGAGTATTTTATTTCCTTCGTCAGCTGAATGCGGGTGAATCCTCTGTCCTTACCACACACACTTCCTGTCTAACAGCTGCTGCCAATGCCACAAGCATACACACACACACACACACACACACACACACACACACACACACACACACACACACACACACACACACACACACACACACACACACACACACACAGCCCTGGAGTATACAGTACACAGTACACACACATGCAGTACATGCACACAGACACTAATGCATAACACGTTTTCTCAATCATATTCACTCATTCTTACAGGCCTAGATCTCTTCCCTGTCCAATATACATTTACATACATTTACATTTACATTCATAAAACCCAGACATCATTTTATGTATTTTTTAACAACATATAGCCTACTGTAATATAATGACTGAGAGACGTTTAAAAAAATGTGAAGCAGCTTTTATTTTTTATGTCAAACTACATTACATGCCACAATCGCTCATTCTCACACATCCCATCAATACAGTTCAGCCTCCTGTTTCTGTGTCATTTCCAGATCCACACTTGGGGGGGGGGGGGGGGGGGGGGTGATGATAGGCATATTTGACATTGATGTGAAAGTCACATTTTTGGTTATGTGATCACACGATACATATGATGGTCTGATGTCGTTATTTGAGCCCTTGAAAGGATGTAGCGGTGTAGCTTGGGTTTTATATTTAGTTTGATGATGGATCTCAGGAATGGAGAACACACACACACAGACACACGTTGAGTGAACTGTGTAAGCCAAGAGAAACTCATTTTCATGAAATGTTTGCCACCACTGACGTACGTAGACGATAACTAAAGCAAAGCTGCAGCTGTTTTTCCAGACAGTTTTTTCTTTCTTTTGAGAGTGCGTGTGTGCGCGGGTGCGTGTGTACGTGTGCTTGTGTGTGTGTGTGTGTGCGTGTGCGTGTCTCTCTCTTACGTATATCGGGTTGGGCAAGACTCACCGCGTTAGCCCCCGAAGCTAATGCGTCTCACCAGAGTAAGCCTGGCAAGCCTCAGTGACAGAACGGTCACTGAACACTCACAGATGCATGAAAGCACTTGCAGTCACTCTCACACGCATACACAGAAGTGCCCCCGAACAACCTTACCTTCTGAAATGTTGTGCTTAACACACCCGCAGTACAGACACACGCGCGCGCGCGCACGCACGCCACGCATGCACACACACATTCCACAGAGATCTACATTTCCCCTTAGTCTGCAACAGTAGTCTCTTCTGCACGGAAAACAACAAACCCGCCATTCTGTCAGCAGCCAATGGAAACAACATTGGGAGATGTGGAATATGTGGTTCTGTGTTTTGTTTGTGTTTGTATTTGTACACTTTTGTTTTTTTGGGAGGAAATTAATCTTCTTATGTACAGCTTAAGCAATAAGGGCAGACATTTTCTGCCTTTCCTGTCAGTCATGTATTGGTACCTTGCAGTAAAGCGGTGCTCTCGGCTGATAAACACCCACATTGTGTTCCACCAAGGCATGCCAATAACAAACTATCCTGTCAGCAGGCCATTCCACAATCCACAGTATTTATTCTTTATTAGGATCCCCATTAGCTTCCACAAAGCGCTCACTAGCCTTCCTATGGGGTCCGCAAGTATTGTGAGCCTACATCATCACTGTCAGCAATATTCCCTTCGCCATGTGACAAGTATGACAGCCATAATATGGAGAAAAGGAACACTATTTATTGGGCAAATGTTTTTTGTGCCTCTTCCCCCTTTTTTATTTGGAGAACCACAGCGACTCGATACACACAGATCGGTACAAAACATGTGGGGGCACGGTGGCGCAGTTTGTAGCGCTGTCGCCTCACAAGTAGAAGGTCCCGGGTTCGATCCCATGCCTGGGGATGCCGTGGGCGCTGGGGGCGTGCTCTCTCCTCCGTGTCATCAGCACCTATACCCTAGGTGGGGTTGGCAAAAGGGCCTTTCTGTGTGGAGTTTACAAGTTCTCCTCGTCCCCTAGGTACCCTTACAAAAAACATGCAGTAATCCTCTATACTGCCTCCCCCTGGCCAGCCGGGGTGCCTGATGGAGGGGAAATGAACTGGTTGGAATAACGTGTCCCTTCCATGCGATACGTCCAACTGGGGGAACCTCCCCCCCCCCCCCCCCCCCTGTCAGGTGAAAAAAGAAGCAGCTTGGACTCATGTATTGAAGGATGCATGAGGTCAGTCCGTTGCTCTCCCCAGGTTGGCAGACTAGTGATTACATTAGACAATTGGCGCTGGGTGAAAAAAATGGGTTACAAAGATCGTGGGATTAAAAATGTAAAGATTTAAACAAAAGCCAGCGTTCCTGTGGAGGGATTGTGGGGTGTCTCTTTTCATGAAGCCCACCTTTTGTTGTACTGCTAGGACAATGTGTACCGATTCCAGTGCCGTCTCAAACTTACAAACTATCAGTTTGCACTGCCAATAAACCCAGTGTTTATGCCCTCAAACTACAATCCCAAAGATCAACAGAATTAGTGCGGTTGGCCACAGGGTGATTTTTTTGTCATAACATTAGCGGCGGTTTTATAATTGATTGTAATTGCTAATTGCATTCATTCTAGTTTTGGATGTCATTGCATTATTACACATGTAATTAATTCGTTTTATTGTTACCGTATGTGGAACTGATTCTGATCATGGTTTATTTCTCAGGTTGTTATGGTGTTCCTGCCGAAGATGTCAGTGGGGAATGGTCATGTGATCGTTGTACGGAAGGAAGCTTCACAGCGGTACGTTTACTAACCCTAGCAGTGTCCTTGTGAGGTGTTACCTTTCCTTCAGTTTGTCACCCACATCCTAATAATAATACATTTTATTTATAACGCACTTTACGTTTGAAACAAATCTCAAAGTGCTACAAATGCAAAAACATTTAATAGAACAAGATTAGAATAAAAACAATTAAAGCATTCTGTGGTCACCTATACAGCTAAAGGTTAAAAAGCACACAGGGCATCTAAAAAGTCCAACTAGGCAAATGCCTTGTTAAAAAGGAAGGTCTTTAGTCCCCCTTTTTAAAAGCTGAGCTGAGCAGAAGGCCCGGTCCCCCCGCTTGTGACATCCTGCAACTATCTTGTTGTTTTCTTAGCGACTATTTGTCATAAATATTCTATTTCAGAAATATTCTATTTCTATTCTATCGGAATACATTTAGATTAATTGAGAAGCACTTGAAAATACATATATTTTTGAAAGTTTTTATACATCAACAAATTGATTAACCATTTAAGTGTTATTTTGTTTCTTGTCGTGTAATGGTGTCGTGCAAAAAATAGTGAAAATCTTGCACATCTGTAGATCTGCTATGTTCACTATCTTTGAAACTTTTCACCTAGGACTTGCCTAAAATTGGGATTGATTATGAATCGATTATTTCATAACATTAGCGATGGTTTTATCATTAGCGATGGTTTTATAATTATAATTGATTAAATCGATTAGTTAGATGACCTGTTGCAGCCCTACTATTAATCAAAAGAAACAGGCTGGATAAATGGAGTTAGTGCCAGGGCAAACGATGTGAGTCTGTCTGTTCCATCACATCCAACTCAGTCAACGAAACATTAAAGAAGTTGTTCAGTGGATGGAAGATTTGATGCTCCTCTCCTCTTGGTCTGTTAGGAGTGCTGTCTATGCAATCTCAGGGGTGGAGCTCTAAAGAAAACCACAGATGACAAGTAAGAGACTTTTGTGTTATGATTAGCTGTATTCTGTATCACTTACTGTAAGACTTAAGATCCTGTTTGTGTCTTCAGATAACATTTGTGTGCGTGTGTGTGTGTGTGTGCGCGCTCGTGTGTAGGTGGGCCCACATTATGTGTGCTGTAGCTCTGCCTGAAGCAAGGTTCACAGATGAAGCCAAGAGGAGTCCCATTGACACCAGTAGGATCCCCATGCAGAGATACAAACTGGTGAGGAGTGAAGGCACGCACGCACGCACTGATCCAGTGTTGGAATTCCCCAGGTCCTTGACGAATGGCTCAGTCTAATTAACGAAATATTCTCAGCCCTAATTAACAATGTGAGACGAACATGCCCACCGTCAAAGCTAGATAATTAACTACAAGTCTGTGTGTGTGTGTGTGTGTGTGTGTGTGTGTGAGTGTGTGAGTGCATGCATACCCGAGTTTATGTGCCGGTCTACCTAAGTGAGTGTATTTGAATGAGCTTGTGGTGGGTTTTTGTTTGTAACTTGGGTGTGCATGCATGTGTGCATGTTTGCCTAATGAGAAAGCCAGTCTCAGCAGACATGACACAGTGCCACTATAGTTGGCTCTCTGCTGCAGGCGCCATGATAGCTCAGCACAAACACAAGATGGATAGCAGTGATAGAATGTTATATTTTTGTATACAGCTTATATTTTTATTTAGGAGACAAGCATAGTATATAAAGTGTTATTTGGGGGTTTTAATGAGCCTTAATACTTTCTTGATGTGACGTTGGACTTTTGTAATGGAAAATAACCGCCTAAAACAGAACTTGGTATTCTTACAATTAAAACACTTGTAGGACATATACTGTAGGACATGCCATGCTTTTGTTTTTGCTTATTGTAAATCGCTCTGGATTAAGAGCGTCTGCTAAATGTCTAAATTGTAATTGACAGGTTTTGGTTAAGGTGCAGGGTGAAATCTGTGATCATAACAGTTAACAAAACATAGGACAGTGACACTTTGCAAGACAAAGAATGTACATACATCACCGACGGTGTCCAAACAACGAAGCCAACCTTCAGTATCGTCCAGTGGAAATAAGTATTTCAGAGCGAGTCATGGTAAAACCGTCCCTTCCGTAACAGAAGACTTCCGCAGTCATTTGAGAGCAGTAGCAGCAGAACGGAAGCATGCCTCTTAACTAGGAACAGCAGGGCCAAGAGTGAATTGTGATGTCAGAGAGAAACAAATTGTAGAGCTGCCCCTGTGACAGTAAAAGCGAGGAGCTGATGCAATGTCTTCAGAATTGCATCCACACACTCATTTTCAGCTGCCACTGCATTACCATGAATCATTTAAGCTCTAATTTATTTGTCGTACGATGGTGGTGTGCGGCAAAATTGGCTGACACACAAGCTTACAAGATCTGAGCTTGTAGATCGGTTATTTCTGCTATTTCTGCAACATTTTCACCTATACTGACATGCCCGTAACAGGGACACCCGGTTGAAAGCGGTTTAGCTCATTCAGATGTAATATTCCACTCATTCAGTCTCCAATTCATTGTCAAGTGGCGCAGCACCTGGGTTTTGCATAATTGTGTTCATAACCGTTATATAAAAGACTTTCTTTTGCCAGAAGAATATTAATATTCAGTCCACACCATAGCCTGTTCATTTTTAAGGGTTTTACCCGGCCAAATTGATGGCCGCTTGCCTAAAAAGGAATGTGTTTGTGTTCCTCCTGGAATAATTTTCGTGATACTAAACACGCTTTTCAAGATTTGCACAACACAACAAGTAGTAGCGCCTCAGGCTCTACTACTGTGTTGCATTAATTTAGCTTCCAAATCAATTTCCTGTTAATCTCCCTCTGTTGCAACAATCTAAATCAAGTCCATTGGGAGAACACAACACAATCAAGCAATACTATACACGGCTATTGAAGGCTGCAAATGGGCATTTCTCTCACCCTGAGTTTAACTTTAACCATGGCCCTAATCTGATTTCTTTATTGTTGCGACTGTAGATCGCAGATTACCATGACAACCTGCAAAACATGTCAGTCAGTCCGTCCATCACGCATTGTGACACGCTACATATATGGCCGTCAGTCCGTCACGCCTTGTGTCACACTCCATATTCGGCCGTCTCCATATGTGAAGATCATGACACTGACCTCATCAAACCCTGGATAGCCATAGATGGAGAGGACTGGATCATCACCTAGATCTGCATATATTGAGCCGGCCAGCAACTCTACATCTGACCTCAAACCCTTAGATCTCCATATATAGAGCTGACCTGTTCTGACATTCCATATGTTAATCCTACCCATCTGTCCTTGTTCTGACATTCCATTATGTTGATCTGACCACATCAAACCCTGTACACTCAAGACACGCTCCATATATGGCCAGTGCAGAATTCATTCCATATGTTGATCTGACCCCCCATGACAAAGCGTCAGTGCTCGCCCAGCAGTCTTCCGTCTACCGTACACTCAAGACATGCTCCATATCCATGGCCAGTACAGAATTAATTCCATAAGTTGATCTGACCCCCATGCCAAAGTGCCAGCGCTCGCCCAGGAGTCTGCCGTCACCCAGGCGGATGCGTGAGTAAATGCTGACTACATTCAAGGGAAGAAGAGTCCCTCAAAGACGACATCACGCAAATCGGTACTAGGAACTTCATTAACACAAGTCGATTCAAATTAGGAGAAGCCGAAACAAACAAAAAAAAACATTTTCATTTGTTTTCCCCATATTATTTTTGCTCTGTGTGTGTGTGTGTGTGTGTGTGTGTGTGTGTGTGTGTGTGTGTGTGTGTGTGTGTGTGTGTGTGTGTGTGTGTGTGTGTGTGTGTGTGTGTGTGTGTGTGTGTGTGTGTGTGTGTGTGTGTGTGTGTGTGTGTGTGTGTGTGTGTGTGTGCATAATTCAAACTGTAGGATTGGTTATTGTCACCCTAATAAAAGTCTTGATATGGCGTATCCGAAAGGTTTCTTCAAGTATTCTTGGAATAGTTTGTTTGGTATAATAGGCTATACCAACTAACTATTCCAAGAATACTTGAAGAAACTTGATGGATATTATCCATCTTTTTTTCCAACTCATAGCGACTGGCGAGACTAAAAACAAACGGGGAGGACCCGTTTTGTTTTCTTCATCATCTGGTCTAGACCACGCCTAGACCGGATCACACAGGCGATTTAGAAACACAGACCAGGCTTTCCTCCGAGGTGGAAGGTCTGGTGACGCAAGGTTGAAGGAGGACAGGCCAGCGGGACACGGACTGACAGATACATAGGGAGGCATGCTTTGTCCACAGCGCACACCGCTGGTCAGCTAATGGAACGGCCGTGCCACGTAGGTGTGAGGGCTGTGTAGCGCACCAAGGGTTGGGGTTTAAGTGCTAAATGGAACTCTTGCCCTTTCCCTCCAGGTTGCAGATAAATACAGTGCATGCGAACCTCTAGGTGGGTTTAAGTGCTAAATTGAGATCTTTCTCTCACGCTATAGCTGTTATGGAGAGAACTCGGAGGATTCTACCTCGGGAGAAGCCACGTATGGGATTTAAATTTAAAGGACTGTATTTATTGATGGCTCTGGTTATATGCTCTGGTTAACTGAGTCGATGCCGATGACTCATTTACATTTCTACTGTTTCTGCACTTCTGCGATTCTCTTCGTGCGATGTGCCGGTTTATATAAGGTGATGTGACGTTGTCACACTGCCAAATCAGGTGCTTTCACGGTGGGCGTTTCCTTAGTTCGTAGCCTTGCCGAGCCATATGTCAGGAGCCTATCCTGTTTCTGTAGCGTGAGGCAGCTTGATGTACACCCCCTGGACATGACGCTAGTATGTCGCAGGGACTTACCCCCAATCCAACCCTTGATGCTGAGTGTTTTTAGAGTCTTTTTGGTATGACCCGGCCGGGGGATTGAACCCCGACCTCCCAGTCTCAGGGCGGACACTCTACCCACAAGGCCACTGAGCTGGTGTCTCCTTCGTAGCAGTAGCAGATAAATAACGGCATGGCCTTTGTCTCTTTGTAGTGTTGATAGCACAACATAGCTGTTATGATGTGGGTGGCACTGTGGGTGGCACTGGCACACTTTAACCCATTTTGACCTGGGAACGATTCTATAAATGACTTCTAAATCCTGAAGAAGCTTTCTGAAAAAGCTATGTTCTTCTTCGATTTTTAAAAAATAGCAGACCTACAAGCTCGTAGTGCGCCACTCGGTGGCGCGCTATGAGCTTGTAGATCTGCTATTTTTCAATAGCTAAAGCATAACATAATGCTAACACCAAAAGGGGTTCCCGCCCAAAATGAGTTAATCTCCTGTAGTTTGTCCAGTCCATTTGTGCATCCCTTCATTGGAGCCACGTGCAAAAAAAATAAAATAAAAAAAAGATCTTGCGTCGTACCCATTGCCCCTGTAGCTGGCACTAGTCGGCCAACACATTCATAATTTACTGACACGTACACACTTGCATGCGCACACACATTCATAATTTACTGTGGGAATGTTCTTAACGCATGGCTCAACACAGGCACCCAAATACACTCTGGAGATGAAAGTGGGTTAGACACACACAACGCGCGCGCTCGTGCGTGCGTGTGCACGCTACATTAGCAAATTCACACTTTATGCGTTACCAAACACACACATCGTTGTGGGTTTTTAATGTGCAGATTGTTAAATACACACATGGCTACACACCAACACACACACACACACACACACACACACACACACACACACACACACACACACACACACACACACACACACACACACACACACACACACACACACACACACACACACACAGATAAGATGTACGTTGCATGCCAGTCTGAGTCAGACCAGACAGTCGGGCCAGTGTACTGCTGTCCGTATTGGAGGTGGTATAAGTCTTCATGAAATATAGGCCAATTTAGTCATTAAAAAAGTGGATGTCTTACAGTATATGGGGGGGAAAGAAAATCTGTTGAAAAGTTTACTAGACACGGAGAGATAATTGATTAATCCCCTGTGGTGGTACTTCAGTGAGTTTAGTGGTTATGCAAATCCTTTATTACTCCATCCGTCGTCTTAAACCTTTTAAGTTATCCTGATAATTGATAATTGTATGGGTCACCCTACACCTGCTGTACTAGGTTATAGATATACATGTATAGTATATATCAGCCGTAGGTACAATATGGGTACTTCTGTTTGTCTGTTACAAAGCTGTTAACGGGTCAGTCTATACTAATATAGACTGACATCACAGGCTCTGGGGGGGTCAACAATTTATTTCGAGGGGTGCCAGATTATTTTCTGAATGTGTAAAAATGGCCAAAGCATTTCTGGGGGTCCCCAGACAAAAAAGGAGAACCCCTGGTCTAAAAAGATGTCGTTTTTCATGGTTTTCGACGATAAAAAATGATAAATACTATATTGGCATACTATTTTTAGACATTGGAGACAGCCAAAACATGTAGACAAAAAAAAGGTTGATATGGTCATGGTATTCATTGTAGGGAATAAAAGTACAACACATTTAATTTTGGTCACCAAATGAACCTGGACCTGGAACCGTGGATCCTCTTGTAGATATCGATTTGTGTTTGCTATTGTGTCACAATTCCGAATTGGCTTTTATAGAAGGCACATTTCACATTGAATAAAAATGTTCAGTTATAAAAGCAAGCAAGCAAAGAAAGCTACTTATTTCATGCGCTTAGCCGAGTTGCATACGGGGATTTGTAAAAGACCTTGTATTTACCACACATCAAATACGGTACAGTCTTGCCTTAGGCTATTATTCAAATATACCTAGGGATGAATGCTCCTAGCGCCCCTTTAAAAAAATGCTGGTACCTCTGTATGCTCACATATTACTGTATATGCAGTGTTATGAGAGTTTACATAAGTTATCATCAGGCCTTTTTGTTATCCGCTAGCTTTCATATTTACAAGCCAGCCAGATCCCATTTGAGCCCACATACCAGCAGAGCACATTCCCCAGGAGAGGTCCTCTAAATATAGGCCTATTACATGGTTCCATGTACGGAGATACTGTATAAACACGTCTTTGGTGGAATTAGATTAATGAATAAATTCAACTTGAAAGAGACGTGAAACAACTTGGCAAGAGAGAGAGAGGGAGAAAGACAGGGGTTGGGGAAAGGGAAAGGGAAGGGGGGGGGGGAAGGAGAGAGTAAGAACAGTGGATGGGGGAATGCAGAGGGCAGAGGGAGAGGAAGAGGAGAAAGGAGTGAGCGAGCCGAGAGAGTAGGGTTATAATGGGGCCAGAATGCCGTCATTTTTTCCCCTTAGTGGGAGAGCAGAGGATAACAGGGTGAAAGATGCCACAGCAGAGGAAATGGACTTGATGGGCTGTTTGGTGCAGAAAACCAGCGGTAGTTTGAGGAGTGCGTGCGTGCGTGCGTGCGTGCGTGCGTGCGTGCGTCTGTGTGTGTGTGTGTGTGTGTGTGTGTGTGTGTGTGTGTGCGCGCACATCGTTATACGTGCTGGTGCTGGGCCGACTCGAGAGCAGTTGTCTAATGTCTACCATTCACTGACCTCCCAGATGACAAAATAACAACACCACAACACACAGCAGGCACTGCAGCACTGGCTCTTGTGTACTGTAAACCTCAAATGATGTCATCCGACTGGGTCTTATTTGAGGGTTCCCTTGCACTGTGGCGAGAAATAACATGTTCTTTGTGATTGTTCCGGCTTGGGGTCATCTCTCCCCCCCCTTGTTTTTCTCTCACTGACTATTTCCATTTCCCTCCCTGTCTTACTTGCCCAGTGGGCTCCCGCACATTGTTTACTGTGGCTGTATCCAATAACAGGGAGCAGAGCAGACTGAA
Source organism: Electrona antarctica (assembly GCF_951216825.1). Taxonomy (NCBI): domain Eukaryota; kingdom Metazoa; phylum Chordata; class Actinopteri; order Myctophiformes; family Myctophidae; genus Electrona; species Electrona antarctica. The sequence continues at coordinate 43,667,869 of NC_136809.1, forward strand.
CCAATGATTCTTTGGAGCAATAGGCTGGATTTAGTGTTATGCCTTTTGTGTTTGGTAGCACAACATGCAGATGTGGAGCATTTTGGTCGTGTGAGGCGTGTGGAATTGAGCAAATGAGAACAGGGTTTTTTTTGTTTCTTTTTCACATGCATTTCACAGGAACAATTGGCATGGACTTTATAATGTTGTTTATTACGCTTTTCAGGGCATACATTAAATAATAAAGCACTTTAGATGTTATAATAATCTGTTGAATACTATGACGAAAAATTATCGTCGACTACCTGTTTTCACTGACAAACTAAATGGAAACTAAGTGAAAACTAAGCTATGATGACTAAAACTAAGACTAAAAAGATTGACAATTTCGTCAACAAATAAAAACTAGACAAAAATGTTAGGAAGGGACTAGTGGACAAGAGAACCAGTACAAGTCATTTTACACTTGGTTGCATAATGCATGCTGAAAATAGCAGATCTACAGGCCCACGCGTTAGATCAGCAATTTTCCGCAAGTGTAAAATCAGTCATTACGACGGCATCAAGGCCCGCCAAATTACATTTTGTGACTAAATCAACTGTAGATTGAGTCAACTAAAATCTTATGATATTTAAACTAGACTAACACTAAAACATTCAAGGTGACTAAAATGTAACTAAAACTAAAACTATTCAAGAGAAAACTAAAATAAAAATTTGCTGTCAAAATCAACACTGATAATAATTGGTTAATAGTTCTCTTCAGCGCTTGAAAGCAAATCTGTTCTTACTCATACCCTGTTCCAAGGTCTAAACATGGCATACTGTATGCTTTAGTTTCCTTGACTACAGTACAACAGAGGAATCGATGACCACTTAATGTTTATGCTTTTGTCAGTGAAGAACATGCTACAAAACTGAAGGCCAATTGTGGCCGAAACGTTGTACCACGTATTGTTAAACTAAACACTTAGGAGCAATGCTGTTGTGTGGACGTTTGAAACACTACTACATCGTCCAGTCTTTAAACCTGCAACATACTGTAACATCAAACGGAGAGATTACATTTATTATGAAAAAGATAAAAAAATATATTATTATTAAAAAGAATCCACGGAAATTAACCACGGTAATCGATTAAATAATTGTTTAGATTAGAAGATAGTGGCAGACATTCAAATAAAGATTCTTGTTTTGTTGCAGACCTTATGAATCACAGTGGCAACTCACAGAGCTGATAGTCTTCAGAATCTACCTAACTATAGCACTTCACTCTCCTTCAGAATCTACCTAACTCTATAGCACTTCACTCTCCTTCAGAATCTACCTAACTCTATAGCACTTCACTCTCCTTCAGAATCTACCTAACTCTATAGCACTTCACTCTCCTTCAGAATCTACCTAACTCTATAGCACTTCACTCTCCTTCTCCTCTGCCACAAATTTAAAACATTATGATTTAGATTTAGCATGTTTTTCAGACAGACATTGTTTACCTGCCGTCCAGGCTTCTTTTAGGCATTAAATTGTTCTCTCTGCCCTCACTTATTTGACTATTTACCATTGTTTATTGGCTAGAGCTCATCCTTACTCCGCTCGTTCCCATTTTGCACTTATAAGTCGCTGGATAAGAGCGTACGCTAAATACCTTAATTGTCGATTGATGGCCGCTCAGATGGTTATGATGAGCACTCTGGGGTTGCTAGTAGTTAGGGGTTGCTTAGGGACACTTAGACACACAAAGTAGACTGGGGCCGGGAGGCGGCGAACCAGGGACCTTCTCTAACCAGAGGGCCACTCTACCCATTAATTAAGTAAAGAAGGAAAATGATATGCACATCCCAGTTTCCGAATACTGTGCTGGACCCAAAAAGTGACTAAATGAAGGAAAAAGTGGAATGTCCGCACACGATATAATTCTGCTCCCTGTCCTTTTTATTTCAACCTAAATACAAAAACGTTTCGCCCCTCCAGGCTTTCTCAAGTTGAAGAAACTCTACCAATTAACCCATTAAGACCAGATTCTACAAAATGTCTGAAAAACATATAAACCTTTTCATGTCAAGGGCCAAAAAATTATCTGTATTTGGCTGTGGACCTCCATCTGAAAATATGTTGTTCCAGCGAGAACAGATCTACAAGCTCATAGCGCTTGCTACTCAAAGCGATGAGTAGCCAAGCAACCGGCAGCCTTTTTGACATGAAGTTTTCATTTTCTTGATAGTCATAGTGTGACATATCAACATTAAAGTTTGATGACACAGCATCAAAAATAAATATTTTCAACTGATCATTGTCAGAGTCCGATGGCGGGGTGTGATTTCGGCCCTATGCTCCACCTAGGAGCCTACAGGAATAAGTCAGTAAGTCAATTTTCCATTAGGGCTATACATAAACATCCCTTAGAAATAGTTTCTGTCACATCAGGATGTCATCATTAGACTGCTCAGAGCAATAACCCCACTTATCTCTCAGACTCCCTCCCCAGTCAGAGTTAGGAGTTTGAATGAATGTATAATGATGTGCAGGATGTATAAATGTGAGGAGACTTCATTTAACTGATTTAACCTGTTTTGAATATTTAATTGTAAAAGAAAAAAACCTCTCGTGCCAGTGTGCCTGTGATCACCCTCCCCTGTGACAATGTTGGCACTCGTGCCTAAGGTTAGCTTAGGTACATGTTATGTCTACTTCAAACTTTTCTTTTGAGGTTGAGTTTGGAGAATACAAGGCCTTGTTTTGAGAGTATTTATTTGAACCCATTCAGGACGGGAACCCATTTTGGTGTATTAAGCATTATGTTATAAATGGTGCATTTATATAGCGCCTTTATCCAAGGCGCTTTACATAGATTGTGCATTACATTCACCCATTCACACACACATTCATACACCGATTGCGGCGGAAGCCATGCAAGGTACCAACCAGCACATCGGGAGCAATTTGGGGTTCAGTGTCTTGCCCAAGGACACTTCGACATGTAGACAGGAGGAGCCGGGATTCGAACCGCCGACCTATGGATCATTGGACGACCTGCTCTACCTCTTGAGCCACAGTCGCCCCACTTTTTCAACTTTAGCTGTTGAAAAATTGCAGATCTACAAGCTCGTAGCGCGGCACCGAGTGCCGCCCTACGAGCTTGTAGATCTGCTATTTTTGATAAATCGTGAAAATGTGACGCAAATCGTTGAATATATATTCTTTCATAGCAAACGTTTTTAACTCAAATCTTTGCTTCTGGGGGGTGCCTGGGACAACATATTTTCCGATGGGGGTCCGCGGCCAAATGCATATCTTTTTGGGGGTCTTTGACATGAAAATGTTTGAGAAATAGGGTTTTTCAGAAAACTTAACATTTTGAGAGTATTTATTTATTTATTTTTGCATGCGTGTGTGTATATTTTGCAGAAGTGTATCTACTGTCGTAAGCGCTGTGCAGGGAAGCGGCAGACGGGAGCTTGCATCCAGTGCTCGTGCGGTCGATGTCCTACCTCCTTTCATGTCACCTGTGCCCATGCTGCTGGGGTGACCATGGAGCCTGACGATTGGCCGTATGTCGTGTCAATCACCTGCCACAGGCACCAAACACGCATCTCCTCAGCTGTGAGTCATAAGTCTCTGTGTCTAGTTATGAACCAAAGTGTGCTTTGGCCAAAGTCATAAACTCATTAACTCATAAGCTCATTTGTTAACGGGGGCCAAATCTTGTTTTTATTGTAATGTTAAGCAAATCAAATGTAATGGAGTGCTACTGTACTGTAAACCAAGTGCATTAGTCCTAGTGTAAAATTTAAATTTCATTTTATGTTTTATTGTTCCCTGTATGATGATCTGAGGGTTCCATTATTTGAGGCAATGCAACAACAAAAACCTGAACTATTCTGGGAAGATGATGGTCAGACGTTGGAGTGGTTATTTAATCATGAAGTATTTAAGACGGCACAATTTGTTTCTAGAGCCTGGAGTAGAAGACAATGTCAGCTCTTCAAGTAGGTCTACTGTATGTCAGGCCCAATGGCGCATTTTATTTTTATTTTATGGTATCTTATTTTATGTTGTATATTATGCAATCTTCCATGTAAGAATCTTGTTTGTATCAGTTAGTTTAGTATTCACTTGATCATTGTTTGCGAACTGTCATGTCGGTTTATTGTCAATTATTGTCATAAGGTGTCCTGTAGTCCATATGGGCTGGGCTTCTTCGGAAGCATGACACTTGAATAAAGAATCAATCAATCAATGTAAATTAGGGTGTTGGTCATATAATAATTGGAAATTCAAGTCTAAGGACAGATGCAGGACTTGATTCGAGAATTATTTGTAGTCGTTCCTTAATAGCTACATTGTGTGTGTGTGTGTGTGTGTGTGTGTGTGTGTGTGTGTGACTGTGTGTGTGTGTGTGTGTGACTGTGTGTGTGTGTGTGACTGTGTGCGACTGCGTCTGCGACTGCGTGTGTGTGACTGCGACTGCTTGTGTGTGTGTGTGTGTGTGTGTGTGTGTGTGTGTGTGACTGCGTGTGTGTGACTGCGTGTGTGCCAGAAGCTGCATGCACGGCAGGTGGCCATCTCGCTGGGGCAGACGGTGATCTCCAAACACAAGAACCTTCGCTACTACAGCTCCAAGGTCACCCAGATCACCTCTCAGACCTTCTACGAGGTCATGTTCGACGACGGCTCCTTCTCCAATGACACCTACCCAGAGGACATAGTGGTGAGGATTAGTGACTCAAATGTTTTACAAATCATCACCATCAATGCTGTCATAATTGAAGCACGGAATGCTTGTTTTATAGTGCCACGACACGTAGCTTCCAAAGCCGATTGAACCACAGGATTCGGTGTTATTAAATTATTTAGCTCTAATTATAATGAAACCGCTCACTTGACATAATGGCATGTCACGTGACGTGACAATTTGACATGAGGCAATTTAGTTGAAAGGACTGTTCAGAAGGAAATGGAATTATAAGGAAACCTGCAGATAATTGAAGCGTTGGTTCTTGACATCCTGGCTGCGGGATAATGACTGACTTGATGCCTGTGGATGCAGTGAAATTAATGGATTCATTCATGTAGTTCTAGTCTGAACCGCTGAAACCTCCAAAGAACACACACACACACACGCACGCATGCACGTGCACACACACACACCGTACATGCACAGCTGTTATACTTGCAAGCACATTCCTTTTATTCCATAGGCATTGATTGCATTCATTAACCACCTAAGGGCTGCATTCAGAGTTTAGATAAGAAAGCACAAGGGCTAATTAATACAGATTTTGTTCCGAGATGTTCTCTACTATTCAGACTTTGGTAACATCGCCTTGCACTCCTGGCACCCTGTAGGCATATGCTGTATGTGCTGCACAGGGTGGGTCGATGTATAAGCCCCACATTTATCTCTGCAATGTGTCGGAAGCCCTTAGTCTGAACTTTCTCAAATGCCAAGCCTTTAATATTAACATTCATCGGGTCATTTATCATTTCATTTCATTTCATTTTATTTCGCACATAGTGTAACACAATACAGTACAAATCATAATAGATAACAATTCATATCTTTCACAATTCATTTGTCTTTCATACAGTGTTTTGGATTGTCTCGCGTTACTTTTGCACGTGTGAGCCAGCTCTGAATCTAGCCCCAGATGCCTTCTGAGTTTTGAGCTGTGGACATTCTGGAGAACTTTCCATGCAAATAGACTATTTAGACAAAGTAATGTATTACTTTTAGACTATTTAGACAAAGTGGACTATTTAGAGAAAGTAGACTATTTACTTTTTATATTTTTAATTTATAGACTGAAAAGAGAGTTGAGCCAGAAGGCAAAGCTCTCTGTCTACCGAGCAATCTTCGTTCCTACTCTCACCTATGGTCATGACTGAAAGAATAAGGTTGCGAATACAAGCGGCCAAAATGAGTTTTCTTCGACGGGTGGCTGGCATCTCCCTTAGAGATGGGGTGAGAAGTTCAGTCACACGAGAGAGACTCGGAGTAGAACCGCTGCTCCTTCGCCTGAAAAGGAGCCAGCTTAGGTGGTTCGGGCATCTAGATAGGATGCCTCTCGGGCGTCTTCCTAGGGAGGTCCTCGACGCACGTCCCACTGGGAGGAGACCGGGGCAGACCAAGGCGCAGTTGGAGGAAACACATCGACTCACTGGCCTTGGAACGTCTCGGAATCCCCCAGGAGGAAGTCACTAATGTTGCTCTGGAGAGGGAAGTCTGGAGCACTCTGGTGGAGCTGTTGCCCCTGTGACCCGACTACGGATAAGCGGTTGAAGATGGATGGATGGACTATTTAGAGAAAGTAATAGACAAAGTAGGTTCAAAGCGCCATGGAAAAAGTGCTACCGTGTGTGGATTAGTCAACCTTGCAGCTTGCAGTTTTTGTAATGTTAATTTATTTTTTATTTTTTATTCTGAGCTCAATTGCACCCAAAAAAACTGAACTTTTAACATTCAGTAGAATGTTAAAAGTGCTCTGATTTGCCTGTGGACTGTTTTTGTGGTCCTATTTTTCCCAAAATGCCAGCCGTCCTATTTTTCACAATCACAAAGACATTTGTACCAACGCACGCGCGCACACGCATACATGCACACACTCGACCGTGGGCCAACTCAACATATCTATATATACCTGATTATTTCTGTCCTATGGACATGACCTCCTCCCACCCTCCTTCCCACGCTTCCAGGAGCTTCCACCTAGTGAGTCATCTTAATATCCCAGAATAAACCATTAACAATCTTCCACCGAGCCTGGCGCCTCATTCTATGATGTTTTTGACAGCATGGGATTAAGTTCTCTCAACTCCGGTCATGGTGAACTTGGCTTCACTGTGATCTTGGCTAACCCAGTGGAGCCATGAGGCACACGCTCCCATCGAACCATGGTTGACTAATATTGCAGTGTCATTGTTGACCCACTGGTTTGTGAGTTACAACAACCAGGCGTTTTCGTAACTTGAAGACACCTTCCTGGCAACATGTTCCCCAAATAGTGACAGATGATTCATAGTGGCTTAGGGGTGTTTTTGCCAAGACCAGTGTCAGCCCAGCCAATAACCTCTTGGGAGAGACCAGTGTCAGCCCAGCCAATAACCTCTTGGGAGATCATGTTGTCCCTGAAACAAGATATGACGCCTGCAGACACATGCAGTATGGGCCTGAACTCCTATTAAAGGAGAATTCCATGCTAGAAGGCTTTCTTACTTTTCTTTGTAGTCGTTACGTCCCCACCAAAGAGGTCCAGGTGTTTTTTTGTGCAAAAACTCCTTATTGGCTATTTCCCCTACCATAAGCCCTCAATGAATTGAATGGGAATTGAATGGGGCTATGGGGTGTTGTGCTAATTCGCTTATTTCCATCTAAATAAGTAGTAAAGTGTGCCGCTTGGGATATTATTTACATTATGAAGAGAGGATATATACAAAAAAATAATCATTTTGAGCGATGGAAATAAGCGAATTAGCACAACACCCCATAGCCCCATTAAATTCCCATTCAATGCAATTCATTTAGGGCTTATGGTAGGGGAAATAGCGAATAAGGAGCTTTTGCACAAAATAACACCTGGACCTCTTTGGTGGGGACGTAACAACTACAAAGAAAGGTAAGAAAGGTAAGAAAGCCTTTTAGTATGGAATTCTCCTTTAATGTCCCTTTTATTACAGTTTGTAACCTTTTGTGTTCTAACAATAGTCTAATGTGTGGGCACTGGGCACCCATAGTTTGACAGTCGCATCGTGCCTGAATGGTCACCACCTGTACATAAAACAACTTCACAATGTAATATGTGGCAGTTGTTCTGAAAGTGGGGTTCCAGCAGGGTGTCCCAGCTAAATTTCTCTTTCTCTTTAAAAGCTTGTACATTAATTTTCCGCTGGCTTATACTTTCTACTGTCTCTACTGCATCAGACCGTGCTGAATAATTGCTAGCTTGCATAACTTCTTCAAAGTAGGACTTACGTAGGTGTACAGGTCATTAGATAGTCGCCATCCTCCAAAGAGGATGATACGATCTACCACCATGCAACAGCACATGGAAGGTGTCTGAGACAGGCTTTTCCCTCTGGGCTCAACCTTCTTCCAGGAGAAGTTCTCTGGATTGAATTTCCAGAACATTTTACCTGCGAACATTTCCAGAACATTTCTCACACCGTAGATCAGGTTAATGTGTGCTGACTGTGCTCTATGATTTATTCTCCAAAAAGATACTACATGGATTCCCCACGCTACACACCAGACAGGTCGTTAAGCAGTGTTCATAAATCTTTTTTCGTTGGTAAAAAATTCTACTGTAAATGAAATTAAGTTTACTTGACGATTGCTTTTATGAATTAATTAATTCTTCTACCGCAACTATCAACAGGGCCGTCAAAAACACATGTTTTGATTATAATCAAAATCAGTGATTTAGATTCAGAGATATTAGCGTTAGAAGATTATACCTCCCGTCCGCTATAATGGAGGGGGAACACTTTTGATCACGCACCAACCGGAAGTGGTTTTGAATGTTGCACAACAGACGCGCTCAGACTGTAGTGTATCGCTCACCCATATCAAACAATTAAGTCTCTGTCTTTTCCCGAATCTCCATCCTGGGCAGACAACGGGATAGGTTTCAAAAGACAGAACTTCCGTCCTGGGCAATTAACGTGTAAAATGCTTGTGATGACAACCTAAACCTAATGTTCACCATTAGGAGCATTTTGGCACAAATACACTCAGACTAACCAATATTCTCCTTTGTTTTACAGAGCAGAGATTGTGTGAACTTGGGTCCTCCAGAGGTGGGAGAGCCTGTTCAAGTGAAATGGCCCGATGGATTGTTCTATGGGGCCAAATACCTGGGCTCCAACGTCTCCTATATGTACCAGGTATGCAGTGCACGCACTCATACACTCACCGTATACAAGCATACAAGTGCAAGTGCAAACAAAACCCACATCTCCATTAATTCTCCCTTCTGGCTACCAAACTATGGAATGAACTCCCCATTGCAGTTAGAACTGCATACTCGCTCCCAATCTTCCATCGTAGTCTGACAACTCACCTCTTCAGATTGTACCTTACCGTAGCACTTGCCGCAGCATTAAAGGCATATGCGAAGGTTAACATATGTCATTTAGATTGCATGTTATGTAGACATAGCATTCTATTGTGTATACTTATCGTTTCATTGTACAGATATTCTACTGTTAGACGGTTCTTAGTTGACTATTTCTATGTATTTGACCTTGTGTTCTTGCTTTCTGTAACTCTGGGCTAAGAGCGTCTACTAAATGCGGCTAAATTGTTCTGTACATGGTGTCTTTGGACCTTGGCAGAGAATGTTGCAAACCCGGCAGATGGTCAGGAACACACTGCGATAAACTTCTTGACCGCCTTCAGATTCCACCTGACTCGGCTGACGTTATCTGGTCTATGTATAGAGACAGGAGGAGCCTCAGAAAGGGATAGTGAAGTGAGCGAAAGAAAGAGAAGCAGACGAAGGCACCGAGGCGGTCTTAAGGAGATGTGCCAGATGGGAGGATGAAGAGAGGATGGGGTGGATTGATTGGAGCAGTGGTGAGAAAAGAAGAGGGGGAGCTGTCGGCAGAGGGGAGGACGTAAAAGAGGGAGGAGACGGACAGATCGGAGCAGAGATGCACATGAGGAGAGCGTAGAGCGGAAGAGGATGGGTAGAGGGGTGGAAAGAGCGAGAGGTGGGGGATGAGGAGGAGGAGGTGACAATCTGCATTATTCAAACACACTGAAATATTAACTAAGCCCAAGATGTCAGGCTGCTTCCATTTAAATCTTTATTTAGTTTAGCTGGGCGTCAACCATTAGCAATGCGCAAATGCATTTCTGACACACGCTTGAAGATGGAGCAGGTTTTTTAGAAGTGGGCCAATCTCTGAAGAACTCCTCTTTGTCCCTTTTGTGTTTAAATATGAAACTAGAAAGGGGTGCTCAGCAGAGCGCATATCTCCGCCAGGTTGGGTTGCCTGGCCAGTGTTGTGTAAGTAGTGGGTTGCATCCGCCAGGACCCGCATTTCTGTGACATGCTTTTGGAGAGGTGTGTTCTATAGAGGCCCCTCAACATGCTAGTTCAATGCTGTGGTTGATTGGATGCTGCGATCATGATATAGGGCATTTTCTGTAAGAAATGAATCCCACTCATTTCAGAAGCCAATTATGGGCAAACAGTATGTCATATCATTATCAATGCCCTGTGGGATGCTGTTTGTCACATGACTCCCGAGATCATTAGTACCAGAAGGACACCAATGGTCCATTTGGTTCCATGTGTACACTCTCAGAGGTATGGGGGTCCGTGTCACCAATACAGCACGCTGGGGGTCCTTGTAATTACAAAACGTTGGTAGGCAACCAAGATAAATGGCGATTTCTCTCAACAGTCATACAGTATACAAACTGGCTACGCCTGTCATACACGCTGGGAAACACGGGGTTGGATTTATTCAATAGGTTTTCAAAGTAAATAAGATAATAATAATGTACAGTAGCCTTTCTACTGTGCTATATCGAAGGGACGGTATCTTGTAGCAATTGTGGAAATGTGTGTTTCCTCCATAAACAATATTTATTTATTGTGGAAATAAAAAAATTTGTCACATGGAACTCTAATCTCCACTTCATTTAAACAAACCTGTTTTCCTTGAGAGAGCTTTTCACCTCAAGACATATTGTACAGCTCAGGGAAATCAGAAGCTGCCAAAATGTGTTTGTTCAGTGCATTTTAACCCATTTTGAGCGGGAACCCCTTTTGGTGGTTCAAAATACATTACAAAATACATTATGTTATAATTTAGCTATTGAAAAATAGCAGATCTACAAGCTCATAGCGCGCCACTCGGTGGCGCGCTATGAACTTGTAGGTCTGCTATTTTTTAAAAATCGTTAAAATGTGCCTCAAATCTTTCAGAAAATTGTCATGATTTAGAAAACTTTTTTTATTTATTTCGATGTCAGGCCTAAATAAGTTAAAGCGCTCCCCTGCCAGACTTGTCGTTCGTTTTGACCCGGCAGGGATTTTGCCTTCGCAAACGTTCAAGGCACGGTGCTGACTTCCACAATGTGCAGAGTTCCCCACAATGCTGCACCTGCCGCGTACTGCCAACTCTGCCAATTCGCTGCTGTGTCAATCTTCCAAATCCAACAGTTTTTTCTCTGCCAATAAACGTGAACATTGTCTGCCCTGAAACAAGAGGCCTAAGAGTTTAAAAGCCCTGTTACTGTAGCAGGCAGCTCTTAACACTTAGCGCGCCATTGCCAACGATTAAAGTCAATTGAAGCCTAATTTTGATACTGACGCTTAACGCCATTGCCGACCGGCCTTCGGCAATTGAGCTTTTATAGCGCGTTCGATTGCTTGAGCCAAAATGCTACTCACGTTAGCCGGTTAGCTAGCTGTGTTGTTAGCACAGCACTGGATTGCCCATCTTAGATCGTCGTCGCCATAAGAATCCATTCTATCCATTTCTTTCAATCGCCTGTATCTCCTATTCCTTGTCCCAGATGGCATTTTGGTCAAAACAGCGTTTCTTTGACGGCACAGATCGGGCGATGTAGAGCTCTCCAGAGCTCTGGTCTGGATTCAGATTGTAAACAAGGCCTACCCAGCTCCGTGTAGCTTCCTATGTTATGACTACTGCTCATGGACCGGAAATGGCGGCTTTTCAAAATAAGAGCTCAAATTAAAAAAATGCTGGCGTGAATTAGATCCTAATTTTTCAATAAATGCTAGCGGCCTAAGTGTTAAGAGGTCACGCTGTTCCTAACAACTCGGTTGGGACCAAAGTGTTACATGGGCAAATTCCATGGCAATCCAGCCAGTAGTTTTCATATCTTGTTTAAGATTAGAAGCGTTGAACAGATGGGCTAATGGGACGTGGAACATTGCCAAGTGCCAATCCTTGGAGCCATGCAGCTAGCAGAGCTACACACATGGATATTTTATTGTTTTTTGATTGCAGCACAAGGGCTTGTCAAACAATAAACCATACAACTATTTAAAGCATTAAACACGTGATATTAAGGCTTTTTGGAATTGACTGGCCTTCATTTATCCAGCGAAGACCATCGAGATGCTCTCTGTTTTTTAGAAGATGCCCTTATCACAGCATGTAAAACACGTGCTGTTATGAAATGCAATTCATATAACGAAAAACAATAAAAACATACACCGAAATACTCTAATTATAGTGTGTGTGTGTGTGTGTGTGTGTGTGTGTGTGTGTGTGTGTGTGTGTGTGTGTGTGTGTGTGTGTGTGTGTGTGTGTGTGTGTGTGTGTGTGTGTGTGTGTGTGTGTGTGTGTGTGTGTGTGTGTGTGTGTGTGTGTGTGTGTGTGTGTGTGTGTGTGTGTGTGTGTGTGTGTGTGTGTGTGTGTGTTCTCTCCCTGTAGGTGGAGTTCGAGGATGGCTCTCAGGTGCTGGCAAAGAGGGAGGATGTGTATACTTTGGATGAAGACCTGCCTAAAAAGGTGAAGGGTAGACTTGTAAGTGTCACAGTCTGTACTGTAGTCTACTGTTGTACAGCCCATAACGAGCAATATGCTGCATGGTAAAGTGTAGATCTAATAGGGCTTGGGCGGTATCACGGTATTACGGTATACCAGGTGTAGTTAAAAATTAAAGTGGTTCTCAATACTGTCAAAAACATAGTAGACACAGAATCATAAACAATATTGCCACATATAACTTTATGTTGAGATGACTTCCAACTATAAAATCAGTTTATTAGCCACATGATTTTATTCAACTGCCCAGTCTGCCACCACCTTTCAGACCACTGATGTGTCGGCACCCGCCGCGCCAACAAGTGTCACCGGCTTCTCCAGCAAGGTATGCTGAATCTACGGAGGGAAGGAGGTAGCCTGGCTAATAAGCCAGACCAAATCAGCCGTTGGCAAAAAAAAAATTGCCTGTCGGCGGATTACGGTCTGGAGAGGCTCAATTGTACGCCCATTTCCTACACCAGAGAACTGGTGTGGCCAATCGGGACACGGTATGCAATATGGGCGGGCTTTGGTACAGTGACGTTCAATGCTTGAGACCTTTGACTGACAGTAGCTCTAACCAAATGCGTCAAAGAGAAAATGTGTGAACCCGCCCCCCGGGAAACAAGATCCATACACAGCATCTCCAGACTCAAATACCACACGACAGTGTGATTTGAGTCTGGCTTATTAGCCAGGCTAGGAAGGAGGGTGCATATTTCTTATCTGTTCATTTTTCTATGGGCCATAATTCATTTAAACCCAGCAAGACTTGTCTACAATAGTTTCGCGTAGCCAGCCATATTGGGAGATCTCCGACTCCACCTACCAATATGCCTGATGACGTCTATATTAAGTGTGTGGGGCTAGAAAAACCAGAAAGAAACAGCCGCTCACAAACCTGCACCTGCTGCTTTGAAAACCAGTCCTGATACTGCTACCAATATGAAGGACCGCTCCAAAGGTCTTCGCAGTGGTTCTGCAATGCTGTTATTGGAGGCTATAGAGCGTCGCAGCCCGGAAGAGAATTTCCAATTCATTTTTCCCATAGACGTTTCAGAAAGTATTTATTTAAAGACCTTTAAACCTCGGACAAAGCCAACTCGGATCGTGACAAATCATGACAATAAACAACATTTTTTTGTCCGAACAAATACTTAGAAGAATAAAAGGGCAGGGTACAACACATTTGTTGTTGTTTTTCTTCTTTCAAATTATTTGTTCGGCCCAATTGTTTTTGTTTATAGTCATGATTTGTCACCATCCGAGTTGGCTTTGTCTGGGGCTTACAGCTCTTTAAATAAATACTTTCTGAAACGTCTATGGGAAAAATGAATGGGAAATTAAAAGTCATATAACGTATAGACCCGGTGAATGTCAGGTAGGTAAGTATGAAGGTACAGTATAAGACAATCGATACCGCCCAAACCTAAGATCTACACTCTTGTAGATGTATAAACTGTATAAACTGCTATTAATAATTAATAATTATATATTGAAAAAAAGAATCTGACTCAGCGCTCACATCAGTGACTTTTCTAATTTCTCTCTCTATGGCCCCATTCACACTGGCAGCCAAATCTAGCCTGAATCAGATCTGTGTCCCATCCACATTGGAATCTAAATGCAGACAGGTCAGACATAAGTCACATGGAATCAGATTTTTTTCCAATTCAGCCACATTCAGGGGTTTTCAGAAAACTGTCATTTAAGACATTTTGTAGAATCTGGTCTCAGGTCTTTATTTTTTTAAATCGTGAAAATGTGGCACACAACCTTGAATATATATTCTTTCAGAGTGAACGTTTTTAACTCAAATCTTTGTTTCTGGGGGGGGGGGTCCCTGGAACAACATATTTTCAGATGGGTGTCTGCTTGACGTGAAAAAGGTTGAGCACCACTGACAGAGAAAACTGTCAGGATTTAGAAGACATTGGTAGAATCGTCCACAGGTCTAAATGGGGCCTTAAGTCTCCGTCTCTCTCTCTGTCTCTCTCTCCAGTCCACGGCCTCCAGCATGCGCTTCCAGGACACCTTCATCACATCGCAGGGCGAGAGGAAGAGGCAGAGGACGCCCAACTCCCGCTTCCAGAAAGACTACGTGGCTCTGTCCGACCTCCGCGCCGCCACCAGGGGGAGCAGCGCGCACTGGGAGCCGCGCCACTCCAAAGGGAAATGAGGAGGAGGAGCCACGTATTATTTATTGATACAGGCCTGATTTAGACTTTTGGTTCGCACAGCGGCGGCGCTCACCGGAAATAAGCAGATCGGCGGCGCGTTGTTGTGTGTGCGAGCTCGTAGACCGGCTGTTTCCGAATTGCGCGACGACGCTGGCGCGCGACTATGTATTTAAATTAGGCCGTAGAGAGTAAAGAGGCTGAAGATCAATGACAAATGAATGCACTGTGTAGAGAGCACTGTTTCCCAAACAGTGGGTCGGGACCCATTTGTGTGTCACGGACCAATTTTTATGGGTCACGACTCGAGTAAAAAATCCCATTTTCATTTCCTACATTTAAAAAAATATATATATATATATATTTCAAAAGATTTTGATTTAAATTAAAAAATGTACCAAAACTTGTATACATTTTAAAACAAACAAAAAAACTAATCTAAAAAATCCCCTAACTAAAAATAATAGAGATTAAAAAAGTAGTGAAAGTAGCTGATCTACAAGCTCGCGACGCGAAGCAACCCATTGTGCCCTTGTAGATCTGCTATTTTCACTAGTTTGGGTCTCCTGCAAAAGTTGAATCTCTCTTTTGGGTCTCGACCTGAACAGTTTGGGAACCAGTGGTGTAGCGAGACGATGTACTGGGAAAATGTACTGCTTATCATGTTTGTGCGTGCATGCGTGCGTATACGCGTGCACGCTCAAGCATCTGCGTGTAGGATCCAGGTCCATCTTAAAGAGATATTTCACTTTAAAAGAAAATGGTGGTCATTTCATCGTCTACTCTGGCTTATGTGAACACCCCAGACAGTTTTTAAGTTGCTCGATTCAGTATTTAGATCGGTGGTGTCGAGCTCATTTTGGCGTGAGGGCCGCATTGGTCAATAGGACACTTGATGTGGGCCAGAACCAGTTGCGGTCACGTGCTCACACAGAGGGGGGGGGGGGGGGGGGGGGGGCGAGAGAGAGAGTAGAGCAGTGGGGGGAGGGGGAGAAGATGTCAACAAGCGGTGGTATCGTTACTCCTTAGACCTCGTGTTAATTTCCTTCTTTTTTTTAAAAATCATGTCGCGGGCCGCATTGGACGCCTCCACGGGCCGCAAATAGCCCGCGGATCCCTAGCTTGACAACCCTGATTTAGATATTTGATATTAATTTTAGCTGCACCGCCCCCTTCCTATACAAACCCATCGTAACCGCAAACTCCATTTTAACCATGTTAGATTCATCGAAAACACGTCTTCTTGGAAAAGAATAAGGAGCAGGAGGAGGCCGGACACTAAAACATTAAAAGTAAATGAAAATAGTAATTGAAATAACACGGCCCCCTCAGGAGGGCAGTATCAGTGACCATAATAAAGGACGGATGTTTTCTATGAATCTAACATGATTCAAATGGAATTTGAAGTTACAATGGGTTTCTATAGGAAGGGGGCGGAGCAGCAAATAAAATACTGAATCAACTGACTTAAAAACTGTCTGTGGTATTCACATAATCCTGAGTAGACGATGAAATGACCAAAGATAAAAAAAATTAAGTGAAATATCCCTCCATCCATTCAACCTCGGATTGCAGGAAAGGTTTCAGCACCTCTAATGGAATGGGTCTAGTGGATAAGATTGCCATTAGCATAATGTGTGTTGGTGTCTGCTAATTAGTGGATGAAGTGTCAAGCCACGATTTTGATTGGACTGGTGATCTGAACTGGGTGTATCGTGGCCCAATGGTTGCTCAGTGCTTTCACATCTGTCAGGGAATATTAAAAAAAAAGAACAAAACAAAAAAAAGCTTATATTTGTCACACCACCTTTTTTGAAACGAGATGTTTTTCATTTGTACATGACGATTATAAAATAAAAATCTTGAGATTTTTCTAAATAGCGTCACCTACAGTAGACTTTGGGAGGAGGGGGGGGGTCTGTTTTCTGTCCGTTTGTATTGTTTTGAATATTTCTGCACTGTGTTATTGTATTTTTATCCCATGTCCTGCTGTTCCGCATGTTGAACATCATTCTGCTTCTGATGGGTTGTGTTCCAGTAATCTCCCGTGGCTTCCTCTCTTTTCATCTCCATTGATTAAAAAAATGAAAATATTTTTTCTATCCATTGTTTTGGATTTTTTTTTAAACAAAATTCTCATTTGAGAAGGAATGAATTTCCGTACCGTATTTCATGTAATCATTCTCTTAAAGGGATGTAATGAAACTAAAGAGCAGGATACGAGGCCATGTTAGACTATTGAAATAGTTTCACTCACTACCCGTCACATTTTTAAAAAGAAACTCTACTGTCATGTGTTGAATCACTTTGTTCAAATTATTTAAGTTAATATCTGTATTTATTGTTTTGGCTTGCTATAGGTAATGTATTAACTGCTGTAAGAAAAACAAAATAAAAAAACATCCATGTTTGCTTTTCTATTACCGTGACTCGTGTCAATTATTTAGAAGATTTAGGTCAGGGGTGCCCACCCTTTTTTTACTTGAGAGCTACTTTCAAAATGACCAGCTCAACAAGATCTACCCACCTGATAATAGTTTAAATATAGGGTGCTTTAGAATAGCGGCGCTGGCATTACATATAAGACAAATGCACTTGGAATGGGAAATAGAGGGGGAGAAATGGAATAGGGTTTTTTGTATTTAATTTATAATGCTATACCGATGTTTGTGCACAGCAACACTGAAAACAAAATGTTGCATTGTGGATTTGAGCTGACAGGCGCTTTTTGATGTCAATCAATCAAGTCACCTTTAATTCAAGTGGCAGATGCCAAGAATTGTCTTTTATATATTTAATTGAAATGTTCTTTAGGGGCATGTCATGTGATCTACCTGCACAGCCTTTGCGATCTACCTTTTGGGAACCCCTGATTTAGGTTAATGCTGTAGGAATGAAACCAGCAAAATGATAGTGTGAGCAGTGGTGTAAAGCAGTGGTTCCCAAACTTTTTCAAGTCAAGGACCCCCAACTTGACACTAATTAGCCCGCGGACCCCCATAAGAGAAGATTTGTATTATGTTCTAGCAGTGATTCTCAACCATTTTAATTTCAAGGACTCCCAGTTTGTAGAGAAAAGGCCTTGGACAGGTGCGTAGGAGCCGGCAACCAAATGCGAATCATGATCACTTATAGAGCAGCAGTTTTATTCAGAATGACAACGTTTCAGTTCAAACAACCATCAAGTAGTATGTCTTCCAAAACCATGACCTATAGTATGTCGTTTTTTCATGTTTTTCATCATTTTTAAACGCCCAATGCATTCTCGATGGCAATAGCACAAACTTTGGCATGTTACTAGTCATACATTCTTACACCTAGAAACCCCATTTAGGTTCATCTTACGGTGGACATGTTTGCCTGAAAAGAAATCTTTGAAATGTTTCATAGTTTTAGAAATGTAGTGCTTTCAAATTTGAGAAGTTTATATAATGGGGCTCAATGGCAGATATTGGCACGTCAAAAAAGCACTTTCACCTAGAAACTCCATTCACACATTTTATAATTCAGCTTACTGTGGAGACACATGCTGGAACTTTTTACTTTTTGAAATGATTTGTGTTTGAGTTATTTAACTTAAACACCCAATGCATTCTCAATGGCAATAGCACAAACTTTGGCATGCTACTAGCCCTACATAGCCTACTTACACCTAGAAACCCCATTCAAACCTACATATTTAGGTTCATCTTACAGTGGACATGTTTGCTTGAAAAGGAATCTTTGAAATGTTTCATAGTTTTAAAAAATATAATGCTAACAAATTTGAGACATTTATAATGGGGCTCAATGGCAGCTCTATGGCACGTCAAAAAAATCACTTTCACCTATATAAACTCCATTCACACTTTATAATTCAGCTTACTGTGGGCACACATGCTGGAACTTTTTACTTAAACGCCTGATGCATTCACAAGGGCAATAGCACACACTTTGGCATGCTACTAGTCCTACATACTTACATCTAGAAACCCCATTCAAACCTATTTAGGTTCATCTTACGGTGGACATGTTTGCCTGAAAAGGAATCTTTGAAATGTTTCATAGTTTTAGAAATATTTTCAAATTTGAGATATGGACCAGATAGCCTATAGTATAGAATTTACATTAGTAGTAGAACATAAAGTAAAAACATAAGGTTTGCTCTGGGACACAAAAGGAGACATGATAAATTAAATGATGCAGGGACAGGACTACAAACAAATGAACTGGTTGAGAGAGTAAGCCCAGGTGGAACTGGGCCTTTTATACACAGCAGGTGGTGGTGATTGGATGAGGGTGGAGTCAGGTAACAGGCTGATTGACAGATGAGGTGACTGGGGACTTCAAACCTGCAGGGGATGACAAAGTGGAGGGAAGGAGAGACAGGGGAGGAATACAGAGCAACCCTACATACTCAAATTTGAAAGCACTTTATTTCTAAAACTATGAAACATTTAAAAGATTCATTTTCAGGCAAACATGTCCACCGAAGGTTGAACCTAAATAGGTTTGATTGCCATTGAGAATGCATTGGGCGTTTAAGTTAAATAACTCAAAAATACAAAACATTTCAAAGTAAAAAGTTCCAGCATGTGTGCCCACAGTAAGTTGAATTATAAAAAGTGTGAATGGAGTTTCTAGGTGAAAGTGACTTTTTGACGTGCCATAGAGCTGCCATTGAGCCCCATTATAAACTTCTCAAATTTGAAAGTACTATATTTCTAAAACTATGAAATATTTCAAAGATTCCTTTTCAGGCAAACATGTCCACCGTAGGATGACCCTAAATAGGTTTGAATGGGGTTTCTAGGTGTAAGTATGTAGGACTAGTAGCATGCCAAAGTGTGTGCTATTGCCATTGAGAATGCATTGGGCGTTTAAGTTAAATAACTCAAAAATACAAAACATTTCAAAGTAAAAAGTTCCAGCATGTGTGCCCACAGTAAGTTGAATTAAAAAAAGTGTGAATGGAGTTTCTAGGTAAAAGTGACTTTTTGACGTGCCATAGATCTGCCATTGAGCCCCATTATAAACTTCTCAAATTTGAAAGCACTATATTTCTAAAACTATGAAATATTTCAAAGATTCCTTTTCAGGCAAACATGTCCACCGTAGGATGACCCTAAATAGGTTTGAATGGGGTTTCTAGGTGTAAGTATGTAGGACTCGTAGCATGCCAAAGTTTGTGCTATTGCCATTGAGAATGCATTGGGCGTTTAAGTTAAATAACTCAAAAATACAAAACATTTCAAAGTAAAAAGTTCCAGCATGTGTGCCCACAGTAAACTGAATTGGAAACAAGTCTCTGGCTCTTCTGTCATTATCTATTTTGCCTTTTAAGAACAGCATGCACAGTAGCTCACTTGGTACAGATCCTGCCTGGGAATCTGGAGGCTGCAGGTTCAAGTCCCCGCTCTGACGTAATGTCCCAAAATCATGTAAATATGACATACTATAGTATGCCGTCCCAAACCATGGACTACAGTATGTCGTTTTTTCATGATTTTCATCTTTATTTCAAATCCTCCAAAATCACGAAAAACGACATGCTATAGTATGCCGTCCGAAACCATGAACTATAGTATGTCGTTTTTCATGATTTTCATCTCTTTTTCCAAATAGTCCAAAATCACGAAAAACGACATGCTATAGTATGCCGTCCGAAAAAAATTATAACTTTGGCATGCTACTAGTCCTACATACTTACACCTAGAATCCCCATTCAAACCTATTTAGGTTCATCTTATGGTGGACATGTTTGCCTGAAAAGGAATCTTTGAAATGTTTCATAGTTTTAGAAATATAGTGCTTTTAATTTGAGAAATTTATAATGGCAGATAGTGGCACGTCACTTTCACTTTCACCTAGAAACTCCATTCACACTTTTTATAATTCAGCTTACTGTGGAGACACATGCTGGAACTTTTTACTTTGAAATGTTTTGTAGTTTCTGAGTTATTTAACTTAAACGCCCAATGCATTCTCAATGGCAATAGCAAAAACTTTGGCATGCTACTAGTCCTACATACTTACACCTAGAAACCCCATTCAAACCTATTTAGGTTCATCTTACGGTGGACATGTTTACCCGAAAAGGAATCTTTGAAATGTTTCATAGTTTTAGAAATATAGTGCTTTCCAATTTGAGAAAATTATAATGGGGCTCAATGGCAGATATTGGCACGTCAAAAAAGCACTTTCACCTAGAAACTCCATTCACACGTTTTATAATTCAGCTTACTGTGGAGACACATGCTGGAACTTTTTACTTTGAAATGTTTTGTAGTTTCTGAGTTATTTAACTTTAACGCCCAATGTATTCTAAATGGCAATAGCACAAACTTTGGCATGCTACTAGTCCTACATACTTACACCTAGAAACCCCATTCAAACCTATTTAGGTTCAATTTACGGTGGACATGTTTGCCTGAAAAGGAATCTTTGAAATGTTTCATAGTTTTAGAAATATAGTGCTTTCCAATTTGAGAAAATTATAATGGGGCTCAATGGCAGATATTGGCACGTCAAAAAAGCACTTTCACCTAGAAACTCCATTCACACTTTTTATAATTCAGCTTACTGTGGAGACACATGCTGGAACCTTTTACTTTGAAATGTTTTGTAGTTTCTGAGTTTTTTAACTTTAACGCCCAATGCATTCTCAATGGCAATAGCACAAACTTTGGCATGCTACTAGTCCTACATACTTACACCTAGAAACCCCATTCAAGCCTACTTAGGTTCATCTTACGGTGGACATGTTTGCCTGAAAAGGAATCTTTGAAATGTTTCATAGTTTTAGAAATATAGTGCTTTCAAATTTGAGAATTTTACTATGGGGCTCAATGGCAGATATTGGCACGTCAAAAATGCACTTTCACCTAGAAACTTTATTCACACTTTTTATAATTCAGCTTACTGTGGAGAAACATGCTGGAACTTTTTACTTTGAAATGTTTTGTAGTTTCTGAGTTATTTAACTTTAACGCCCAATGCATTCTCAATGGCAATAGCACAAACTTTGGCATGCTACTAGTCCTACATACTTACACCTATAAACTCCATTCAAGCCTACTTAGGTTCATCTTACGGTGGACATGTTTGCCTGAAAAGGAATCTTTGAAATGTTTCATAGTTTTAGAAATATAGTGCTTTCAAATTTGAGAAATTCACAATGGGGCTCAATGGCAGATATTGGCACGTCAAAAAAGCACTTTCACCTAGAAACTCCATTCACACTTTTTATAATTCAGCTTACTGTGGAGACACATGCTGGAACTTTTTACTTTGAAATGTTTTGTAGTTTCTGAGTTTTTTAACTTTAACGCCCAAGCATTCTCAATGGCAATAGCACAAACTTTGGCATGCTACTAGTCCTACATACTTACACCTAGAAACCCCATTCAAGCCTACTTAGGTTCATCTTACGGTGGACATGTTTGCCTGAAAAGGAATCTTTGAAATGTTTCATAGTTTTAGAAATATAGTGCTTTCAAATTTGAGAATTTTACTATGGGGCTCAATGGCAGATATTGGCACGTCAAAAAAGCACTTTCACCTATAAACTCCATTCACACTTTTTATAATTCAGCTTACTGTGGAGACACATGCTGGAACTTTTTACTTTGAAATGTTTTGTAGTTTCTGAGTTTTTTTACTTTAACGCCCAATGCATTCTCAATGGCAATAGCACAAACTTTGGCATGCTACTAGTCCTACATACTTACACCTAGAAACCCCATTCAAGCCTACTTAGGTTCATCTTACGGTGGACATGTTTGCCTGAAAAGGAATCTTTGAAATGTTTCATAGTTTTAGAAATATAGTGCTTTCAAATTTGAGAATTTTACTATGGGGCTCAATGGCAGATATTGGCACGTCAAAAAAGCACTTTCACCTAGAAACTCCATTCACACTTTTTATAATTCAGCTTACTGTGGAGACACATGCTGGAACTTTTTACTTTGAAATGTTTTGTAGTTTCTGAGTTATTTAACTTTAACGCCCAATGCATTCTCAATGGCAATAGCACAAACTTTGGCATGCTACTAGTCCTACATACTTACACCTATAAACTCCATTCAAGCCTGCTTAGGTTCATCTTACCTGAAAGGTAAGGTTCATGTTTGCCTGAAAAGGAATCTTTGAAATGTTTCATAGTTTTAGAAATATAGTGCTTTCAAATTTGAGAAATTCACAATGGGGCTCAATGGCAGATATTGGCACGTCAAAAAAGCACTTTCACCTAGAAACTCCATTCACACTTTTTATAATTCAGCTTACTGTGGAGACACATGCTGGAACTTTTTACTTTGAAATGTTTTGTAGTTTCTGAGTTATTTAACTTTAACGCCCAATGCATTCTCAATGGCAATAGCACAAACTTTGGCATGCTACTAGTCCTACATACTTACACCTAGAAACCCCATTCAAGCCTACTTAGGTTCATCTTACGGTGGACATGTTTGCCTGAAAAGGAATCTTTGAAATGTTTCATAGTTTTAGAAATATAGTGCTTTCAAATTTGAGAATTTTACTATGGGGCTCAATGGCAGATATTGGCACGTCAAAAAAGCACTTTCACCTAGAAACTCCATTCACACTTTTTATAATTCAGCTTACTGTGGAGACACATGCTGGAACTTTTTACTTTGAAATGTTTTGTAGTTTCTGAGTTTTTTAACTTTAACGCCCAATGCATTCTCAATGGCAATAGCACAAACTTTGGCATGCTACTAGTCCTACATACTTACACCTAGAAACCCCATTCAAGCCTACTTAGGTTCATCTTACGGTGGACATGTTTGCCTGAAAAGGAATCTTTGAAATGTTTCATAGTTTTAGAAATATAGTGCTTTCAAATTTGAGAATTTTACTATGGGGCTCAATGGCAGATATTGGCACGTCAAAAAAGCACTTTCACCTAGAAACTTCATTCACACTTTTTATAATTCAGCTTACTGTGGAGACACATGCTGGAACTTTTTACTTTGAAATGTTTTGTAGTTTCTGAGTTATTTAACTTTAACGCCCAATGCATTCTCAATGGCAATAGCACAAACTTTGGCATGCTACTAGTCCTACATACTTACACCTATAAACTCCATTCAAGCCTACTTAGCTTCATCTTACGGTGGACATGTTTGCCTGAAAAGGAATCTTTGAAATGTTTCATAGTTTTAGAAATATAGTGCTTTCAAATTTGAGAAATTCACAATGGGGCTCAATGGCAGATATTGGCACGTCAAAAAAGCACTTTCACCTAGAAACTCCATTCACACTTTTTATAATTCAGCTTACTGTGGAGACACATGCTGGAACTTTTTACTTTGAAATGTTTTGTAGTTTCTGAGTTATTTAACTTTAACGCCCAATGCATTCTCAATGGCACTAGCACAAACTTTGGCATGCTACTAGTCCTACATACTTACACCTAGAAACTCCATTCAAGCCTACTTAGGTTCATCTTACGGTGGACATGTTTGCCTGAAAAGGAATCTTTGAAATGTTTCATAGTTTTAGAAATATAGTGCTTTCAAATTTGAGAAATTCACAATGGGGCTCAATGGCAGATATTGGCACGTCAAAAAAGCACTTTCACCTAGAAACTCCATTCACACTTTTTATAATTCAGCTTACTGTGGAGACACATGCTGGAACTTTTTACTTTGAAATGTTTTGTAGTTTCTGAGTTATTTAACTTTAACGCCCAATGCATTCTCAATGGCAATAGCACAAACTTTGGCATGCTACTAGTCCTACATACTTACACCTAGAAACCCCATTCAAGCCTACTTAGGTTCATCTTACGGTGGACATGTTTGCCTGAAAAGGAATCTTTGAAATGTTTCATAGTTTTAGAAATATAGTGCTTTCAAATTTGAGAATTTTACTATGGGGCTCAATGGCAGATATTGGCACGTCAAAAAAGCACTTTCACCTAGAAACTTCATTCACACTTTTTATAATTCAGCTTACTGTGGAGACACATGCTGGAACCTTTTACTTTGAAATGTTTTGTAGTTTCTGAGTTATTTAACTTTAACGCCCAATGCATTCTCAATGGCAATAGCACAAACTTTGGCATGCTACTAGTCCTACATACTTACACCTATAAACTCCATTCAAGCCTACTTAGGTTCATCTTACGGTGGACATGTTTACCCGAAAAGGAATCTTTGAAATGTTTCATAGTTTTAGAAATATAGTGCTTTCAAATTTGAGAATTTTACTATGGGGCTCAATGGCAGATATTGGCACGTCAAAAAAGCACTTTCACCTAGAAACTTCATTCACACTTTTTATAATTCAGCTTACTGTGGAGACACATGCTGGAACCTTTTACTTTGAAATGTTTTGTAGTTTCTGAGTTATTTAACTTTAACGCCCAATGCATTCTCAATGGCAATAGCACAAACTTTGGCATGCTACTAGTCCTACATACTTACACCTATAAACTCCATTCAAGCCTACTTAGGTTCATCTTACGGTGGACATGTTTACCCGAAAAGGAATCTTTGAAATGTTTCATAGTTTTAGAAATATAGTGCTTTCCAATTTGAGAAAATTATAATGGGGCTCAATGGCAGATATTGGCACGTCAAAAAAGCACTTTCACCTAGAAACTCCATTCACACGTTTTATAATTCAGCTTACTGTGGAGACACATGCTGGAACTTTTTACTTTGAAATGTTTTGTAGTTTCTGAGTTATTTAACTTTAACGCCCAATGTATTCTAAATGGCAATAGCACAAACTTTGGCATGCTACTAGTCCTACATACTTACACCTAGAAACCCCATTCAAACCTATTTAGGTTCAATTTACGGTGGACATGTTTGCCTGAAAAGGAATCTTTGAAATGTTTCATAGTTTTAGAAATATAGTGCTTTCCAATTTGAGAAAATTATAATGGGGCTCAATGGCAGATATTGGCACGTCAAAAAAGCACTTTCACCTAGAAACTCCATTCACACTTTTTATAATTCAGCTTACTGTGGAGACACATGCTGGAACCTTTTACTTTGAAATGTTTTGTAGTTTCTGAGTTTTTTAACTTTAACGCCCAATGCATTCTCAATGGCAATAGCACAAACTTTGGCATGCTACTAGTCCTACATACTTACACCTAGAAACCCCATTCAAGCCTACTTAGGTTCATCTTACGGTGGACATGTTTACCTGAAAAGGAGTCTTTGAAATGTTTCATAGTTTTAGAAATATAGTGCTTTCAAATTTGAGAATTTTACTATGGGGCTCAATGGCAGATATTGGCACGTCAAAAAAGCACTTTCACCTAGAAACTTCATTCACACTTTTTATAATTCAGCTTACTGTGGAGACACATGCTGGAACTTTTTACTTTGAAATGTTTTGTAGTTTCTGAGTTTTTTAACTTTAACGCCCAAGCATTCTCAATGGCAATAGCACAAACTTTGGCATGCTACTAGTCCTACATACTTACACCTAGAAACCCCATTCAAGCCTACTTAGGTTCATCTTACGGTGGACATGTTTGCCTGAAAAGGAATCTTTGAAATGTTTCATAGTTTTAGAAATATAGTGCTTTCAAATTTGAGAATTTTACTATGGGGCTCAATGGCAGATATTGGCACGTCAAAAATGCACTTTCACCTAGAAACTTTATTCACACTTTTTATAATTCAGCTTACTGTGGAGAAACATGCTGGAACTTTTTACTTTGAAATGTTTTGTAGTTTCTGAGTTATTTAACTTTAACGCCCAATGCATTCTCAATGGCAATAGCACAAACTTTGGCATGCTACTAGTCCTACATACTTACACCTATAAACTCCATTCAAGCCTACTTAGGTTCATCTTACGGTGGACATGTTTGCCTGAAAAGGAATCTTTGAAATGTTTCATAGTTTTAGAAATATAGTGCTTTCAAATTTGAGAAATTCACAATGGGGCTCAATGGCAGATATTGGCACGTCAAAAAAGCACTTTCACCTAGAAACTCCATTCACACTTTTTATAATTCAGCTTACTGTGGAGACACATGCTGGAACTTTTTACTTTGAAATGTTTTGTAGTTTCTGAGTTATTTAACTTTAACGCCCAATGCATTCTCAATGGCAATAGCACAAACTTTGGCATGCTACTAGTCCTACATACTTACACCTAGAAACCCCATTCCAAGCCTACTTAGGTTCATCTTACGGTGGACATGTTTGCCTGAAAAGGAATCTTTGAAATGTTTCATAGTTTTAGAAATATAGTGCTTTCAAATTTGAGAATTTTACTATGGGGCTCAATGGCAGATATTGGCACGTCAAAAAAGCACTTTCACCTATAAACTCCATTCACACTTTTTATAATTCAGCTTACTGTGGAGACACATGCTGGAACTTTTTACTTTGAAATGTTTTGTAGTTTCTGAGTTTTTTAACTTTAACGCCCAATGCATTCTCAATGGCAATAGCACAAACTTTGGCATGCTACTAGTCCTACATACTTACACCTAGAAACCCCATTCAAGCCTACTTAGGTTCATCTTACGGTGGACATGTTTGCCTGAAAAGGAATCTTTGAAATGTTTCATAGTTTTAGAAATATAGTGCTTTCAAATTTGAGAATTTTACTATGGGGCTCAATGGCAGATATTGGCACGTCAAAAAAGCACTTTCACCTAGAAACTTCATTCACACTTTTTATAATTCAGCTTACTGTGGAGACACATGCTGGAACTTTTTACTTTGAAATGTTTTGTAGTTTCTGAGTTTTTTAACTTTAACGCCCAAGCATTCTCAATGGCAATAGCACAAACTTTGGCATGCTACTAGTCCTACATACTTACACCTAGAAACCCCATTCAAGCCTACTTAGGTTCATCTTACGGTGGACATGTTTGCCTGAAAAGGAATCTTTGAAATGTTTCATAGTTTTAGAAATATAGTGCTTTCCAATTTGAGAAAATTATAATGGGGCTCAATGGCAGATATTGGCACGTCAAAAAAGCACTTTCACCTAGAAACTCCATTCACACGTTTTATAATTCAGCTTACTGTGGAGACACATGCTGGAACTTTTTACTTTGAAATGTTTTGTAGTTTCTGAGTTATTTAACTTTAACGCCCAATGTATTCTAAATGGCAATAGCACAAACTTTGGCATGCTACTAGTCCTACATACTTACACCTAGAAACCCCATTCAAACCTATTTAGGTTCAATTTACGGTGGACATGTTTGCCTGAAAAGGAATCTTTGAAATGTTTCATAGTTTTAGAAATATAGTGCTTTCCAATTTGAGAAAATTATAATGGGGCTCAATGGCAGATATTGGCACGTCAAAAAAGCACTTTCACCTAGAAACTCCATTCACACTTTTTATAATTCAGCTTACTGTGGAGACACATGCTGGAACCTTTTACTTTGAAATGTTTTGTAGTTTCTGAGTTTTTTAACTTTAACGCCCAATGCATTCTCAATGGCAATAGCACAAACTTTGGCATGCTACTAGTCCTACATACTTACACCTAGAAACCCCATTCAAGCCTACTTAGGTTCATCTTACGGTGGACATGTTTGCCTGAAAAGGAATCTTTGAAATGTTTCATAGTTTTAGAAATATAGTGCTTTCAAATTTGAGAATTTTACTATGGGGCTCAATGGCAGATATTGGCACGTCAAAAAAGCACTTTCACCTAGAAACTTCATTCACACTTTTTATAATTCAGCTTACTGTGGAGACACATGCTGGAACTTTTTACTTTGAAATGTTTTGTAGTTTCTGAGTTTTTTAACTTTAACGCCCAATGCATTCTCAATGGCAATAGCACAAACTTTGGCATGCTACTAGTCCTACATACTTACACCTAGAAACCCCATTCAAGCCTACTTAGGTTCATCTTACGGTGGACATGTTTGCCTGAAAAGGAATCTTTGAAATGTTTCATAGTTTTAGAAATATAGTGCTTTCAAATTTGAGAATTTTACTATGGGGCTCAATGGCAGATATTGGCACGTCAAAAAAGCACTTTCACCTAGAAACTTTATTCACACTTTTTATAATTCAGCTTACTGTGGAGACACATGCTGGAACTTTTTACTTTGAAATGTTTTGTAGTTTCTGAGTTATTTAACTTTAACGCCCAATGCATTCTCAATGGCAATAGCACAAACTTTGGCATGCTACTAGTCCTACATACTTACACCTAGAAACCCCATTCAAACCTATTTAGGTTCATCTTACGGTGGACATGTTTACCTGAAAAGGAGTCTTTGAAATGTTTCATAGTTTTAGAAATATAGTGCTTTCAAATTTGAGAATTTTACTATGGGGCTCAATGGCAGATATTGGCACGTCAAAAAAGCACTTTCACCTAGAAACTTCATTCACACTTTTTATAATTCAGCTTACTGTGGAGACACATGCTGGAACTTTTTACTTTGAAATGTTTTGTAGTTTCTGAGTTTTTTAACTTTAACGCCCAAGCATTCTCAATGGCAATAGCACAAACTTTGGCATGCTACTAGTCCTACATACTTACACCTAGAAACCCCATTCAAGCCTACTTAGGTTCATCTTACGGTGGACATGTTTGCCTGAAAAGGAATCTTTGAAATGTTTCATAGTTTTAGAAATATAGTGCTTTCAAATTTGAGAATTTTACTATGGGGCTCAATGGCAGATATTGGCACGTCAAAAATGCACTTTCACCTAGAAACT
The DNA here is from genome assembly GCF_951216825.1 of Electrona antarctica. NCBI lineage: Eukaryota > Metazoa > Chordata > Actinopteri > Myctophiformes > Myctophidae > Electrona > Electrona antarctica. The sequence continues at coordinate 43,697,210 of NC_136809.1, forward strand.
TTATTCACACTTTTTATAATTCAGCTTACTGTGGAGAAACATGCTGGAACTTTTTACTTTGAAATGTTTTGTAGTTTCTGAGTTATTTAACTTTAACGCCCAATGCATTCTCAATGGCAATAGCACAAACTTTGGCATGCTACTAGTCCTACATACTTACACCTATAAACTCCATTCAAGCCTACTTAGGTTCATCTTACGGTGGACATGTTTGCCTGAAAAGGAATCTTTGAAATGTTTCATAGTTTTAGAAATATAGTGCTTTCAAATTTGAGAAATTCACAATGGGGCTCAATGGCAGATATTGGCACGTCAAAAAAGCACTTTCACCTAGAAACTCCATTCACACTTTTTATAATTCAGCTTACTGTGGAGACACATGCTGGAACTTTTTACTTTGAAATGTTTTGTAGTTTCTGAGTTATTTAACTTTAACGCCCAATGCATTCTCAATGGCAATAGCACAAACTTTGGCATGCTACTAGTCCTACATACTTACACCTAGAAACCCCATTCAAGCCTACTTAGGTTCATCTTACGGTGGACATGTTTGCCTGAAAAGGAATCTTTGAAATGTTTCATAGTTTTAGAAATATAGTGCTTTCAAATTTGAGAATTTTACTATGGGGCTCAATGGCAGATATTGGCACGTCAAAAAAGCACTTTCACCTATAAACTCCATTCACACTTTTTATAATTCAGCTTACTGTGGAGACACATGCTGGAACTTTTTACTTTGAAATGTTTTGTAGTTTCTGAGTTTTTTAACTTTAACGCCCAATGCATTCTCAATGGCAATAGCACAAACTTTGGCATGCTACTAGTCCTACATACTTACACCTAGAAACCCCATTCAAGCCTACTTAGGTTCATCTTACGGTGGACATGTTTGCCTGAAAAGGAATCTTTGAAATGTTTCATAGTTTTAGAAATATAGTGCTTTCAAATTTGAGAATTTTACTATGGGGCTCAATGGCAGATATTGGCACGTCAAAAAAGCACTTTCACCTAGAAACTTTATTCACACTTTTTATAATTCAGCTTACTGTGGAGACACATGCTGGAACTTTTTACTTTGAAATGTTTTGTAGTTTCTGAGTTATTTAACTTTAACGCCCAATGCATTCTCAATGGCAATAGCACAAACTTTGGCATGCTACTAGTCCTACATACTTACACCTATAAACTCCATTCAAGCCTGCTTAGGTTCATCTTACGGTGGACATGTTTGCCTGAAAAGGAATCTTTGAAATGTTTCATAGTTTTAGAAATATAGTGCTTTCAAATTTGAGAAATTCACAATGGGGCTCAATGGCAGATATTGGCACGTCAAAAAAGCACTTTCACCTAGAAACTCCATTCACACTTTTTATAATTCAGCTTACTGTGGAGACACATGCTGGAACTTTTTACTTTGAAATGTTTTGTAGTTTCTGAGTTATTTAACTTTAACGCCCAATGCATTCTCAATGGCAATAGCACAAACTTTGGCATGCTACTAGTCCTACATACTTACACCTAGAAACCTCATTCAAGCCTACTTAGGTTCATCTTACGGTGGACATGTTTGCCTGAAAAGGAATCTTTGAAATGTTTCATAGTTTTAGAAATATAGTGCTTTCAAATTTGAGAATTTTACTATGGGGCTCAATGGCAGATATTGGCACGTCAAAAAAGCACTTTCACCTAGAAACTTCATTCACACTTTTTATAATTCAGCTTACTGTGGAGACACATGCTGGAACTTTTTACTTTGAAATGTTTTGTAGTTTCTGAGTTTTTTAACTTTAACGCCCAAGCATTCTCAATGGCAATAGCACAAACTTTGGCATGCTACTAGTCCTACATACTTACACCTAGAAACCCCATTCAAGCCTACTTAGGTTCATCTTACGGTGGACATGTTTGCCTGAAAAGGAATCTTTGAAATGTTTCATAGTTTTAGAAATATAGTGCTTTCCAATTTGAGAAAATTATAATGGGGCTCAATGGCAGATATTGGCACGTCAAAAAAGCACTTTCACCTAGAAACTCCATTCACACGTTTTATAATTCAGCTTACTGTGGAGACACATGCTGGAACTTTTTACTTTGAAATGTTTTGTAGTTTCTGAGTTATTTAACTTTAACGCCCAATGTATTCTAAATGGCAATAGCACAAACTTTGGCATGCTACTAGTCCTACATACTTACACCTAGAAACCCCATTCAAACCTATTTAGGTTCAATTTACGGTGGACATGTTTGCCTGAAAAGGAATCTTTGAAATGTTTCATAGTTTTAGAAATATAGTGCTTTCCAATTTGAGAAAATTATAATGGGGCTCAATGGCAGATATTGGCACGTCAAAAAAGCACTTTCACCTAGAAACTCCATTCACACTTTTTATAATTCAGCTTACTGTGGAGACACATGCTGGAACCTTTTACTTTGAAATGTTTTGTAGTTTCTGAGTTTTTTAACTTTAACGCCCAATGCATTCTCAATGGCAATAGCACAAACTTTGGCATGCTACTAGTCCTACATACTTACACCTAGAAACCCCATTCAAGCCTACTTAGGTTCATCTTACGGTGGACATGTTTGCCTGAAAAGGAATCTTTGAAATGTTTCATAGTTTTAGAAATATAGTGCTTTCAAATTTGAGAATTTTACTATGGGGCTCAATGGCAGATATTGGCACGTCAAAAAAGCACTTTCACCTAGAAACTTCATTCACACTTTTTATAATTCAGCTTACTGTGGAGACACATGCTGGAACTTTTTACTTTGAAATGTTTTGTAGTTTCTGAGTTTTTTAACTTTAACGCCCAATGCATTCTCAATGGCAATAGCACAAACTTTGGCATGCTACTAGTCCTACATACTTACACCTAGAAACCCCATTCAAGCCTACTTAGGTTCATCTTACGGTGGACATGTTTGCCTGAAAAGGAATCTTTGAAATGTTTCATAGTTTTAGAAATATAGTGCTTTCAAATTTGAGAATTTTACTATGGGGCTCAATGGCAGATATTGGCACGTCAAAAAAGCACTTTCACCTAGAAACTTTATTCACACTTTTTATAATTCAGCTTACTGTGGAGACACATGCTGGAACTTTTTACTTTGAAATGTTTTGTAGTTTCTGAGTTATTTAACTTTAACGCCCAATGCATTCTCAATGGCAATAGCACAAACTTTGGCATGCTACTAGTCCTACATACTTACACCTAGAAACCCCATTCAAACCTATTTAGGTTCATCTTACGGTGGACATGTTTACCTGAAAAGGAGTCTTTGAAATGTTTCATAGTTTTAGAAATATAGTGCTTTCAAATTTGAGAATTTTACTATGGGGCTCAATGGCAGATATTGGCACGTCAAAAAAGCACTTTCACCTAGAAACTTCATTCACACTTTTTATAATTCAGCTTACTGTGGAGACACATGCTGGAACTTTTTACTTTGAAATGTTTTGTAGTTTCTGAGTTTTTTAACTTTAACGCCCAAGCATTCTCAATGGCAATAGCACAAACTTTGGCATGCTACTAGTCCTACATACTTACACCTAGAAACCCCATTCAAGCCTACTTAGGTTCATCTTACGGTGGACATGTTTGCCTGAAAAGGAATCTTTGAAATGTTTCATAGTTTTAGAAATATAGTGCTTTCAAATTTGAGAAATTCACAATGGGGCTCAATGGCAGATATTGGCACGTCAAAAAAGCACTTTCACCTAGAAACTCCATTCACACTTTTTATAATTCAGCTTACTGTGGAGACACATGCTGGAACTTTTTACTTTGAAATGTTTTGTAGTTTCTGAGTTATTTAACTTTAACGCCCAATGCATTCTCAATGGCAATAGCACAAACTTTGGCATGCTACTAGTCCTACATACTTACACCTAGAAACCCCATTCAAGCCTACTTAGGTTCATCTTACGGTGGACATGTTTGCCTGAAAAGGAATCTTTGAAATGTTTCATAGTTTTAGAAATATAGTGCTTTCAAATTTGAGAATTTTACTATGGGGCTCAATGGCAGATATTGGCACGTCAAAAAAGCACTTTCACCTAGAAACTTCATTCACACTTTTTATAATTCAGCTTACTGTGGAGACACATGCTGGAACCTTTTACTTTGAAATGTTTTGTAGTTTCTGAGTTATTTAACTTTAACGCCCAATGCATTCTCAATGGCAATAGCACAAACTTTGGCATGCTACTAGTCCTACATACTTACACCTATAAACTCCATTCAAGCCTACTTAGGTTCATCTTACGGTGGACATGTTTACCCGAAAAGGAATCTTTGAAATGTTTCATAGTTTTAGAAATATAGTGCTTTCAAATTTGAGAATTTTACTATGGGGCTCAATGGCAGATATTGGCACGTCAAAAAAGCACTTTCACCTAGAAACTTCATTCACACTTTTTATAATTCAGCTTACTGTGGAGACACATGCTGGAACCTTTTACTTTGAAATGTTTTGTAGTTTCTGAGTTATTTAACTTTAACGCCCAATGCATTCTCAATGGCAATAGCACAAACTTTGGCATGCTACTAGTCCTACATACTTACACCTATAAACTCCATTCAAGCCTACTTAGGTTCATCTTACGGTGGACATGTTTACCCGAAAAGGAATCTTTGAAATGTTTCATAGTTTTAGAAATATAGTGCTTTCCAATTTGAGAAAATTATAATGGGGCTCAATGGCAGATATTGGCACGTCAAAAAAGCACTTTCACCTAGAAACTCCATTCACACGTTTTATAATTCAGCTTACTGTGGAGACACATGCTGGAACTTTTTACTTTGAAATGTTTTGTAGTTTCTGAGTTATTTAACTTTAACGCCCAATGTATTCTAAATGGCAATAGCACAAACTTTGGCATGCTACTAGTCCTACATACTTACACCTAGAAACCCCATTCAAACCTATTTAGGTTCAATTTACGGTGGACATGTTTGCCTGAAAAGGAATCTTTGAAATGTTTCATAGTTTTAGAAATATAGTGCTTTCCAATTTGAGAAAATTATAATGGGGCTCAATGGCAGATATTGGCACGTCAAAAAAGCACTTTCACCTAGAAACTCCATTCACACTTTTTATAATTCAGCTTACTGTGGAGACACATGCTGGAACCTTTTACTTTGAAATGTTTTGTAGTTTCTGAGTTTTTTAACTTTAACGCCCAATGCATTCTCAATGGCAATAGCACAAACTTTGGCATGCTACTAGTCCTACATACTTACACCTAGAAACCCCATTCAAGCCTACTTAGGTTCATCTTACGGTGGACATGTTTACCTGAAAAGGAGTCTTTGAAATGTTTCATAGTTTTAGAAATATAGTGCTTTCAAATTTGAGAATTTTACTATGGGGCTCAATGGCAGATATTGGCACGTCAAAAAAGCACTTTCACCTAGAAACTTCATTCACACTTTTTATAATTCAGCTTACTGTGGAGACACATGCTGGAACTTTTTACTTTGAAATGTTTTGTAGTTTCTGAGTTTTTTAACTTTAACGCCCAAGCATTCTCAATGGCAATAGCACAAACTTTGGCATGCTACTAGTCCTACATACTTACACCTAGAAACCCCATTCAAGCCTACTTAGGTTCATCTTACGGTGGACATGTTTGCCTGAAAAGGAATCTTTGAAATGTTTCATAGTTTTAGAAATATAGTGCTTTCAAATTTGAGAATTTTACTATGGGGCTCAATGGCAGATATTGGCACGTCAAAAATGCACTTTCACCTAGAAACTTTATTCACACTTTTTATAATTCAGCTTACTGTGGAGAAACATGCTGGAACTTTTTACTTTGAAATGTTTTGTAGTTTCTGAGTTATTTAACTTTAACGCCCAATGCATTCTCAATGGCAATAGCACAAACTTTGGCATGCTACTAGTCCTACATACTTACACCTATAAACTCCATTCAAGCCTACTTAGGTTCATCTTACGGTGGACATGTTTGCCTGAAAAGGAATCTTTGAAATGTTTCATAGTTTTAGAAATATAGTGCTTTCAAATTTGAGAAATTCACAATGGGGCTCAATGGCAGATATTGGCACGTCAAAAAAGCACTTTCACCTAGAAACTCCATTCACACTTTTTATAATTCAGCTTACTGTGGAGACACATGCTGGAACTTTTTACTTTGAAATGTTTTGTAGTTTCTGAGTTATTTAACTTTAACGCCCAATGCATTCTCAATGGCAATAGCACAAACTTTGGCATGCTACTAGTCCTACATACTTACACCTAGAAACCCCATTCCAAGCCTACTTAGGTTCATCTTACGGTGGACATGTTTGCCTGAAAAGGAATCTTTGAAATGTTTCATAGTTTTAGAAATATAGTGCTTTCAAATTTGAGAATTTTACTATGGGGCTCAATGGCAGATATTGGCACGTCAAAAAAGCACTTTCACCTATAAACTCCATTCACACTTTTTATAATTCAGCTTACTGTGGAGACACATGCTGGAACTTTTTACTTTGAAATGTTTTGTAGTTTCTGAGTTTTTTAACTTTAACGCCCAATGCATTCTCAATGGCAATAGCACAAACTTTGGCATGCTACTAGTCCTACATACTTACACCTAGAAACCCCATTCAAGCCTACTTAGGTTCATCTTACGGTGGACATGTTTGCCTGAAAAGGAATCTTTGAAATGTTTCATAGTTTTAGAAATATAGTGCTTTCAAATTTGAGAATTTTACTATGGGGCTCAATGGCAGATATTGGCACGTCAAAAAAGCACTTTCACCTAGAAACTTCATTCACACTTTTTATAATTCAGCTTACTGTGGAGACACATGCTGGAACTTTTTACTTTGAAATGTTTTGTAGTTTCTGAGTTTTTTAACTTTAACGCCCAAGCATTCTCAATGGCAATAGCACAAATTTTGGCATGCTACTAGTCCTACATACTTACACCTAGAAACCCCATTCAAGCCTACTTAGGTTCATCTTACGGTGGACATGTTTGCCTGAAAAGGAATCTTTGAAATGTTTCATAGTTTTAGAAATATAGTGCTTTCCAATTTGAGAAAATTATAATGGGGCTCAATGGCAGATATTGGCACGTCAAAAAAGCACTTTCACCTAGAAACTCCATTCACACGTTTTATAATTCAGCTTACTGTGGAGACACATGCTGGAACTTTTTACTTTGAAATGTTTTGTAGTTTCTGAGTTATTTAACTTTAACGCCCAATGTATTCTAAATGGCAATAGCACAAACTTTGGCATGCTACTAGTCCTACATACTTACACCTAGAAACCCCATTCAAACCTATTTAGGTTCAATTTACGGTGGACATGTTTGCCTGAAAAGGAATCTTTGAAATGTTTCATAGTTTTAGAAATATAGTGCTTTCCAATTTGAGAAAATTATAATGGGGCTCAATGGCAGATATTGGCACGTCAAAAAAGCACTTTCACCTAGAAACTCCATTCACACTTTTTATAATTCAGCTTACTGTGGAGACACATGCTGGAACCTTTTACTTTGAAATGTTTTGTAGTTTCTGAGTTTTTTAACTTTAACGCCCAATGCATTCTCAATGGCAATAGCACAAACTTTGGCATGCTACTAGTCCTACATACTTACACCTAGAAACCCCATTCAAGCCTACTTAGGTTCATCTTACGGTGGACATGTTTGCCTGAAAAGGAATCTTTGAAATGTTTCATAGTTTTAGAAATATAGTGCTTTCAAATTTGAGAATTTTACTATGGGGCTCAATGGCAGATATTGGCACGTCAAAAAAGCACTTTCACCTAGAAACTTCATTCACACTTTTTATAATTCAGCTTACTGTGGAGACACATGCTGGAACTTTTTACTTTGAAATGTTTTGTAGTTTCTGAGTTTTTTAACTTTAACGCCCAATGCATTCTCAATGGCAATAGCACAAACTTTGGCATGCTACTAGTCCTACATACTTACACCTAGAAACCCCATTCAAGCCTACTTAGGTTCATCTTACGGTGGACATGTTTGCCTGAAAAGGAATCTTTGAAATGTTTCATAGTTTTAGAAATATAGTGCTTTCAAATTTGAGAATTTTACTATGGGGCTCAATGGCAGATATTGGCACGTCAAAAAAGCACTTTCACCTAGAAACTTTATTCACACTTTTTATAATTCAGCTTACTGTGGAGACACATGCTGGAACTTTTTACTTTGAAATGTTTTGTAGTTTCTGAGTTATTTAACTTTAACGCCCAATGCATTCTCAATGGCAATAGCACAAACTTTGGCATGCTACTAGTCCTACATACTTACACCTAGAAACCCCATTCAAACCTATTTAGGTTCATCTTACGGTGGACATGTTTACCTGAAAAGGAGTCTTTGAAATGTTTCATAGTTTTAGAAATATAGTGCTTTCAAATTTGAGAATTTTACTATGGGGCTCAATGGCAGATATTGGCACGTCAAAAAAGCACTTTCACCTAGAAACTTCATTCACACTTTTTATAATTCAGCTTACTGTGGAGACACATGCTGGAACTTTTTACTTTGAAATGTTTTGTAGTTTCTGAGTTTTTTAACTTTAACGCCCAAGCATTCTCAATGGCAATAGCACAAACTTTGGCATGCTACTAGTCCTACATACTTACACCTAGAAACCCCATTCAAGCCTACTTAGGTTCATCTTACGGTGGACATGTTTGCCTGAAAAGGAATCTTTGAAATGTTTCATAGTTTTAGAAATATAGTGCTTTCAAATTTGAGAATTTTACTATGGGGCTCAATGGCAGATATTGGCACGTCAAAAATGCACTTTCACCTAGAAACTTTATTCACACTTTTTATAATTCAGCTTACTGTGGAGAAACATGCTGGAACTTTTTACTTTGAAATGTTTTGTAGTTTCTGAGTTATTTAACTTTAACGCCCAATGCATTCTCAATGGCAATAGCACAAACTTTGGCATGCTACTAGTCCTACATACTTACACCTATAAACTCCATTCAAGCCTACTTAGGTTCATCTTACGGTGGACATGTTTGCCTGAAAAGGAATCTTTGAAATGTTTCATAGTTTTAGAAATATAGTGCTTTCAAATTTGAGAAATTCACAATGGGGCTCAATGGCAGATATTGGCACGTCAAAAAAGCACTTTCACCTAGAAACTCCATTCACACTTTTTATAATTCAGCTTACTGTGGAGACACATGCTGGAACTTTTTACTTTGAAATGTTTTGTAGTTTCTGAGTTATTTAACTTTAACGCCCAATGCATTCTCAATGGCAATAGCACAAACTTTGGCATGCTACTAGTCCTACATACTTACACCTAGAAACCCCATTCAAGCCTACTTAGGTTCATCTTACGGTGGACATGTTTGCCTGAAAAGGAATCTTTGAAATGTTTCATAGTTTTAGAAATATAGTGCTTTCAAATTTGAGAATTTTACTATGGGGCTCAATGGCAGATATTGGCACGTCAAAAAAGCACTTTCACCTATAAACTCCATTCACACTTTTTATAATTCAACTTACTGTGGAGACACATGCTGGAACTTTTTACTTTGAAATGTTTTGTAGTTTCTGAGTTTTTTAACTTTAACGCCCAATGCATTCTCAATGGCAATAGCACAAACTTTGGCATGCTACTAGTCCTACATACTTACACCTAGAAACCCCATTCAAGCCTACTTAGGTTCATCTTACGGTGGACATGTTTGCCTGAAAAGGAATCTTTGAAATGTTTCATAGTTTTAGAAATATAGTGCTTTCAAATTTGAGAATTTTACTATGGGGCTCAATGGCAGATATTGGCACGTCAAAAAAGCACTTTCACCTAGAAACTTTATTCACACTTTTTATAATTCAGCTTACTGTGGAGACACATGCTGGAACTTTTTACTTTGAAATGTTTTGTAGTTTCTGAGTTATTTAACTTTAACGCCCAATGCATTCTCAATGGCAATAGCACAAACTTTGGCATGCTACTAGTCCTACATACTTACACCTATAAACTCCATTCAAGCCTGCTTAGGTTCATCTTACGGTGGACATGTTTGCCTGAAAAGGAATCTTTGAAATGTTTCATAGTTTTAGAAATATAGTGCTTTCAAATTTGAGAAATTCACAATGGGGCTCAATGGCAGATATTGGCACGTCAAAAAAGCACTTTCACCTAGAAACTCCATTCACACTTTTTATAATTCAGCTTACTGTGGAGACACATGCTGGAACTTTTTACTTTGAAATGTTTTGTAGTTTCTGAGTTATTTAACTTTAACGCCCAATGCATTCTCAATGGCAATAGCACAAACTTTGGCATGCTACTAGTCCTACATACTTACACCTAGAAACCTCATTCAAGCCTACTTAGGTTCATCTTACGGTGGACATGTTTGCCTGAAAAGGAATCTTTGAAATGTTTCATAGTTTTAGAAATATAGTGCTTTCAAATTTGAGAATTTTACTATGGGGCTCAATGGCAGATATTGGCACGTCAAAAAAGCACTTTCACCTAGAAACTTCATTCACACTTTTTATAATTCAGCTTACTGTGGAGACACATGCTGGAACTTTTTACTTTGAAATGTTTTGTAGTTTCTGAGTTTTTTAACTTTAACGCCCAAGCATTCTCAATGGCAATAGCACAAACTTTGGCATGCTACTAGTCCTACATACTTACACCTAGAAACCCCATTCAAGCCTACTTAGGTTCATCTTACGGTGGACATGTTTGCCTGAAAAGGAATCTTTGAAATGTTTCATAGTTTTAGAAATATAGTGCTTTCCAATTTGAGAAAATTATAATGGGGCTCAATGGCAGATATTGGCACGTCAAAAAAGCACTTTCACCTAGAAACTCCATTCACACGTTTTATAATTCAGCTTACTGTGGAGACACATGCTGGAACTTTTTACTTTGAAATGTTTTGTAGTTTCTGAGTTATTTAACTTTAACGCCCAATGTATTCTAAATGGCAATAGCACAAACTTTGGCATGCTACTAGTCCTACATACTTACACCTAGAAACCCCATTCAAACCTATTTAGGTTCAATTTACGGTGGACATGTTTGCCTGAAAAGGAATCTTTGAAATGTTTCATAGTTTTAGAAATATAGTGCTTTCCAATTTGAGAAAATTATAATGGGGCTCAATGGCAGATATTGGCACGTCAAAAAAGCACTTTCACCTAGAAACTCCATTCACACTTTTTATAATTCAGCTTACTGTGGAGACACATGCTGGAACCTTTTACTTTGAAATGTTTTGTAGTTTCTGAGTTTTTTAACTTTAACGCCCAATGCATTCTCAATGGCAATAGCACAAACTTTGGCATGCTACTAGTCCTACATACTTACACCTAGAAACCCCATTCAAGCCTACTTAGGTTCATCTTACGGTGGACATGTTTGCCTGAAAAGGAATCTTTGAAATGTTTCATAGTTTTAGAAATATAGTGCTTTCAAATTTGAGAATTTTACTATGGGGCTCAATGGCAGATATTGGCACGTCAAAAAAGCACTTTCACCTAGAAACTTCATTCACACTTTTTATAATTCAGCTTACTGTGGAGACACATGCTGGAACTTTTTACTTTGAAATGTTTTGTAGTTTCTGAGTTTTTTAACTTTAACGCCCAATGCATTCTCAATGGCAATAGCACAAACTTTGGCATGCTACTAGTCCTACATACTTACACCTAGAAACCCCATTCAAGCCTACTTAGGTTCATCTTACGGTGGACATGTTTGCCTGAAAAGGAATCTTTGAAATGTTTCATAGTTTTAGAAATATAGTGCTTTCAAATTTGAGAATTTTACTATGGGGCTCAATGGCAGATATTGGCACGTCAAAAAAGCACTTTCACCTAGAAACTTTATTCACACTTTTTATAATTCAGCTTACTGTGGAGACACATGCTGGAACTTTTTACTTTGAAATGTTTTGTAGTTTCTGAGTTATTTAACTTTAACGCCCAATGCATTCTCAATGGCAATAGCACAAACTTTGGCATGCTACTAGTCCTACATACTTACACCTAGAAACCCCATTCAAACCTATTTAGGTTCATCTTACGGTGGACATGTTTACCTGAAAAGGAGTCTTTGAAATGTTTCATAGTTTTAGAAATATAGTGCTTTCAAATTTGAGAATTTTACTATGGGGCTCAATGGCAGATATTGGCACGTCAAAAAAGCACTTTCACCTAGAAACTTCATTCACACTTTTTATAATTCAGCTTACTGTGGAGACACATGCTGGAACTTTTTACTTTGAAATGTTTTGTAGTTTCTGAGTTTTTTAACTTTAACGCCCAAGCATTCTCAATGGCAATAGCACAAACTTTGGCATGCTACTAGTCCTACATACTTACACCTAGAAACCCCATTCAAGCCTACTTAGGTTCATCTTACGGTGGACATGTTTGCCTGAAAAGGAATCTTTGAAATGTTTCATAGTTTTAGAAATATAGTGCTTTCAAATTTGAGAATTTTACTATGGGGCTCAATGGCAGATATTGGCACGTCAAAAATGCACTTTCACCTAGAAACTTTATTCACACTTTTTATAATTCAGCTTACTGTGGAGAAACATGCTGGAACTTTTTACTTTGAAATGTTTTGTAGTTTCTGAGTTATTTAACTTTAACGCCCAATGCATTCTCAATGGCAATAGCACAAACTTTGGCATGCTACTAGTCCTACATACTTACACCTATAAACTCCATTCAAGCCTACTTAGGTTCATCTTACGGTGGACATGTTTGCCTGAAAAGGAATCTTTGAAATGTTTCATAGTTTTAGAAATATAGTGCTTTCAAATTTGAGAAATTCACAATGGGGCTCAATGGCAGATATTGGCACGTCAAAAAAGCACTTTCACCTAGAAACTCCATTCACACTTTTTATAATTCAGCTTACTGTGGAGACACATGCTGGAACTTTTTACTTTGAAATGTTTTGTAGTTTCTGAGTTATTTAACTTTAACGCCCAATGCATTCTCAATGGCAATAGCACAAACTTTGGCATGCTACTAGTCCTACATACTTACACCTAGAAACCCCATTCAAGCCTACTTAGGTTCATCTTACGGTGGACATGTTTGCCTGAAAAGGAATCTTTGAAATGTTTCATAGTTTTAGAAATATAGTGCTTTCAAATTTGAGAATTTTACTATGGGGCTCAATGGCAGATATTGGCACGTCAAAAAAGCACTTTCACCTATAAACTCCATTCACACTTTTTATAATTCAGCTTACTGTGGAGACACATGCTGGAACTTTTTACTTTGAAATGTTTTGTAGTTTCTGAGTTATTTAACTTTAACGCCCAATGCATTCTCAATGGCAATAGCACAAACTTTGGCATGCTACTAGTCCTACATACTTACACCTATAAACTCCATTCAAGCCTGCTTAGGTTCATCTTACGGTGGACATGTTTGCCTGAAAAGGAATCTTTGAAATGTTTCATAGTTTTAGAAATATAGTGCTTTCAAATTTGAGAAATTCACAATGGGGCTCAATGGCAGATATTGGCACGTCAAAAAAGCACTTTCACCTAGAAACTCCATTCACACTTTTTATAATTCAGCTTACTGTGGAGACACATGCTGGAACTTTTTACTTTGAAATGTTTTGTAGTTTCTGAGTTTTTTAACTTTAACGCCCAATGCATTCTCAATGGCAATAGCACAAACTTTGGCATGCTACTAGTCCTACATACTTACACCTAGAAACCCCATTCAAGCCTACTTAGGTTCATCTTACGGTGGACATGTTTACCTGAAAAGGAATCTTTGAAATGTTTCATAGTTTTAGAAATATAGTGCTTTCAAATTTGAGAATTTTACTATGGGGCTCAATGGCAGATATTGGCACGTCAAAAAAGCACTTTCACCTAGAAACTTCATTCACACTTTTTATAATTCAGCTTACTGTGGAGACACATGCTGGAACTTTTTACTTTGAAATGTTTTGTAGTTTCTGAGTTTTTTAACTTTAACGCCCAAGCATTCTCAATGGCAATAGCACAAACTTTGGCATGCTACTAGTCCTACATACTTACACCTAGAAACCCCATTCAAGCCTACTTAGGTTCATCTTACGGTGGACATGATTGCCTGAAAAGGAATCTTTGAAATGTTTCATAGTTTTAGAAATATAGTGCTTTCAAATTTGAGAATTTTACTATGGGGCTCAATGGCAGATATTGGCACGTCAAAAAAGCACTTTCACCTAGAAACTCCATTCACACTTTTTATAATTCAGCTTACTGTGGAGACACATGCTGGAACTTTTTACTTTGAAATGTTTTGTAGTTTCTGAGTTTTTTAACTTTAACGCCCAATGCATTCTCAATGGCAATAGCACAAACTTTGGCATGCTACTAGTCCTACATACTTACACCTAGAAACCCCATTCAAGCCTACTTAGGTTCATCTTACGGTGGACATGTTTGCCTGAAAAGGAATCTTTGAAATGTTTCATAGTTTTAGAAATATAGTGCTTTCAAATTTGAGAATTTTACTATGGGGCTCAATGGCAGATATTGGCACGTCAAAAAAGCACTTTCACCTAGAAACTTCATTCACACTTTTTATAATTCAGCTTACTGTGGAGACACATGCTGGAACTTTTTACTTTGAAATGTTTTGTAGTTTCTGAGTTATTTAACTTTAACGCCCAATGCATTCTCAATGGCAATAGCACAAACTTTGGCATGCTACTAGTCCTACATACTTACACCTATAAACTCCATTCAAGCCTACTTAGCTTCATCTTACGGTGGACATGTTTGCCTGAAAAGGAATCTTTGAAATGTTTCATAGTTTTAGAAATATAGTGCTTTCAAATTTGAGAAATTCACAATGGGGCTCAATGGCAGATATTGGCACGTCAAAAAAGCACTTTCACCTAGAAACTCCATTCACACTTTTTATAATTCAGCTTACTGTGGAGACACATGCTGGAACTTTTTACTTTGAAATGTTTTGTAGTTTCTGAGTTATTTAACTTTAACGCCCAATGCATTCTCAATGGCAATAGCACAAACTTTGGCATGCTACTAGTCCTACATACTTACACCTAGAAACTCCATTCAAGCCTACTTAGGTTCATCTTACGGTGGACATGTTTGCCTGAAAAGGAATCTTTGAAATGTTTCATAGTTTTAGAAATATAGTGCTTTCAAATTTGAGAAATTCACAATGGGGCTCAATGGCAGATATTGGCACGTCAAAAAAGCACTTTCACCTAGAAACTCCATTCACACTTTTTATAATTCAGCTTACTGTGGAGACACATGCTGGAACTTTTTACTTTGAAATGTTTTGTAGTTTCTGAGTTATTTAACTTTAACGCCCAATGCATTCTCAATGGCAATAGCACAAACTTTGGCATGCTACTAGTCCTACATACTTACACCTAGAAACCCCATTCAAGCCTACTTAGGTTCATCTTACGGTGGACATGTTTGCCTGAAAAGGAATCTTTGAAATGTTTCATAGTTTTAGAAATATAGTGCTTTCAAATTTGAGAATTTTACTATGGGGCTCAATGGCAGATATTGGCACGTCAAAAAAGCACTTTCACCTAGAAACTTCATTCACACTTTTTATAATTCAGCTTACTGTGGAGACACATGCTGGAACCTTTTACTTTGAAATGTTTTGTAGTTTCTGAGTTATTTAACTTTAACGCCCAATGCATTCTCAATGGCAATAGCACAAACTTTGGCATGCTACTAGTCCTACATACTTACACCTAGAAACTCCATTCAAGCCTACTTAGGTTCATCTTACGGTGGACATGTTTGCCTGAAAAGGAATCTTTGAAATGTTTCATAGTTTTAGAAATATAGTGCTTTCAAATTTGAGAAATTCACAATGGGGCTCAATGGCAGATATTGGCACGTCAAAAAAGCACTTTCACCTAGAAACTCCATTCACACTTTTTATAATTCAGCTTACTGTGGAGACACATGCTGGAACTTTTTACTTTGAAATGTTTTGTAGTTTCTGAGTTATTTAACTTTAACGCCCAATGCATTCTCAATGGCAATAGCACAAACTTTGGCATGCTACTAGTCCTACATACTTACACCTAGAAACCCCATTCAAGCCTACTTAGGTTCATCTTACGGTGGACATGTTTGCCTGAAAAGGAATCTTTGAAATGTTTCATAGTTTTAGAAATATAGTGCTTTCAAATTTGAGAATTTTACTATGGGGCTCAATGGCAGATATTGGCACGTCAAAAAAGCACTTTCACCTAGAAACTTTATTCACACTTTTTATAATTCAGCTTACTGTGGAGACACATGCTGGAACTTTTTACTTTGAAATGTTTTGTAGTTTCTGAGTTATTTAACTTTAACGCCCAATGCATTCTCAATGGCAATAGCACAAACTTTGGCATGCTACTAGTCCTACATACTTACACCTAGAAACCCCATTCAAACCTATTTAGGTTCATCTTACGGTGGACATGTTTACCTGAAAAGGAGTCTTTGAAATGTTTCATAGTTTTAGAAATATAGTGCTTTCAAATTTGAGAATTTTACTATGGGGCTCAATGGCAGATATTGGCACGTCAAAAAAGCACTTTCACCTAGAAACTTCATTCACACTTTTTATAATTCAGCTTACTGTGGAGACACATGCTGGAACTTTTTACTTTGAAATGTTTTGTAGTTTCTGAGTTTTTTAACTTTAACGCCCAAGCATTCTCAATGGCAATAGCACAAACTTTGGCATGCTACTAGTCCTACATACTTACACCTAGAAACCCCATTCAAGCCTACTTAGGTTCATCTTACGGTGGACATGTTTGCCTGAAAAGGAATCTTTGAAATGTTTCATAGTTTTAGAAATATAGTGCTTTCAAATTTGAGAATTTTACTATGGGGCTCAATGGCAGATATTGGCACGTCAAAAATGCACTTTCACCTAGAAACTTTATTCACACTTTTTATAATTCAGCTTACTGTGGAGAAACATGCTGGAACTTTTTACTTTGAAATGTTTTGTAGTTTCTGAGTTATTTAACTTTAACGCCCAATGCATTCTCAATGGCAATAGCACAAACTTTGGCATGCTACTAGTCCTACATACTTACACCTATAAACTCCATTCAAGCCTACTTAGGTTCATCTTACGGTGGACATGTTTGCCTGAAAAGGAATCTTTGAAATGTTTCATAGTTTTAGAAATATAGTGCTTTCAAATTTGAGAAATTCACAATGGGGCTCAATGGCAGATATTGGCACGTCAAAAAAGCACTTTCACCTAGAAACTCCATTCACACTTTTTATAATTCAGCTTACTGTGGAGACACATGCTGGAACTTTTTACTTTGAAATGTTTTGTAGTTTCTGAGTTATTTAACTTTAACGCCCAATGCATTCTCAATGGCAATAGCACAAACTTTGGCATGCTACTAGTCCTACATACTTACACCTAGAAACCCCATTCAAGCCTACTTAGGTTCATCTTACGGTGGACATGTTTGCCTGAAAAGGAATCTTTGAAATGTTTCATAGTTTTAGAAATATAGTGCTTTCAAATTTGAGAATTTTACTATGGGGCTCAATGGCAGATATTGGCACGTCAAAAAAGCACTTTCACCTATAAACTCCATTCACACTTTTTATAATTCAGCTTACTGTGGAGACACATGCTGGAACTTTTTACTTTGAAATGTTTTGTAGTTTCTGAGTTTTTTAACTTTAACGCCCAATGCATTCTCAATGGCAATAGCACAAACTTTGGCATGCTACTAGTCCTACATACTTACACCTAGAAACCCCATTCAAGCCTACTTAGGTTCATCTTACGGTGGACATGTTTGCCTGAAAAGGAATCTTTGAAATGTTTCATAGTTTTAGAAATATAGTGCTTTCAAATTTGAGAATTTTACTATGGGGCTCAATGGCAGATATTGGCACGTCAAAAAAGCACTTTCACCTAGAAACTTTATTCACACTTTTTATAATTCAGCTTACTGTGGAGACACATGCTGGAACTTTTTACTTTGAAATGTTTTGTAGTTTCTGAGTTTTTTAACTTTAACGCCCAATGCATTCTCAATGGCAATAGCACAAACTTTGGCATGCTACTAGTCCTACATACTTACACCTAGAAACCCCATTCAAGCCTACTTAGGTTCATCTTACGGTGGACATGTTTGCCTGAAAGGAATCTTTGAAATGTTTCATAGTTTTAGAAATATAGTGCTTTCAAATTTGAGAATTTTACTATGGGGCTCAATGGCAGATATTGGCACGTCAAAAAAGCACTTTCACCTAGAAACTTTATTCACACTTTTTATAATTCAGCTTACTGTGGAGACACATGCTGGAACTTTTTACTTTGAAATGTTTTGTAGTTTCTGAGTTATTTAACTTTAACGCCCAATGCATTCTCAATGGCAATAGCACAAACTTTGGCATGCTACTAGTCCTACATACTTACACCTAGAAACCTCATTCAAGCCTACTTAGGTTCATCTTACGGTGGACATGTTTGCCTGAAAAGGAATCTTTGAAATGTTTCATAGTTTTAGAAATATAGTGCTTTCAAATTTGAGAATTTTACTATGGGGCTCAATGGCAGATATTGGCACGTCAAAAAAGCACTTTCACCTATAAACTCCATTCACACTTTTTATAATTCAGCTTACTGTGGAGACACATGCTGGAACTTTTTACTTTGAAATGTTTTGTAGTTTCTGAGTTTTTTAACTTTAACGCCCAATGCATTCTCAATGGCAATAGCACAAACTTTGGCATGCTACTAGTCCTACATACTTACACCTAGAAACCCCATTCAAGCCTACTTAGGTTCATCTTACGGTGGACATGTTTGCCTGAAAAGGAATCTTTGAAATGTTTCATAGTTTTAGAAATATAGTGCTTTCAAATTTGAGAATTTTACTATGGGGCTCAATGGCAGATATTGGCACGTCAAAAAAGCACTTTCACCTAGAAACTTTATTCACACTTTTTATAATTCAGCTTACTGTGGAGACACATGCTGGAACTTTTTACTTTGAAATGTTTTGTAGTTTCTGAGTTATTTAACTTTAACGCCCAATGCATTCTCAATGGCAATAGCACAAACTTTGGCATGCTACTAGTCCTACATACTTACACCTATAAACTCCATTCAAGCCTGCTTAGGTTCATCTTACGGTGGACATGTTTGCCTGAAAAGGAATCTTTGAAATGTTTCATAGTTTTAGAAATATAGTGCTTTCAAATTTGAGAAATTCACAATGGGGCTCAATGGCAGATATTGGCACGTCAAAAAAGCACTTTCACCTAGAAACTCCATTCACACTTTTTATAATTCAGCTTACTGTGGAGACACATGCTGGAACTTTTTACTTTGAAATGTTTTGTAGTTTCTGAGTTATTTAACTTTAACGCCCAATGCATTCTCAATGGCAATAGCACAAACTTTGGCATGCTACTAGTCCTACATACTTACACCTAGAAACCTCATTCAAGCCTACTTAGGTTCATCTTACGGTGGACATGTTTGCCTGAAAAGGAATCTTTGAAATGTTTCATAGTTTTAGAAATATAGTGCTTTCAAATTTGAGAATTTTACTATGGGGCTCAATGGCAGATATTGGCACGTCAAAAAAGCACTTTCACCTAGAAACTCCATTCACACTTTTTATAATTCAGCTTACTGTGGAGACACATGCTGGAACTTTTTACTTTGAAATGTTTTGTAGTTTCTGAGTTTTTTAACTTTAACGCCCAATGCATTCTCAATGGCAATAGCACAAACTTTGGCATGCTACTAGTCCTACATACTTACACCTAGAAACCCCATTCAAGCCTACTTAGGTTCATCTTACGGTGGACATGTTTACCTGAAAAGGAATCTTTGAAATGTTTCATAGTTTTAGAAATATAGTGCTTTCAAATTTGAGAATTTTACTATGGGGCTCAATGGCAGATATTGGCACGTCAAAAAAGCACTTTCACCTAGAAACTTCATTCACACTTTTTATAATTCAGCTTACTGTGGAGACACTTGCTGGAACTTTTTACTTTGAAATGTTTTGTAGTTTCTGAGTTTTTTAACTTTAACGCCCAAGCATTCTCAATGGCAATAGCACAAACTTTGGCATGCTACTAGTCCTACATACTTACACCTAGAAACCCCATTCAAGCCTACTTAGGTTCATCTTACGGTGGACATGTTTGCCTGAAAAGGAATCTTTGAAATGTTTCATAGTTTTAGAAATATAGTGCTTTCAAATTTGAGAATTTTACTATGGGGCTCAATGGCAGATATTGGCACGTCAAAAAAGCACTTTCACCTAGAAACTCCATTCACACTTTTTATAATTCAGCTTACTGTGGAGACACATGCTGGAACTTTTTACTTTGAAATGTTTTGTAGTTTCTGAGTTTTTTAACTTTAACGCCCAATGCATTCTCAATGGCAATAGCACAAACTTTGGCATGCTACTAGTCCTACATACTTACACCTAGAAACCCCATTCAAGCCTACTTAGGTTCATCTTACGGTGGACATGTTTGCCTGAAAAGGAATCTTTGAAATGTTTCATAGTTTTAGAAATATAGTGCTTTCAAATTTGAGAATTTTACTATGGGGCTCAATGGCAGATATTGGCACGTCAAAAAAGCACTTTCACCTAGAAACTTCATTCACACTTTTTATAATTCAGCTTACTGTGGAGACACATGCTGGAACTTTTTACTTTGAAATGTTTTGTAGTTTCTGAGTTATTTAACTTTAACGCCCAATGCATTCTCAATGGCAATAGCACAAACTTTGGCATGCTACTAGTCCTACATACTTACACCTATAAACTCCATTCAAGCCTACTTAGCTTCATCTTACGGTGGACATGTTTGCCTGAAAAGGAATCTTTGAAATGTTTCATAGTTTTAGAAATATAGTGCTTTCAAATTTGAGAAATTCACAATGGGGCTCAATGGCAGATATTGGCACGTCAAAAAAGCACTTTCACCTAGAAACTCCATTCACACTTTTTATAATTCAGCTTACTGTGGAGACACATGCTGGAACTTTTTACTTTGAAATGTTTTGTAGTTTCTGAGTTATTTAACTTTAACGCCCAATGCATTCTCAATGGCAATAGCACAAACTTTGGCATGCTACTAGTCCTACATACTTACACCTAGAAACTCCATTCAAGCCTACTTAGGTTCATCTTACGGTGGACATGTTTGCCTGAAAAGGAATCTTTGAAATGTTTCATAGTTTTAGAAATATAGTGCTTTCAAATTTGAGAAATTCACAATGGGGCTCAATGGCAGATATTGGCACGTCAAAAAAGCACTTTCACCTAGAAACTCCATTCACACTTTTTATAATTCAGCTTACTGTGGAGACACATGCTGGAACTTTTTACTTTGAAATGTTTTGTAGTTTCTGAGTTATTTAACTTTAACGCCCAATGCATTCTCAATGGCAATAGCACAAACTTTGGCATGCTACTAGTCCTACATACTTACACCTAGAAACCCCATTCAAGCCTACTTAGGTTCATCTTACGGTGGACATGTTTGCCTGAAAAGGAATCTTTGAAATGTTTCATAGTTTTAGAAATATAGTGCTTTCAAATTTGAGAATTTTACTATGGGGCTCAATGGCAGATATTGGCACGTCAAAAAAGCACTTTCACCTAGAAACTTCATTCACACTTTTTATAATTCAGCTTACTGTGGAGACACATGCTGGAACCTTTTACTTTGAAATGTTTTGTAGTTTCTGAGTTATTTAACTTTAACGCCCAATGCATTCTCAATGGCAATAGCACAAACTTTGGCATGCTACTAGTCCTACATACTTACACCTATAAACTCCATTCAAGCCTACTTAGGTTCATCTTACGGTGGACATGTTTGCCTGAAAAGGAATCTTTGAAATGTTTCATAGTTTTAGAAATATAGTGCTTTCAAATTTGAGAAATTCACAATGGGGCTCAATGGCAGATATTGGCACGTCAAAAAAGCACTTTCACCTAGAAACTCCATTCACACTTTTTATAATTCAGCTTACTGTGGAGACACATGCTGGAACTTTTTACTTTGAAATGTTTTGTAGTTTCTGAGTTATTTAACTTTAACGCCCAATGCATTCTCAATGGCAATAGCACAAACTTTGGCATGCTACTAGTCCTACATACTTACACCTAGAAACTCCATTCAAGCCTACTTAGGTTCATCTTACGGTGGACATGTTTGCCTGAAAAGGAATCTTTGAAATGTTTCATAGTTTTAGAAATATAGTGCTTTCAAATTTGAGAAATTCACAATGGGGCTCAATGGCAGATATTGGCACGTCAAAAAAGCACTTTCACCTAGAAACTCCATTCACACTTTTTATAATTCAGCTTACTGTGGAGACACATGCTGGAACTTTTTACTTTGAAATGTTTTGTAGTTTCTGAGTTATTTAACTTTAACGCCCAATGCATTCTCAATGGCAATAGCACAAACTTTGGCATGCTACTAGTCCTACATACTTACACCTAGAAACCCCATTCAAGCCTACTTAGGTTCATCTTACGGTGGACATGTTTGCCTGAAAAGGAATCTTTGAAATGTTTCATAGTTTTAGAAATATAGTGCTTTCAAATTTGAGAATTTTACTATGGGGCTCAATGGCAGATATTGGCACGTCAAAAAAGCACTTTCACCTAGAAACTTCATTCACACTTTTTATAATTCAGCTTACTGTGGAGACACATGCTGGAACCTTTTACTTTGAAATGTTTTGTAGTTTCTGAGTTATTTAACTTTAACGCCCAATGCATTCTCAATGGCAATAGCACAAACTTTGGCATGCTACTAGTCCTACATACTTACACCTATAAACTCCATTCAAGCCTACTTAGGTTCATCTTACGGTGGACATGTTTGCCTGAAAAGGAATCTTTGAAATGTTTCATAGTTTTAGAAATATAGTGCTTTCAAATTTGAGAAATTCACAATGGGGCTCAATGGCAGATATTGGCACGTCAAAAAAGCACTTTCACCTAGAAACTCCATTCACACTTTTTATAATTCAGCTTACTGTGGAGACACATGCTGGAACTTTTTACTTTGAAATGTTTTGTAGTTTCTGAGTTATTTAACTTTAACGCCCAATGCATTCTCAATGGCAATAGTACAAACTTTGGCATGCTACTAGTCCTACATACTTACACCTAGAAACTCCATTCAAGCCTACTTAGGTTCATCTCACGGTGGACATGTTTGCCTGAAAAGGAATCTTTGAAATGTTTCATAGTTTTAGAAATATAGTGCTTTCAAATTTGAGAAATTCACAATGGGGCTCAATGGCAGATATTGGCACGTCAAAAAAGCACTTTCACCTAGAAACTTCATTCACACTTTTTATAATTCAGCTTACTGTGGAGACACATGCTGGAACTTTTTACTTTGAAATGTTTTGTAGTTTCTGAGTTCTTTAACTTTAATGCCCAATGCATTCTCAATGGCAATAGCACAAACTCCAGATCATGCAGCCAGTGTGCTACAGTATGTAGGACTAGTAGCATGCCAAAGTTTCCGCGTCGAACATTGCGAAGTTCGTTTGAGCCGACTCAGCGCCGCCTGTGTTGTGACCCGATAGGCACAGAATAGTAAAACCTCGTTCCCCCTACTTGAGTGCGGTTCAAATGAACACTAAATCACTGACGTCACTCACTGGTGTTGGGAGGAAAAGGCAGGTCGCCTCCATGACTGGTTAGGTAGGCAACCTGGCCTGGCTCTGGATCTGTGTTCCGAATTAACAGCACAATTTTCTAGTTTATACTGCATCTTTTCTACATACAGTATAATGAAATACATTATCATAGTAGTTGTTTTCACATGGTGGCATTTGCACTGCACAGTGCTGCGGCTTAAAAGGACACCCAAAGGAAGTATTTCACTTCAGTTTATTTGTAACAAATCAAACTTGTGTCGACAAAGACCAGAATTCCATACAGACTTCTTTTTTTTTGTTTTTCACACACCCCGAGAACCAATGTAAGAAAATAAAAAGCACTTGTTTCACCCGGAGCAGAGAACAAAACAAAACAAAAATAAAACTCCTTACATTTACAGACCAATTGGAGGTAACAGATCCATGTAACACACCATATGTTTTTTTTATTTTTTATTTTATACAATTTATAAACTCCAGTTTTATTCATCCACATGATACATAATTGGTGGGGGGAGGGGAGAGGAGGGGGGAGGGGAGGGTAATATAACACTTGTGAAATTGTTTCTTTTGTGGTACAATATATCCATGAGGACGTCATGGATGGCGTGATGTATTGCACTGCCATAATCAGTGACTTCAGGTGAGGATCCTCTTATTATACAACTCTGTTATATCTTTTATTTTATTTATTCTTTACTTTATTTATTTATGCATTTGACTTTTTTTTCTTCCTGTTTTCTTTTTCTTTTCTTTAGATTACTCTGTGTGTTTTGTGTTATTTACATATTACACAACCATGTGAGCATTATAGGGTCCATCTTTAACTAGTTCAAGTAAAATTATTATTATTATTATTATATATTTATAATATATTTTTTTCCTTTGGGGGATATCAGGGATAACAGGGCGTTAATAATAGTGCATAGTACATAGAGAGAAAGTGCAAGTCTTCCCATAACAGGTGTGACCAAAGGGGGCGTCTTAAAAGTGGTACCATGCATATAAAACAAAAAAAACAAAAAAACATCAGGGTTACTGTAAGATTGTGGACAATAATATGAATGATCCCTTACGTGGTTAAGCATGAATGAAGATTAAAACAAAAAACAAAAAACCTCTTCCGTCACGAGAGACATAAAAATAGCACCTGAACCTCCCTCAGCCTTTGTCAGTAAAGGAAACAATATACAGACAACAGAACAAGGGACAAAAAAAAACAAACAAAAAAACATCTTTACTGATTTTAGGTGCAGGTCTTCAGGTTAAACACACATTTTGCTTTTCTTCAAACTGACTAAGAACGTGGCGCCACACAACTATTCAACCTTTATCCCATATAGCCGAGTACTGTGTGAGTGTGGCCTGCCTGAGCCAGTTCAGAGTCAGTGCCTGCCCAAGTTATTCGTATGGCATGGTGGCAGCCAAACAGAAGACTCCACGAAATAACCTTCTGCACGGAGCTGAAAGCCCCGGGAAAACAAATATTAAAAACCCCAAAAACTTCCAGTCTCTCTCAAAGAAAATTGGACTCTCCTCCTGCTAATGGCCTTTTTTAAAATCTATTTGAAGAAGTCTCATGAAAATGTGTTTATTTATTTAATGAAACAGGATTAATGCTGTTGCTTGATTTAACATTGTGAACACAACCACCCAGCCTATCCTCCATGTAGCCGACCACTGAACGCACAAAACGTACATGTCACATAACATAACATAAGTTATACACAACATACATACATAATATTCCAGTTCACATACAGTACAAGCATACAAACGTAAAATACACACACAGTCACACACACACAAACAAACCTTTGTAAAGTAACTTTATCAAAATAGGCGTGTAATATAAGGCACTAGAAATCTAAACTAAAAAAATAATAACGTATTGGCTGCTCCTGACATATGAGTTTGATCATTCGATTGGTTGCTGTGTGACACGCTAAGGGACGACATCCTGTACTGGCATTGTGACATTATATATATATATATATATATATATATATATACACATATATACACACACACACACACACACTGTAGGTCTGAGGTCATCCCTCCATTTCAGCGGTTCTCAACCTTCGCTGCATCATTCAGGGCCCACTAGAAAATCCCAAAGGCGATCGCGGCCCACCCATCGGACTGACCACCGGTCCGGCAGTTTGAAGCGGCCCACCCATGGGACTGACCACTGGTCCTACCACGGCAGTTTGAAGCGGCCCACCCATGTGACTGACCACTGGTCCTACCATGGCAGTTTGAAGCGGCCCACCCATGGGACTGACCACTGGTCCTACCACGGCAGTTTGAAGCGGCCCACCCATGGGAATGACCACTGGTCCTACCACGGCAGTTTGAAGCGGCCCACCCATGGGACTGACCACCGATGGGACTGACCACCAGTTTAAAGCGGCCAGATAGCCTGGCTGGGCCACGTGCATTTTCATATCAATCATCGTTTGTATTCCGGGCTTGGATCAGTGGAAGCTAACATTGAATACTTTTTAATTTATGTATTAGTACCTAATTGATTTATTTTAAATGCAATTTAATTTAATTTAATTTAATTTAATTTAATTTAATTTAATTTAATTTAATTTAATTTAATTTAATTTAATTTAATTTAATTTAATTTAATTTAATTTAATTTAGGCCCACAGGTTGAGAACCACTGCTCTATTTGGACAAATTAAACGGTAGCGGAGGATACCATATCACTCATAACACCTTTGTGTCTGGAAAAAAATAATTACACAGACCGTCATCATAATAATTATTATCATCATCATGGCATACAACTGCAGTTAGTGACTTGACACAAAAATATATAATAATACATCTACTTATTGCACACTGAATCAGACAGAGTCATATATTGGTGAGCATTCCAGTGAGAAAGATCATTTCAGCCTCTCTCCCACCCTCCATTGTGTGTTTTTTTTAAATCCCCCTTTCTCCATCCCTGCTTGAAAAATCATTGTGAAGCTTATTTCAACATATAAATACTTATATATATATATAGATTCATTTCTGTGCATACATTATGCCTCATTCTTACTTAGTCGCATGCAAGTGTCGCACACCGTAAATAGCAGATCTACAAGCTCACAATGTATCCCGCTGCGACACTTTTGTGAACTTGTAGATCAACTGTTTTCACCGTGTGACCCCCGAGTGCAACCAAGTGCAGTAGAAGTCAGGCTTTAAGTGGACGTGGGGTTTCTCTGGACCTGCACAGGTGTTGTGGGTAAAGTGTAAGGTTTGGTAGCAGCAGGTTCTAACACTTATACTTCTATGGTCCCTGGCAATTCAAAATGGCCACCCATGTTTATGACATCACAGGGCTGATAGAAATGAGGTGGCGCCTCTCTCCTGTGTGGGTAAGGTTGAAAATGAGGCGAGGCTCTTTTCGACGACAAGAACTAAGTGAACTGTATTTTGTGTTTCCATACGTACGCTACAGCTTGGTTTATTCACATAAGGTTCCCAGAACCTAATTTGGGCCCTGCTCAAGAAGGTGGTACCCAGAACTCACAACTTTATACTTTCAGAACGTTCTTTCTAAAAAAAAATATATAGCAGATCGACAGGTTCACGACACGTGGCGTTGCAATGCGTTGTGGATCAGCATTCTCTTTGCTTTGTAGATCGGCTATCTTTGCTATTTGTTCGTTTTTTTTTATGACGTAGCTCTCCTTTCAGGAGTAGTCTATAGTGGCTATAATCTTAACGTAAACATAAAACCCATGGCAGAACTGCAGAGGTTCTGGAAGGTCGTGGGAAAGAGAGTAGACATTAGAAAGGGAAGAAGGGACTTACAGGAGGAGTGAGTGACACTCGGTGACGGTGTGGTGTTCATAGAACAGTGAACATTTTCAAATTGGCTTTGATTGTACACTTTGAAACAGTACTAATATTATATATCTTTACAAAAAACCTCGCTACACCTCATTGGAATACAAAAAAGAAAACATTTCACGACCTTGTCTGTGTATGGTCAGAGGGGACAAAGTCACAAGTCAGTAAAAAAAAAAAAGAGAAAAGAAAAAAAGAACAAACAACATGAAATAAGTAATACCCAGTTAAAAAAAACCAAAAAACAATAGTCAGATCTATATATTTCTAAAAAACTAAATTCACCTTTAACTTTGTGGCGTACTGTACTGTACCTTTTGACCTTCTCCCAAAATTTCCCTTATGTTAATACGTGAAGCATAAGGTTGAAATGGTGTGTTTTTTTTGTCCTTCTTTTTTTTCTTTTTTTTTTACTTTAGAAATATCTTCTTCATTCTCAGGAAACGACAGTCTGTTTCCAAAACAAACAAACAAAAAAAGTATTCTTTAGTGTCTCTGTTCTTTTTGTGTGTTTTCATTTTTATTTTCTTCAATACTGTGTGCTCTGTGTGGTCAGCCTCCCGTCCCGTCCCGTCGGCCATTTTAGGTCCCTCCTCAAAAAGTGGCTTTAAACAGCTCACAAGTTCACTCCGTCCTCGAGGCGTCTTCCATGACATTGATTCGTGTGAGTTTCTGTAGAAGTCTCAAGATAGAAAAACAAAAGTTTCATGTGACAGTTTTAATACTGTTAGTCGAGTCCTGTATTTAGGTTGGTGATGCTACACTGGTATAGTGGATGGGACGAGTCCCACACCCCAAACAATGTAAAGCGATCCGTGCGCTCGCAAAGGAGCGCGCCGAAACAAATACCGACCACTTTCTTTTTTTGTTGAGCTGGGTGGTGGAAGTTGCTTCTTCAGACTGGACCGATGGGTGCGTTTTGGGCTGAGGGTGGAAGGATGCACCCTTGTCAAGCAGGGTAACTATGGCTCAGGTAGAGGTGCTCTTGCTGGGTATATGGGGGTATAGGTCGATGGTCCCCTTTCACGCCCGCACGCGGCGGGCAAAATCTCCAAAAGACACGCTTTGCTGCCTAGTGCACTGCCTCATAAACACTTGTGACCTTTCTGAGGAGTGCACTAGGTAGGACTGTGGTTTGGGATGTTGGTTTGGAGGGTTTTATGTTGCATAGTGGTCAAAGCTTCCCAGATACTCCAGACTGGCCCGGTAGCAGAACTGGTACTGGTCCTGGACGGGGAACACACACAAAGATCACAGGACAGGGGTCATTTTGGAGGTAGTCCTAAATTGTAAACATATTGTAGAACAGTGGTTGCCAAACACTGGTGTCGGGACCCATTTGTGGGTCACGGACACAATTTTATGGGTCCCTTTATTTATTTGTTTCCTACATTTTGTTTATAATTATTACTATTTCAAGATATTTTCAAAAAAACTCCAAAAAAAAAAGCAAATATTTTCATTAATTAAAAACAAAATTCAAAGATATTTTTCAGGAAATCAAAGAAAAATCTAAGAAATTCCCCAAATTAGAAAACAAATGTTTAAGAAGAACTGTTTAAGAAGTGAAATTAGCCGATCTACAACGCGTCGCTTCGTGCCGTGTTGTGAGCTTGTAGATCGTCTATTTTCACTAGTTTGGGTCCCAGGCAAACACCTCATCTCTCTTTAGGGTCCCAGGCAAACACCTCATCTCTCTTTAGGGTCCCAGGCAAAAACCTCATCTCTCTTTAGGGTCCCAGGCAGAAACCTAATCTCTCTTTAGGGTCCCAGGCAAAAACCTAATCTCTCTTTAGGGTCACAGGCTAAAACTTAATCTCTCTTTAGGGTCCCAGGCAAAAACCTCATCTCTCTTTAGGGTCACAGGCTAAAACCTAATCTCTCTTTAGGGTCCCAGGAAAAAACCTAATCTCTCTTTAGGGTCACAGGCTAAAACCTAATCTCTCTTTAGGGTCCCAGGAAAAAACCTAATCTCTCTTTAGGGTCCCAGGCAAAAACCTAATCTCTCTTTAGGGTCCCAGGAAAAAACCTAATCTCTCTTTAGGGTCCCAGGCAAAAACCTAATCTCTCTTTAGGGTCCCAGGAAAAAACCTAATCTCTCTTTAGGGTCCCAGGCAAAAACCTAATCTCTCTTTAGGGTCACAGGCAAAAACCTAATCTCTCTTTAGGGTCACAGGCAAAAACCTAATCTCTCTTTAGGGTCCCAGGCAAACACCTAATCTCTCTTTAGGGTCCCAGGCAAAAACCTAATCTCTCTTTAGGGTCACAGGCTAAAACTTAATCTCTCTTTAGGGTCCCAGGCAAAAACATAACTTGCATTTTCGTGTCATAATAGTGTCCAAAAATAAATTCTATATTTACCAGGGTTGTGGCTCTTTCAGAGCAGGAACTTTGGGGGGATGGGTGCGGTAACACTTTTAATTATTATTTTTTACATGCTATTGTTTTATTGACCCATATGTGATTTGGAAAATATCAATAAAGAAACTTTGAGGGCGCCCGCTGGCCTAATGGTCCAGGTGCATGCCACATAATATAGGCTCTGGCCTGACAGTGTGTCGCGTGTTCGAGTGCCGTTCATGACGACCTTTGCTGCATGTTTCTCCCCTTCTCTCTCTCCCTCGCGTTTGGAACCATATAATCTAGTCTATTATGCATGGTAGGACTAGAGTGTCCTTTTAAATTAATATACAACAGAGGATCCAAGGAAAAAAAGCTTGGAAGCGACAGAGCTAGACAGACCACTTAAACCCTCTAGTCTTAGTACTTTTCCGTCTGCTGCAGACTCTGCAGCAAATCTCTTCACCAAAAATAGCTAGCGATTTTCTGCCAATGTTCCCCACAGAATAGGCCTATACCGTGGTTAAAGTGGTTCAAGCTAGTGAATTGAAAACTATGTTTTTCACACTTTTAGAGCACATAATGCCTCGTCTCTCTCAAGGAAAAGAGGGTGTTGTTTTTCCTTTATTTTGCCAATGGGTTCCCAGATTGGGGCATGCCTAACAATAGATTATACATGGTTTAAGGTACAGCAGATGCAGCGTGTTTCATTGTCAGACCTCTGTCTGGACGGTGGCAGGCCTCTGGGTGCGTATAGCATCTTAACCCTAACCCACCTCTGTCTGGACGGTGGCAGGCCTCTGGGTGCGTATAGCATCTTAACCCTAACCCTAACCCACCTCTGTCTGGACTCTGGGTGCGTATAGCATCTTAACCCTAACCCTAACCCACCTCTGTCTAGACGGTGGCAGGCCTCTGGGTGCGTATAGCATCTTAACCCTAACCCACCTCTGTCTGGACGGTAGCAGGCCTCTGGGTGCGTATAGCATCTTAACCCTAACCCACCTCTGTCTGGACGGTAGCAGGCCTCTGGGTGCGTATAGCATCTTAACCCTAACCCACCTCTGTCTGGACGGTGGCAGGCCTCTGGGTGCGTATAGCATCTTAACCCTAACCCTAACCCACCTCTGTCTGGACGGTGGCAGGCCTCTGGGTGCGTAGCATCTTAACCCTAACCCACCTCTGTCTGGACGGTAGCAGGCCTCTGGGTGCGTATAGCATCTTAACCCTAACCCTAACCCACCTCTGTCTGGACGGTGGCAGGCCTCTGGGTGCGTATAGCATCTTAACCCTAACCCTAACCCACCTCTGTCTGGACGGTGGCAGGCCTCTGGGTGCGTATAGCATCTTAACCCTAACCCACCTCTGTCTGGACGGTGGCAGGCCTCTGGGTGCGTATAGCATCTTAACCCTAACCCTAACCCACCTCTGTCTGGACGGTAGCAGGCCTCTGGGTGCGTATAGCATCTTAACCCTAACCCACCTCTGTCTGGACGGTAGCAGGCCTCTGGGTGCGTATAGCATCTTAACCCTAACCCTAACCCACCTCTGTCTGGACGGTAGCAGGCCTCTGGGTGCGTATAGCATCTTAACCCTAACCCTAACCCACCTCTGTCTGGACGGTAGCAGGCCTCTGGGTGCGTATAGCATCTTAACCCTAACCCACCTCTGTCTGGACGGTGGCAGGCCTCTGGGTGCGTAGCATCTTGACCGTCTGGAAGATGTCCACCACTCCCTCGTAGCGCATCCTCTCCAGCACGATGCTGAGGGTAATGAACACACCCGTTCTGCCCACTCCAGCGCTGCATGGTGGAAAACACAGGGAGACGGAAAATACGTTCAGGGTGATTCATCAGTCCGCTGCAATGGGCTACATCATAGAGTATATAAAGGATAGAGACCGAACTGGAGCACTAGCCCCGCCCCCAAGCTATTCATTTCGATAAAGTTGCTCAGTGGCGTTTTGAAGCACCCGGAAGACTGCCGGAAGTACCTCCTCCGGACCTCAAATTTGAGGTCCGGGGTGACGTATGGGTGACGTAGGGAGTGATGGTCCTACGTGTCCGTGCACGGGTCCGCCTGCAGTCCTTCCTCTTACCACTAGGGCCCAGAGCTTCAACGTTGGAGCGCCCCTTGGGCTACATGCACAGCAGCCATTTTGGAAAGAACTTGGGCCCCTTCCTTTACTTCCTTCCTTCACAGGTGTTACCGATGATACTAATGAAGGCTCTGCTCCATTCTGGTCAAAGAGTCAGCTGGGTGCTGCTATCTTGGCTCACTAGAAACACTCTGCTAACACCAGTGGATCTTAAGTGTCCTTGAGTGCGTTCCAAATGGCCCGGTACTGGTGTACAAATGTGACCAGATTTGACTGAGATGAGAGCCTGCCATCATGCAACCTCCAGCTTTTCACCAGAGGAGAAAAACTGGATTTATTTATTTTGTTATCCAAAATGAGTAAAAGGGTCCATTTGGTTCCATTTGTACACTCTCAGAGTCATGGGGGTCCTTGAAATTAGTATCATTGCAACACTTGATGAAAAAAATGGGTTGAAAAATTGTGGGATAAAAATGTAAGAGAAAAAAAAAAGAAGACTAAATAGGACTAAAGATTAAATGGTGTGTTATTCAAAAGACTAAATCAAAATCAGCTGAAAACATGAACACTGCCCAAGTGGAGCCGTAATGGTCACAGTCCAACACCTCCATGCAGAGACTCGGAGCACTTACCTGCAGTGCACTGTGATTGGCCCATCCTGGCCAAACTGCTCTTTAGTTTTGTGCACCTGGCCAATGAAATCGATAAATCCCTCGCCTGACTTTGGCACTCCTTGTTCCGGCCAATCGGTGAACTGGAACTGACGCACGGTCCGTGATTGGCCGTCCTGGAGTAATGGTAACATTTGTAGTTAATGCTCATTCTTCAGTTTCATACAAATTATCTCTCAGGTTCAGTCAGAGCATGTTGATATAATGATATGCACGCACGCACGCATGCATGCACACACACAGCTGCCTCACCCTGGCGTCTGTGACTTTGAACTCTCGGAGGATGTACTGGGGCATGTTGTACTCGGCCATGGGGTCCACCACAAAGTACTGGTACCTGGCTGAGCGCTCAGCAGGCCAGTACTGATGGCACTTCTCCTGCAAGGAAGGAACACGGGACACGCTAGGACACTGTGTCACAAACACTGGGTCCTGATCACACTAGAGCGGCACACGAAAAGTATCAAAAGTAGCAGATCTGCAGCCTTGTAGATCTGCTACATTTGATGCTTTTCAATTGGAATCTTGAAAAATAGTTAACACCCGACAGGAACGATATCCAGAATACCACTGAGGTAAAAGGTTGTGCGTGTGTGTGTGTGTGTGTGTGTGTGTGTGTGTGTGTGTGTGTGTGTGTGTGTGTGTGTGTGTGTGTGTGCGTGCGTGTCTGTGTGTCCATACCCGTCCCATCTCTCTCAGTTTGGTCAGCATGACTACGATAGTGGAGTTGTGTTCCCACAGCATCCTCCAGTAGTCCTCCGTAGTCTCTGCCAGCGGACCCTGGGTGGCAATGTAGGCCTTCTGCTGCCTACACACATGCACGCACACACAGAAACACGCACACACACACGCACGCATACACACGCACACGCACACGCACACGCACACGCACACACACACACACACACACACACACACACACACACACACACACACACACACACACACACACACACACACACATTGATTGAATACCTTATTAACAGTTTGCATGGAGAGGCACAGGGAAGCACAGTACAATACAATGTCTGCTGAAAGGATGAAACCGTCTTTTGTTTCCATTGGGGTCCTCTCGTGTATACTCAATTCATCGAAAACAGATAGACAAAATAATATACACAATACTATGCAAAAACATCATGTAAACAAAAATACACTACACACACGCACGCACACACACACACGCACACAATATGATCCTTGGATCTGATACTATTGGTTGATGGCACTGATCTCTTTTCTATTTAATTATGTATCCTCTGCTACACACGAGAATATGCAGCCGTTTAAATAATTTACACATTTTAAGTACACTTAAAAGAATATGAATACATTCAACGATCAGGATATCGTGAATTGATCATGAATAAATAATACACAATAATGTCAACATTTATGAGGCACACACACAATACGTACATATAATATATGTACGTAATATTATTACGGCTAGGGAACTTGATATTGCATCTACGCAGACATCAAGGGAAACACCAACGCAGCCAGGAATCTTTAACATGCTTAACAATGAGATTGCGTTTTAGACACTGAATTGCACAGGGCAGATATCTAACTAACGAACGTTAATTATGAATTGAGTGGGCAAAGCCATACCTATATTAGATTGTTGATTACTTACAGTACAAAGACAATGATTTATTGTATTACATTGTATTTAAAATATATATATATGCAAATGAGGCATTATATAGGAAAATATGAAAAAAATAGAAAATATGAAAAAGCTACTACTGGGTTATCGTATATTAATTTACTTATATTGATCCTATAAATATCTAGGGACCATAATAGACAACCATCTGAAATGTGATGTCAATACTGAAATGTTGTGCAAGAAAGGCCAGCAGCGCCTTTTCTGTTTAAGGAAGGATTTCAGGTAGACACATTTTTAATGATTTAGTTTTACATTCATTGAGTCTGTCATTTCCTTTGCTGGTTTGGTAACCTTGGTATTAGACAGAACAATGCCCTTAACAGGGTTGTTAAGGGGGCTAGCAAGATTGTGGGAGAAATGTTTTGCTGTCTGAGTCATGTATATATGACAAACAGGTGCTTAAAAAAGCATAATCAATTAGAGCAGACAGCTCCCACCCCCTAAACCGGGAATATGCATTACTGCCTTCCGGCCAGTGGTTAAAGACCCCGGTCACTAAAAATAACATCTACAAATTCTCTTTTATATCTGCCTCCATCCGGGCCATCAATGGGGGACGCAAGAGGAGGTAGCTGCCGTGTAGTTTCAGGGGTGGGTGGTGAGGATAGATGTAGTTACACTTTAGGTCTTTAGCTCTAGTTGCACTTTATATTAAAATAAAATTGTTGTTGTTGTAGGTTTACTGTATTGTGTCTTTTAGAGCTTTTATTATCTGCTGTAAAATGAATTGCCCAGCTTGGGTCATATAAATAAACTTGACCTTGACCTATGAACAATTTAATATAGGTATAGTCTTGCCCACTTAATTCATAATTAACTAAGAACCAAAAAGAACTGAACGGGTTCCCATTGGGAACCAACTGGTGGAAAAGGGGTCTGTGTGTGTACGTCTGTAATCCGCGTAACTCGAGAACCGTTCGCCCCACCGACTTCAAATTCGACACACGCGTTCCACACCACCACAGGGGGTGTAGTGCTGGTGTCGAGTCGGTCGGACCCACGGTTGTCCAGAACCGCCCCAAAAAGGCCTCTGCCTGCATGGGCTCTGGACAGGGCCCCTGCCCAGTGTCCATATATGGAGCTGGCCTGTTCTGACATCATTCTGACGTCTGCATAGACTCCATATTTGGGCATGCCTGACAAAGAACTCCATATTTGGGGCGGCTGTGGTTCAGGAGGTAGAGCAGGTCGTCCAATGATCCCTGGGTCGGCGGTTCGAATCCCGGCTCCTCCTGTCCACATGTCGAAGTGTCCTTGGGCAAGACACTGAACCCTACATTGCCTCCAATGAGTCGGTCGGTGTAAGCTTGCCACCATTGGTGTGTGAATGTGGGAAGTGAGGACGCTGGCGTCGACTGTTCGCCGCTTCACCTCCCAATGTGTGAATGAATGAACCATTGTAAAGTGCTTTGAGCACTTTGAAAAGCGCTATAAAAATGCAATTCATTATTATTATATATGGGCATAAAAGGGACACAGACATAATATCTGGCATCCATTTCCAACTTGCATCGTTCCAAGTAGGGCAGTGTCCCCAACGATGTAGAGGCTCCAACAGGCACCGCTCTAGTAACAAATAACTTAAATAACAAATAAACAAATAAATAAATGGCCGATACCGATCATCAAAATAAATAAAGTAGGGCCACAACAGACAATAATATTTCATCATTTTATACTTTCAAAGATCTTTGAAAATAGTGAAAAACAGCCGACCCACAAGCTGTAGGTCTGAAGTTTCCGCTATTTGTGAAATTCTTTGAATATTTATGAACCTTCTTCAAAAGATTTTTGTTTGTATTTACGTCTGGAGACTTGCCTCTGATCTTCAAAAGATTATTTATATACAAATGGAAAGGATTCAAGTATAACGATTAAAGTCATTGCCATTGTGATTGGGCGATTATGTAATGACTGTGTCAGGAGGAGGCGGGGCCTACCGACCGTACCTGTATCCGTCGATGAAGCTGGCGTTGATGTAGTCGGATCCCTCCACTCCTCTGATTGGCTGTAGGCAGACGCGCGTGGTCTCATAGGGCATGATGTTGACCAGCCGGTTCTTGAACTTGTTACACGGGAGGTTGGCACTGACGAATCGCGA
Organism: Electrona antarctica; assembly: GCF_951216825.1. Lineage (NCBI taxonomy): Eukaryota > Metazoa > Chordata > Actinopteri > Myctophiformes > Myctophidae > Electrona > Electrona antarctica. The sequence goes on from NC_136809.1 coordinate 43,733,660, forward strand.
GGTGTGGGCCTTGGCACTGGCCAGACGCTATAGGATGGAAGACATGACACTGTTTAGTGTTTATATAGGAGGTGTGGGCCTTGGCACTGGCCAGACGCTGTAGGATGGAACAGACATGACACTGTTTAGTGTTTATATAGGAGGTATGGGCCTTGGCACTGGCCAGACGCTGTAGGATGGAACAGACATGACACTGTTTAGTGTTTATATAGGAGGTGTGGGCCTTGGCACTGGCCAGACGCTGTAGGATGGAACAGACATGACACTGTTTAGTGTTTATATAGGAGGTGTGGGCCTTGGCACTGGCCAGACGCTGTAGGATGGAACAGACATGACACTGTTTAGTGTTTATATAGGAGGTGTGGGCCTTGGCACTGGCCAGACGCTGTAGGATGGAACAGACATGACACTGTTTATATAGGAGGTGTGGGCCTTGGCACTGGCCAGACGCTATAGGATGGAACAGACATGACACTGTTTAGTTTTAGTGTAAGAGGTGAGGGAAGGAAGGGAAGGAAGCATGGAGGAAGGGATGAAGAAATGGATATAGTGAGAGGGGTATGTTGGTGCAAAGAAAGAAAGAAAGAAAGAAAGAAAGAAAGAAAGAGAAAATTGGGAGGGGGCATTGGTGCAGAGAAGGAGGGATATCAGGAAGGAAGGAAGGAAGGAAGGAAGGAAGGATTGATCAACATACTGTATACGGTTGACAAAAAAAAGAAACTTAAACCCTCAGTACGTGATCTGATCTTTTTTCCCCTCTACAAACAAGCTTGTTATGAGCATGTAGATCAGCTTATTTTTGGGGTGAATGCCCCTTACGGGTCCATTTGGTTCCCTTTGTACCCTCTCTGAGTTATGGCGGTCCATGGATTTGAATAGTGTGAGAACCACCGGTATAGATGAAGACCAGCTCTGACAGTGTGATGAAAGCGCTTCCTGAAACGGTTCCAAATGTGATGGAAGGGATTCCGGTTCCTCAGCGTTGGACCCGTTCCTCCTGATCCTCAGCGGTGGATCCGTTCCTCCTGATCCTCAGCGGTGGATCCGTTCCTCCTGATCCTAACCCCTAATAATACTGTAGGGTTTAACCCCTTTAGGATGGGAACGCATCTGTGTCACCTTATAGCGTTTAACCACTTTAACCATTATTTTAAACTTTAGATGTTGAAAAATAGCAGATCTTATCAAATCTTTGAATATATGTTCTTTCACAGTGAACATTTTTTTAACTCAAATCTTCGCTTCTGGGGGGTCCCTGGAACAACACATTTTCAGTTGGGGGTCGGCGGCCAATATTTGGGGTCCTTGACATGAAATAGTTTGAGAACCACTGATATAGAAACATAACGTTTTTTTCAGAAAACTGTCGTGAAGACATTTTGTAGGTCAGGTCTCAATGGATTAAATATGGATCTCAGAGTGGGACGTGATCGTGACCTGGCGTCCGTGCAGTCAGCAACACAAACATCACTTATAAGGCTGTTTAAATATTTTAAAACCATATTCAAATGTGTTTAACCTCAGGCCCCGCGCGGGGTTCGTTCTTGTTGTTCGTATACTGGACAGAAACAACAAGACTAGTATGGGGCCCGGGGCCAAGTCAAACTCCTCAAACAACGTCGTCAACTGAATAAACTCAAGCAGGAGGGAAGGGGTTGGGAGGAGGTACCGGTCTGAAGTATAGGGGGGATATTGGTGGTGGTGGGGGGTGGGGGTTTGGTGGTGGGCTGGGTGGGGGGGCGGGGGGTGTAGGAGGCAAAGGGGAACGAGGAAGAGGAAACTGGGGAGAGGGAGAGAGGGGAAAGGGGGCTAAGGAAACCACAAGGCCCCACACTGTCTCGACGCACATATGTGAACCAGAGTTGATCCTGCATCAGCGAAAACCCCCAGAACGCACGCGCGCACACAGACACACACGCGCACACACACACACTGCACATACACACATCACATGCACGCATGTACACACGCATGTCATCGGCGTCGTGTGGAAAACTTGCATGTTACTTAAGTGTAATTACTTTCAGGAATTGTAAAAAGGAAGCCGTGTTCCTGCAGCATGGATCCAATGTAGCCACAAGCTTCTTTTTAATACGTTTCATTGGTTCAAATATTTATAAACAACTGACAGATTTAACCGACTTATTTATTTTTTTGGTTTGTTTTGCGTGTTTCGCTTCCTTGTTTACGGGCCGACGAAAGTGGCTCATACAGTAACTCTACATCTACTGTACGGCGCCGTAGATGGTTTGGACCAAAGCGCCGATGTTCTGTGATCATTTCTGACTTAAAGCATGCATCTCGTTTGGAATATTAACCCATTTAGGCCTGATGTCGATATTTAAAAAATGTCATGACAGTTATCTGAAATACCTATGTTTCTATATCAGTGGTGCTCAATATTTCATGTCAAGGACCCCAGAAATTATATGTAAATTGGCTGCCGACCCCCCCATCTGAAAATATGTTGTACCAAGGACCACCCCGGAAGCAAAGATTTGAGTTAAAGATGTTCAATCTGAAATAATATTTATTAAAAGATTTGAGGCACATTTTCACGGTTTTTCAAAAATAGCAGATCAGTGACGCGCTATGAGCTTGTAGATCTGCTATTTGTCAATAGCTAAAGTATAACATAATGCTATAAACAGCAAAAGGGGTTCCCTTCTAGAATGGGTGAACGCTTCTAGAGAGAGTTTAGATGTGACAGCGTGACGTAATAACGGAAGGGAATGCACACGCATATCCGACACACCAAAGATCCGACGTGCGGAAATCACCCGTCGCTCCCGAACATGCGTTGGTCCGACAAGCGCTGCTCCGTGCTTGCGGTTATGGTTAGGTCAAAGGTTTGGGTTGTCGGATCAATAGTATGTCGGAACTAAAGCCTGTACCCAATGGAAGATTATGTCTCCTGGTTGGGAAGGTGGGCGGGGCTTTTCAGAGTAAAATCTGCGTCATCTGCTTGGCACTCTGACAAAAGGCAGACGTTGGAGGGGCTAGCGCCTCTAAAAAACATAAAAAAGATGAAATATGGAGATACAAGATTTCTGCCTGACAGCAACAATACGCGCACGCACGCACGCACGCACGCATATACAGAAAATAGCCTGTGACCGCGGGTTGACGCGGGCGAAAGCGAACGGCAGAACAAGAGGAGAGCAGGCAGAGAGAGAGAGAGAGTGAAAAACCACAGACTCCGAGGGAACAATGGGGTCTCACGAACCCCAGACCGGGACCACCGGTGGCTATTAGAAGAACACTGTGGTGGAGAAAACATCAGTCGCCCTATTCTCTTACACACTGGCTCGGAGACAAGTCCCACACCCCACCGCAGGCTCTCTCTAGTTGACTGGGGTCTCTCTGATGCAGCTTCCAGTATCAACAACAGTGGTCTCTTCGTGTCAGTCGGCTTGACTTTTACTCCCGCTCTTATCGACAGAGTTTGACATCTAGTCGCTCTTTTGTGTCGCCATCATCTGTGCTTTGCTTCCCAGTACAAGTATTGGTATCAAAATGCACTTAAAGTGCCAAAAGTACTAAGTACTCATTATGCAGAATGACCCATTTCACAAGTTCAAAATGTATAAAACGCATTGTGAGCTTGTAGATCAGCTATTTTCAAATGGCCAAAAATGTATATGGCTACAAAATGGTACAACATTTGCCTCTGAGAGAGTAGTAGTAGGTAGAAGTAAAAGTACTGGAAATTAGAAATACTCAAGTAAAGTACAAATCATTCACAATTGTACTTAACCCATTCTGGGCGGGAACCCCTTTTGGTGTTTTAAGCATTATGTTATGCTTTAGCTGTTGAAAAATAGCAGATCTACAAGCTCATAGCTCATAGCTTATAGGTCTGCTATTTTTGAAAAATCGTGAAAATGTGGCGCACATCTTTGAATATATATTCTTTCAGAGCGAACGTTTTAACTCAAATCTTTGCTTCTGTCTGGGGGGGTCCCTGGAACAACATATTTTCAGATGGGGGTCGGCGGCCAAATGCAGATAATTCTAGGGGTCCTTGACATGAAATAGTTTGAGAACCACTGACATAGAAACAGAGGTTTTTCAGAAAACTGTCAGGATTTAGAAGACTCGTAGAATCGTCCTCAGGTCTAAATGGGTTAAGTACAGTATAAGTAACTGTACTTAGTTGCTTTCCACCACTGCCATTTAGTCACCCGTTCATTTCAACCCTAGCTACTGTAGGGCTGTCACCATGACACATCCAAGTTGACGATTGATTGTCACACAAACAATATTGCGATTAACGATTTAATTGTGTTTTTGCCTTTGGAAATTGGAACGTTATGAATAGAAGTTACACTTCCGTTTGCCTTTTATGCCAGCTCAGTGGCCTTGTGGTTTGAGTGTCCGCCCTGAGACTGGGAGGTCGGTCGGGGTTCGATCCCCAGCCAGGTCTTACCAAAGACCCAGCATCAATGGTTGGATTGGGGTAAGTCCCTGCGTCGTAATCACAGTGCACAGGGCAGATATGACAAATAACCCAAATACACCAAGAAATTTGTGGCATTTTTTAATAAAATGTGATACTTTGTAGAGCTTGTAAATCTGCTATTCTTTATGTATGAACATCTTTCAACATGGAAACGGTGATCACGATTATGACAAAAATAATTGCGATTATCTCAAAGAATTGTGATTCGATTATGTAATGATTGTGACAGGCCTAACCCTGACATCCATATCCTGGGCATGTCATATTATGTGAACATTTTGGCCAAAATAGGCAAATAGTCTGTGAAAATACCTGATCTAGGGGAAAGAGTACAACAGAGTCATGGGAGACGCAGGTATATAGGGCTTAAGAGGAAAGAAATGGTATTTATGTGACATTGAAATGTCGGAAAGTGGGGAACACAGTACTGGGTCCCAAGAAAGCCACCCGACCAGCTTCAGTGCGACTTGTATTATAGCTGTGTAATAGTCTAGTACTGTGGACCTTGGTAGCATTATTGGGCCTTGCAAACGGGGAGCGATAAAAGGCGCCTATAGTCCATTTTCAATGAAACCTGCGTTTTTGCTCGGAGAAGTCGCGGTGCGACAACGCAAGCGTATTTACATGAGCGCGGTCCCATGAATTTGTTGCGCGCGTGCTCGTTACGTGCTCGCGCCCGCGACTCACCAGACATGGATTCTGTTTTTTTTACGCCTGCGTTCCTCGCTTCACGTTTGCAAGGCCCTTATTACTTGAAAGCAATGATGCACTATTGCACTTTATGCACTATAGTCCCTTCCTAACATTTTAGTCTAGTTTTTATTTATTGACGAAATTGTCAATATATTCAGTCTTATTTTTAGTCATCATAGCTAAATTCATTCATTTTGTGATCGTCAGTGAAAAAAGGTAGTCGACGAACATTTTTTGTCATAGTTTTAGTCGACAACATGGTCCGTGGCTCAGCGGTCCAGGCACCTTGGCTGGTAATCCAGTCTGGCAGTGTGCCGCGGGTTTGACTCCCGATCCCGACGACATTGCACTTGAATGCATTTAATTGCATTGCTTGCCATTTTATTGAGGCTGGTGGAAGGAAAAACCCTATAGTATCTCTAAATGTTGCCCCACAATCTGCAGTAAGTGTTATAGATAACCATGATATGCCATCTGGTCTGCATCACTCTACGGCCGGGCAAATCATTCAGTGAACGCCAGTGGTTTTGTCCTTCTGGAGGAAAGCATTCCCATTAGCACAGGAATGCCTTACCACTACACTGTAGCAGAGCTGGGAAGTAACCAAGTACAGTACTTAAGTACAATTTCAGGTATTTGTACTTTACTTGGGTATTCCCAATTTATTTCCAATACTTTTACTTCTACCCCACTACATCTCGGATCTAAATATTGTACTATTACTCCACTAAATTTATGTGAAAACTCTACTTGCATATCGATTTGCATTAGTATTACAAAACATACAAACATACAGCCCTACAGTATGTACATTTCGGGAAAATAGCAGATCTACAAGCTCACAATGCGTTGCGAGTCGAGGCACGATCTGCTATTTGCAAACGATTTTTATACATTTGAAAACTTGAAATGGGAGATTCTGCACAATGAGCACTTTCTACTTTTGGTACTTTTAAAGTACATTTTGATACAGATACTTTTGTACTTGTACTCAAGTACATTTTTGATTTCCGGACTTTTACTTGTAACGGAGTACTTCTACATTTGCAGTACTGATACTTTTACTTAAGTAAAACATGCGAGTACTTTTCCCACCACTGCACGGTAGCATGAAGGAAACTAACTGTGAGGAGGGTCCCTCCTCCCCACTTTCACTTTCACCTTCAGCTCCGTGCCTGTGGTGTGCTCAGCGTGCTGCTACTGCTGTAGATTCCAATCATTCTCATGCTACTTATGGGTTTGTCAATCCAGGAACTTTTAGAATGTCACACCATCCACTGTCGTGGTCCAAAGGGAGACCACCTAGAATACACGTTTTCAGAGTAGGGGCCACCGGAGGGGGGGCATGCACTATATAACTCTGTTCTGGGACCAGAATCCTTCTGGTGGTGGACAATGTTTGCCTTATATGGACATACAAAACGAGTGGACAATAATATTACCAGAAACGCATACGGAGCTACAGTAGCACTCAATGACCAAAACAGGTCTGTAACTCTGAGAGTGTACAAATGGGGTCCCATTTGGTTCCATGTGTACACTCTCAGAGGGTGCAAGGGGTCCTTGCAAATAAAACATTTGAGAACCACTAGTTGGACTCCTAATGTGCCATAGTCTCGTAGTGAGTAAGTGCCATACATATTTATGACGAAAACTTGGAGACTTGACATTCAGTAAGTGGGTCTATAAGAACATTATAAATCTAATTTTTTTTCATTTTTCCATCCATCCATCCATCTTCAACCGCTTATCCGTAGTCGGGTCGCGGGGGCAACAGCTCCACCAGAGAGCTCCAGACTTCCCTCTCCAGAGCAACATTAGTGACTTCCTCCGGGGGGATCCCGAGACGTTCCAAGGCCAGTGAGTCGATGTAATCCCTCTATCTGCGCCTTGGTCTGCCCCGGGGTCTCCTCCCAGTGGGACATGCATCGAGGACCTCCCTAGGGAGACGCCCGAGAGGCATTCTAACCAGATGCCCGAACCACCTAAGCTGGCTCATTTCCAGGCGAAGGAGCAGCGACTCTACTCCGAGTCTCTCCCGCGTGACTGAACTTCTCACCCTATCTGTTTCCATTTTATCCCACGATTTTGTAACCCATTTTTTTACCCAGTGTCAATTATCTAATGTAATCCTGTGGCTCTACACTCCCTCCGCTAACCTGGGGAGAGCAACTGACTGACCTCATGCCAGTCAGTGAGGGTCCAAGCCGTTATTTTTCCTTCACCTGACAGGGGGGAGTTTCCCCGGTTGGACGTAGCGCGTGGAATGAACACGTTATTCCAACAAGTTCCTTTCCCCTCCATCAGGCGGGAGGTAGTTTAGAGACCAGGATTACTGCATATTTTTTTGTGAGGGTACCTACCCTAGGGGACACACAGACAGGTACCTACCCTAGGGGACACACAGACACACACAGTTTCTCCTCACCTTGAACTCCAGCTCCATGCCGGTGACGTTGTCCCCCGGCTCCACCTGAGGGTACCTACCAGGTACCTGAGGGTACCTACCCTAGGGGACACACAGACAGACACAGTTCCTCCTCACCTTGAACTCCAGCTCCATGCCGGTGACGTTGTCCCCCGGCTCCACCTGCGTCAGCCTCTGGATATAGGAGAAGAGGCTGCGCGCCGGCACCTCGGTGCTGCCGCAGGCCACGGCCTCCAGCAGCGCGTCGTGGATGAACACGTACTGGTCCTCCGTCTGCACCATGTAGTTGCGCTGCGAGCGCATCAGCGTCACGTGGCCGTAGATGTCCACGGCCTTCTCCTGCTTGATGCGCTCCGTCATGGCGTCGATCACGATGAAGCAGCCCGTGCGGCCCACGCCGGCACTGAGGGAGGGGGAGAGGGACGGATGGGTGGTGATAAAAGAGATTTAGAAAAGGTAGGGTAAAGTGATATTTTTGGGTTAAATCAAAAAGGTTTTTTGTTAAGGTTAAATCATTCTTTCAATTCATTTAGAGGTTGAATCCTTCTCTGCTTGAGGATATGTGAGGTCTGCTGGAGTGTTGATTTGAAGGTCTTCTGTGGATGTTACGGATGTTTTGTCTTGTTTTGTCTCTGTATTTGTATGCTTTTTTATTTTTTATTCTTATTGATACTTTGTATTCCTTGTATGTTTGTTCTTTGTTGGCTTTTCTTTTGGGGGGTCAAAATGTAATCTGTTTATCTAAAATTTACTTGTGGGTTTATTAGATGAAGCAGTTAATGTTGCCAGTTTTTTATTTAACTCCTGACTTGAAAGTGTAGGGGCAAAAAGATAATTATCTGAAATATATGAGCCTAATCGCCCCTACATGATAACACTCAAAAGGCTCAAGTTAGCTGTAAGGTGAAGAGCTGTGGGTAAAAAAGCACAGCTCTGAATACAGGCCTGAACATTAGTATAAACTACAATTGGAGATACAGAAGGCCTAACAATTACAGGCCTCATAAGTCACATGGACCAACATGAGAGATCAACGCACGTGTGGGCCCCACAGGATCAATTCACACGGACAGGCCACGAGACCTTATGCACGAATAACGCACGTGCTACGAGCACAAGTAAGCAGACATGGACGTCTTAGAAGGGAAAAGCACACACAAATGCAGGCACGGCTGCAAACATCTGGAGAGCCATAAATCTCAGCGGTACAGCGGTGTGTGTGTGTGTGTGCGGGCGTGCACGCACTTTGTACTGGTGCACCCCAAGATAACCATTACAGCCAGATCGCAGCGACCTGCTGTAGTTATCCCAGAACGGCCGTGCAAGGAAATTGCCAACGTAATACACACACCATAATATAACAGTGGTTAATAAGATTGGCAAAAACAACCAACAACCAAATTGAAACTCGGGGCTCCTTTCTTCCGATGCAGCCGAAGGCCCTGCTCCTCTGAATGCTGTTCTTTACTCTGCACTATTGTGAATAAACTGCTACTAATCTAACTTTCTATGTTGATCTGAGAAAGTAGCACATCCAATGTTAATGTGTGGTGGCACCGGTCCACAACGCACAACATACAACAGTGTCGGCGTTTGTTACACAATGTGTGTTTCCCATTAAATCGGGTCTTTGTCATGCTCAAAAATGTTCCCCTGTCTTTCTGTCGGAGGCAGCACCGTGTAGATGAGAGAGTTGCGACAACCCCGTTCACTGTTTATTCACGGAGCTTCATGAGTCACTGAACGGTATGTTGTCGTCACTCTCTCTCTCTAAACGGCTCTGGTCTCCAGGCTGCGCTCCGCTCAGCGCTCGTCTCTGAGCAAGATGGCGGCGCCCGTCAGACTGTGTTGTTACATAGTGGTTATACGATTCCTACGTGGATTTGATCGTTTATAACGTAGGATGCAAAATGATCGTGTCCGTAGATTTATTTTGCCGCATTTTTTTCCGCGATTATTATTACTGTACATGGTGAGTACAGTAGTGCATCCCGTGGACGCAGAGGTTGTCGGTGTATTGCGGCCCAAAACTATAAAGTGCGTTTTGGGACGCAAAACGCACCCTATTTACATCACTGGGACCCCTAAATCAGAATGTATTTGGCCATAGACCCACATAAGTCTTGTGCCAGGGACCCCCATACAAGATCGGTGTTAAAATGTTTAAAAAACATTAGAAAATGACAGAACTACAAGCTCACAATGCGCCTTGTGGGGCTTGTAGATTGTCTATGTACATATAGGTTTCAAAGTGGTTAAACTCAGTTTGAGCCATTGCAATAATGCCACACCCGTCTTCTCTAATCTCCATGTCATTTACAGTATGTGTCATACTGTAGAGGTGCCAGACAGCAATAATTGTGCACAAAGGACGTGGTAATTGACATGAGAGCCGAGTCAGCAGGCATACAGCGCTGGTCTTAGGAAGACGTCCTCTCCTATATTGACACGCCGTCCGGAAACTCAATCCATTCGGTCGCCCACCCAAACACTTCACATTTTGTGCTGTGCTGGCTGGCAGGCAGTGGTGGGTACAGAAAGTACTCAAATGTTTTACTTGCGTAAAAGTATCAATACTGCAATGTAGAAATGCGCTGTTAGGCCTCACTCAGACCTTTAAAACATTGATGCATGCTTGTTGTATGAATGTTGTGAGTGTCATGGCCGCCCCAATGCATTTCCAATGGAAGTCACATGGTTTGTAGTCCACATTTTGGACTACAAGCCTCATACAACACAAATGTTGTGTCAAACCATGTGACTCCCATTGGAAATGCATTGGGGCAAGCTGTGTCACACCCTTTGTATACAACAAGCATACAGCAATCTGTTGCGACCGTGTGAGTGAGGCCTTACAAGTAAAAGTCCGGAAGTACAAAAGTATTGGCATCAAAGTGTACTTAAAGTACCAACAGTAGAATGTTGTACCTAAGTAAATGTATGTAGTTACTTTCCACCACTGTGTGCTGGTAACTAAGGCCCTCATTTATCAATGGAGTGTAAATTTTGCCTCATGGGTGCATGGGTGTTGCCGTACGTTCACGTCTGCACGGCATTTATGAAGTGATCGCAAACAGCCGATCCTTGCTTAATTTCGTTCCTAGCGTTGATAAATGTGACGGCTGAAATCAATCTGTTTTCGCGACATGAACAACTGCAATACGACCACACAACGTATGGAAACCATAGTTCCAATAGTTACATGATGGAAAGCCAATAAAAGTTTCGCCCCCTTGCCTCGCTCCCTGGCCTCATTCCCCACTCTCCCCCTCCCACACACGCACACACACAGACGGCACGCAACTTGCAAGCAACTGTCACTGTGTGTTGTCTTTATTCTTTATTAATTTAATATACAACAAGATACAGTATATTTGTGAACGAAAACCTGAACCTGTGAACCATGAATTAAATAACAAATATCTCACATGTCATTGGAATGAGTTTGGACACGCACAGCCCGTGACAACCGCACACACACAGGTTTTGAAAATAGCTGCCTCTCCTCCTCCTGTCCTGTCTGTCTCTGTGGTCCCTGACACCGTGACCATGCACGTTTATGACAGTCTATATTAGATTGCCTCGCTGCAGTGGCTGGGCTGTCAAGTGTCAATTATATGAATGCGCAGCCTAAACCGTAACGTATGTGGTAGGCTACTGGTGGTGGTGGGCTCCTAATCCTACCAATTGTAAATGACATGCCTTACAAAATATATTTTCTTCAGATGTATAATATACTGTATTTATTAGTTTTATACATTTTAGGAGTGAAAACATATGTTTAGATGCCTGTGACAGCCTGTCAGCTGGTCAGACAATGCTGCTCCGCTTTTCTACGACAGCAAAACAGGTGAGGACAAAGCCTAGGACAGCTCCCGACCGGACGTGAAATTTGGCCGGGCGCACGCCAAAGTTCAAGTTCACGCTGGAATGATAAATGCAGAAAATTGTGGTGATTCCGGCGTACCCCCATATTTGGGCGTAAGCCGCGTTGATAAATGAGGGCCTAAATGATGGAACATGCAGACTGACCACCAGTGACCACACAGGCTTCTCAGAGTCAATACAACCTTCTACATGGTTAACTCATTCGGCACCGTAATCGCCTTTTGACGACTCCCGGTCCAAAGCACAAATGCCCTCTGCACCGAGTTTGCCTTTTGACGCCTATTTAAATATCAATTGATTACAGCTTACAACTGTGTCCTGTATGCGCTAATAACACTCCGGTAGTGGTGCGATGGAAAAAAACGGAAATTAAAATTCCGCTGGAACAAGCTAGATTTGCGTCTCATTTCTCTAAACGATATGATCCTCGGGTACAAAATGCATGTTTTGGGTGAATTAAATGACAACCGAAGCACCCGTTACATAGCGATAATTCAATTACTGACTCCCGGCTTCCGAGTGAAACGGCTTTCAAACTAAAGAGTCTCGCCGTATTAATAGGTCGGCGGTCCTGGAGTACCTATTTCAGACACCAGGGGATGTTGGCGGTCAATGAGTTAAATGAATCTCTCTCTCTCTCTGTGTTTGTGTTAAGTGTTGCTCAGGTGGAATGAGATTCAGTCCAGTGAGTGATATATCAGCTGGTGAATATGCACATAAATGACGGCGCCTCGCTGCATGGGGTGATTCAATTTGACTGATAATCCTGTTAGATACTCCGTAGGCCCTGTTAAGAAGATAAGGAGCCCCCCCCCCCCCCTCTTCTGCCAACCTTTGCGTCTCCTTTCCTCAACCCCCATTTAATCCGTCTCTAAGGCCCCTTTCTTACACCCCCCCCTTACTTCCGAATCAATCACTTTATCATTCTCGCATTTGCGAGAGGGGCTTCTTCTTATAGCCTATTTCCTCTCCCTCCCATTACTTTTCTTTAATTCGTCATTTCCAATTCTCTGTTGGCCTGGATTTGACCTCCTCCTCTCTTTCTCTCTGTGTCGCCCAGTCCGCAGATATCCCTTTCTGTCTCTGGCTAACTCACCCCCTCAATCACTGGCCTCGACCCTTCAATCCAGCTGTCCCTGTCCGTCCTTCAAATACCTCACTAAGGTACTAAGTTTCATATAGACTACCAAAGTCCTGACGTCACTCGCTCATCCCCTGGTTTGCGGAAGTAATTTCTCCCTGTAGAATAACATTGGGTCATCTTAAAAATAGTCTCATATAAGCACTGTGGTACAAAAATAAACAAAATGTCTCGGCGATATTGTTGGGGAGGTGTCTCTGTATCGTTTACGACAGTCAGTCACTCAATTTGATACAGTCTGTTTCTGGCGGAAATTTAACTACAGTAATTTGGAGGCATTAACATTAGCATTTTCTCACAGTTGATTCTTCATATATCCATATGAGTGGACCATTTGTTTATTTTTGGTTCTTATTTGATGCAATTTCAAATAAGTCTAGTTTGGGAATTCAGAATGAAAAAACGCAAACCGAGTAGGATGAGAAATTACGTCAGACTTCGGCGCTCTATACTTAGTCACATGCTGGTGTCACGTGCCGAAAATAGACGATGTACAAGAGCTCACAACGATGTACAAGCTCACAACGATGTACAAGCTCACAACGATGTACAAGCTCACAACGCGTCTCTTGCATATCGCCTATTTCCGTCATGCAACACCAGCATCGCTACCAAATATAAATCAGCCGGGAAATGTCCCTCTCTCTCTCAGAATTGTTTCCGCATGGCCTCTCCTCCATCCTCTTCGTCATGTCTCTGGAGAATATGAGATAAGCCAGGGCTCTATTCCAGCTCTGGAGCTCAGTGTCTGCCAGGGACGCAGTCTTACCCCCCCAACCAACAACAAGTGGTGGAAGTAACACACTTTACTTGATTATTACAAAACATACATTAACCATTTCAGCCCGATATATATTTCGGCCATTTGAAAATTGTCGATCTGCTATTTTCAAAAGATTTGTATACATTTGAAAACTTGAAATGGGATATTCTGCATAATGAGTACTTTCTACTTTTGGTACTTTATTTAAGTACATTTTGATGCCAATACCTTTTTACTTTCACTACTAAGTACATTTTGAATTCCGGACTTGTACTTGTAACAGAGTAGTTATACTATGTAGTATCGCTACTTTTACTTAAGTAAACAATGTGAGTACATTTTCCACCACTGCCCGCCAGCCAGCCAGCCTCCTAATGATCACACTGCTGCACGAGAGCCTCATTTGAATATAAACTTACGAACCTGGTCCACACGACACGTTTAATGGGTAAATAAATAGTCAACAGCTAAATGTGCTTATGTAGAATGGGGCCAGCAGCATGGTGGCTATTGTTGTAAAACTTTATAGAGGGCGTTTAGAGAGGAATGCGCACGGGTGTCTAAGCCAGTTGAGAATGGTTTTTGGGGTTTTGCATAATGGTGGGTCAATCTCATTCCAGTTCGCGACCTACGCGGGTTCATTTTATGGGACATGTCTCGGGCTCTGCGTCGTGTTTGAATGAGCCTAAGGTTTATGAAAATTTCGCTGCCAAGTGAAATCTGAAATAACACGCACGAAAGTGTGCTTGTGCGTACGCGTGGACACGCCACACGCACACGCGCACACACAGCCAATGACCACAACGATTATGGACCACATTGAAAATAAGTTGAATGTGTTCCTTGAGCGTTTTAAGATTAATTGTGCTATCATCTATATTGAACTCTGAGAACTGTCAGAAAAATTATGTGCATGTACTTTTTCGGAAACATATTCAGACACGCACGCACGCACACACGCACACATGTGCAGCGCACGCGCACACACACACACACACACACACACACACACACAATCTGTGTCCTTTCTCCAATCTTATTATAAGCTTAGCACAAATAACCTTTGTTAATCAGGAAAACAAAATTGTCCTTGCCATTTTTCGGAGTTTAAAATTTGACTGCACTGTGTACTCAGACGTGTGCGTGTGTGTGTGCGTGTGCGCGCCACGCACACGCACACACACACACACACACACACACACACACACACACACACACACACACACACACACACCGTGGATAAATGCAGGCACACGTCGTACCTGCAGTGGACGATCATGGGTCCTGCATCTGGAGGGTTGCAGGCCTTCACCCTGCGTAGGAAGGCCAGGAACGGAGTGGGATGTTCGGGCACTCCGTGGTCCGGCCAGGCAGTGAACTGGAACTGACGAACCTCTCGCTTCTCATTGGAGCCACTCTGACGGCAGTGAGAAAGTCCTACTTGTTTAACCCATTCATGTAAAACGTCTTCTTATATACTTTAGACGTCTACATTTAATTTAGTTTTCGGCAGTGAAAAAAGGTCGTCAAACATTTTTCGTCATAGTTTATTAGTCGACAAAATCACCACTGATGTCCTCCTTATTTTTGTTACTGTCTTAATTGCGAGAAATTGTTACTGTCAAGAAATTGTCTGGACACGAGAATAAAATATTCATTCATTCATTCATTCCTACCTTGTAGAGGGCAAAGGTGCGGACAGAGTAGGTGGCCAGCTCCACCGTGTCCAGCAGCGTCACCTGGATGAGGCCGTAGGTCTCCGTGCCTCTGGTGGGCCAGTACTGGTCACACTTCACCTGCAGAGGGGACACGCTGGGCGGTGAGAAGAAAGATGACGCACAACGCCAGAGAACACAACACAAACAGGGGTTTTGTGCGGTGGTGGTGTTGGGGGGCATGGCTGTGTGGGGTCTAGTCTACAAAGCTTCTACTTCAGGGGCCTTCAACGTTTTTTCAGGCCAAGAGGACCCTCAGCTGAGAGAGAGAGATGAAGCAGGGGGACCCCCCCGAAAATAGCAGATCTACAAGCTCCCAACGCCTCGCAGCGCAAGGCGCTGGGAGCTTATATATCTGCTCTTTTCGGCTAAAGTTATCCTCAGAACAGCGATGCTAGGGTTCAAATTGTTAATGTAAAAACAATATCCTATCATACCAAGATTTGGAGGCCCCCTGTACCTCTAGTAACTCTGAGGACCCCCTAGGGGTCATGGCCGGGGCCCCCTGTACCTCTAGTAACTCTGAGGACCCCCTAGGGGTCATGGCCGGGGCCCCCTGTTGAAGACCCCTGCTCTAATTGCTCTGATTAGGGTGCTGCTGAAATAAAACAACATTAGTGAAACGGTGGTATGTGTGTAAAAGAAAACAAATAAACGTGCACAGACAACCGTGTGCGCATGAAAGCCATTTTTGTGAGAGCGTGCGTAAGTGACTGTGTGTGTGTGTGTGTGTGTGTGTGTGTGTGTGTGTGTGTGTGCGTGCGTGAGTGTGTGCGGCGCACCCGTGAGAGTGTGAGCCACAGTGAGAGAAGTACAAAGAGGAGAAGAAGAGAAACCGCATGCTTGCTTTCTAATAGCAAAGATCATATAAAATGAAAGCGTTCATGTGACGCGAAGCGTACGTGTTATGGGTTGGCGGGCTCTCGGCGGGCCAGGATCCCACAGAGAGAGGCCTCCAGATCCCACACCTAGTACTTAACCCCCTTGCATATTGACGTTGTACATTGCCCTATATTCCATCCCACCAAATCCCCATACAAAAAAAATGCACACGCAGCACACCAAATCCCAGCATGCCAGTGCCACCGCAACGCATCGAATTCCTCCCGTATCGGGCGGGCATATTTGTAGTTCTTTCGCTGGGCCTCAGAGACCACAGAGAGGAGAGATGGTTGGGGGGAGGAAGGAATCGCATCGCCAGAGGCGAGGGGAGAAAGCGGGCCTTCTGGCAGAATCAGGCCAAACCAAACGCTATGTGCTGATCCCTCCAGTCCTAACATCAAAGACAGGCAGGGAGCTCGGCTCTAGCTCTGCTCTGCATTCCGCTGCTCCAGACTGGGGATTATGCGTTTTGGCCCAAGACATTCGGGCTGTAATTACAGCTTTTCGACTGTCTTTTTCCCATCAGGCCCTGAGACGCTGCGGGCCAGTGAGGAGTGGAATGGTTGTCCATGTAGGGGGGCCCAGAAGGCCACTGCCAAAGCCTCAGTGGGATGGCAGTAAAATGCGTTGTGTAAAGAAAATAATGTAGATTGATATATAGGCTAACAGCACTCCTTGGCTGCAGTCTTTATATGGTCTGGTGGAGCACCGAGTAGGTCCCACGCTGGGCTTGTGTACACACATCATCTGAATAGAGACATGCCGCTCATAATGGATATAGGCATAATGAGTTATTGTTGTCTCAAATGAGAGTAAATCTTGGACACTCAGGCATGAAGGAAGCATGAGTTCAAGTCCGTTGCTCTCCCCATGTCCCCCATATGGGGACTAGGTTGGCGGAGGGTGTGTAGAGCCCAGGATCACATTAGATAATTGACACAGGGGTGAAAAATGGGTTACAAAATCGTGGGATAAAAATTATTAAAAAAAATTAAAAAACAAGAGTAAATCCTGTACTCGAGGAGACAGCTCACGATCTCATACGGATATGAAAGCAAGAGGCAGATGGTATAAAAAATAAAATAAACTGCAGGCCTTTTTTCCATTGCCGCACAACGTCACAGCTGTTCTGGCGGTGAATTATTGATCGTTTTAAGTGTCAAGTGATGTTAGAATGCATCTAGCGTGGCACTGTAGCTACAGTAGGAAGGCCGTTTGGGGGAAACGGGGTTGTCTATTTCTGTTGGCGATGACGTGGTCTACAAACGCGGCGTCTGTACGTGAGAGCTTAGCACTGTCTTCATGCAATATCTGGACTCTGACATGCCCACACTGTAAAGTCCTGAGTGTTCCTTTAGAACTCTGGGAGTAAACGCATGGAGGGACCTTTTACGTGGTCATTTCCGTTGCCCTCTCGGAGCTGAATTACCACTCAGGAGTTTAAAGTGCTGTGGTCAATCTGAACCCCATTTCAGGCCGACTGACTGAGAAGAAGGCTTGTGGCGAGCATTCTCACTCAGTGCACTGGGCTTTTTATTTTTTAATTTACAGAAAGAAAAACTTACAGTACAGCAGAAACCAAAACAAGTGAACAGAAACAACAGGTCAGGAGGAGAAAACCATGTGAGAAGAGGTGGTGTTTTGACCATGTGAGAAGAGGTGGTGTTTTGCACAAAGGATAAAGGATCATTGATGCTCTGTCAAACGTCCGCGTCGTATAACAAAAACGTGTTTATTTTTTGTCGTGCGACGCGGTCGCTGGACCCGAGCATAAATTGGCCTTTAGCAAAGGAGAGGAAAGAGAGCTCTTGCCTTAGAGAAGAAATAAGAAGGCATCTGAGGGTCAGACAGACACAAGTACAACAGAGACAGTTGGAAGGGGTGGTAGAGAGAAAGAGCTTTAACACAAAGCACAGATTGGTAAAGAGAAAGAGCTTTAACACAAAGCACAGATTGGTAAAGAGAAAGAGCTTTTACACAAAGCACAGATTGGTAAAGAGAAAGCTTTTACACAAAGCACAGATTGGTAAAGAGAAAGAGCTTTTACACAAAGCACAGGTTGATAGGAATCAAGGGACAGACGACGAGAGGAAGGAGATTCATTAGGGGAGCAGCAGGGCTCCAGACATAATTGGTTAGCACTTAATTAATCACGGCTCTTACCTCAAGCAATGTGTGCTCATTCCACTCTGATATTACATTTACATTACACTGAATATTTACCTTTTTTTTGGTTAGCTAACAAAATGCCTGGAAGCAAAAATGATTATCTACTTGATTGCATATCTTTCCCCCAGCTCAGCTGCTATTGTCTTTGCAAGTCTCATGCACTTTCTATTTCACTGTTTTTTGTTCTATGCTATCACCCCATCCAGCATCCATCACCCTTAAAGATAAGGTAAGTGATATATTTTTGGTTCAAACAAAAAGTGTTTTGATAAGAGGAGTCTCCCCGTCTCGCCACCTCGTTTATTTAATACTTTTCCTGCCAAAGCAGCGATATCGTGTCTTTCTAATTAAGAACGTTGTCTGCCGAAGCCGCGATATCGCAGCTTTTATCTCTTTATATCAATATGAAACTGTTAATTGAAAAGCAACTTTTAGTCCTGTCACGGTTGCTAGGCGACGCCCCCAGCACCAGGATACGTGCGCGCGAATCCCATAGTGTCCCATTAAAAGTAGGACCTACTTACAGTAGGAATGTAAGTTTAAAAATTCCTCGTTAGAAAAAAATCCCGATTTACAAGCACACAACGCCTCCCGATTTACAAGCACAATTTAATGTGCTTGTCGGGGTGGGGTGGGTCCCCGGTTCAAATTATTATATTAGTCGGTCGCAGTATAGTATAGTATAGTATAGTATAGTATAGTATAGTATAAGTATTAGTATTAGTATTAGTATTAGTATTAGAATTAGTATTAATATAGTATAGTATAGTATAGTATAGTATAGTATAAGTATTAGTATTAGTATTAATATAGTATAGTATAGTATAGTATAGTATAGTATAGTATAGTATAGTATAGTATAGTATTAATATAATATAATATAGTATAGTATAGTATAGTATAGTATAGTATAGTATAGTATAGTATAGTATAGTAAGTATAGTATAGTATAGTATAGTATAGTATAGTATAGTATAGTATAGTATTAATATAATATAGTATAGTATAGTATAGTATAGTATAGTATAGTATAGTATAGTAAGTATAGTATAGTATAGTATAGTATAGTATAGTATAGTATAGTATAGTATAGTATAGTATAGTATAGTATAGTATAGTATAGTATAGTATTAGTATAGTATTAGTATAGTAGTACTCTATGCCAACTCTGTTCTCTGCCCTCCTCAGTCGGCGGCCTAGCTGTGTCTTACCCGTGACTTCTCCTCCAGCTTGGTCATCATGATGATGTTGGCAGTGTGCTGTTCCCAGACCAGCCTCCAGAAGTCACAGAAGGTCTCTGGCAGGGAGCCCTGCGTGGCGATGTAGGCGTTCTGCCGGCGGTAGCCGTCGATGTAGTTGGCGTTGATGTAGTCACTGCCCGGGACACCTGAGGGGAGGGGGGGGAAGACATTAGGAGAGGTGTAAACAGTGTAGGGGTCGTGAGACAGAAAAGGAGGTGGAGCCGAATGAGAGTGATGGAGAGAGGGTGAGAGCAGAGGTGTAAAAGAGAAAAGATTATGATTAAGACGGTGCTCCTAAATATTGTACAACTTGTCCTTTTAGCTCGAGAGACCTCGAGAGGAATACATTTGTCTCCTGTGTTGACTCTGCATACTGTGCAAAGTACACACTGATTGAATATTTTATTAACATTTGCAACAACTACAAAAACACAGTATCACAGTATCAATACTGCAATGTAGCCAATGCTACATATATATATATATATATATATATATATATAAAATTAATGTATTCGAAGGCAGTGTGGAGGATTTCCATTTTTTGCCCTCCAATTTATTATTTATTGAACATTTCTGAAATTATTTTGACATAGCAAAAAAAGAAGAAGAAAAAAAAGTGTATACTGTAATTACTTGCCCCATAAAATGGTTGCATGAGCCCAAATGGGTCCCTAGACTCCCTACTCATTGTTTGGGAACCGTTGCTTTAAGAAGACTGTGGCGACTGTATGACATATTATGTGACATATTCTAATCGCACAGAGAAACATTGATTTGTGCATGCAATTTACTTATTAAAGCTGACTCAAATCTGATCCACGATGACAAAGGATACATGGATTACACACAATCTATTACCATGAAAGCAGATTTGTGACCCGAGGCCGAGGATCACAGCAGGTCACGATAGAGAGCTTAACCACATGAACCCTACAGTATGTACAGTATACTTCACTTAGCGGAGTCCCTCAGGGGTCTATTATAATACTAGGCCTCTTTTTGCATTGACCAACTGAACCCTAGAATTGATATTCTGAGGGAAACATTAGTCAAAAATCCCCTACATCGTTTGTCTGTATGGACGTAGTGCTCAAAAAGGAAGGTAACGACGGAGGATATTTTGGAACTCAACAATAAGTTGTCAGGAATGGTATTTATTAAATACATATATATCAATACTTTTACGGTACGTTTGCATAGTGCCTACCTCAATTTGCTGTGTCATGGGGCACTCGTGAATATATTGTTTAATAGTCTTTAGAGTCATTTTACACATTTTCAGTCAATTCTGTTCAATTTGCCTTAAAGATGTTGAGAAACGCGGTGATGACTTTGATAAGAGCCTGAGTGCATGTCTTCACACGGAGGTGAATTTGTTTCAGGATCAGGAAAATCATCATTGTCAGCAACGATTTGTTGTCTGTCTCTGTGTGTGTCAATGCTTCTGTCTGTAGCGGTAGCACTGCACAGGGCAGGGCCGGATAAAGGCATGGGCACAAAGGGGCAATGCCCCCCAAAATGCCCTGACTGCCCCACCATATTTTTGCGAACTGAGTTTTTATATTGTGCAATGTGTATACGTGTATATGTAGTTACTTGTTTTTTCTCTCGGTGTACAGCACTTTGGTCAGCCTTGGCTGTTTTTAAATGTGCTCTATAAATAAAATTTACTTGACTTGACTTGACCAAACATGATGGCATGCAAAAATACTACATTTCTAAGATATTTAAAATGAAAGGGCTTACATTTAAAAAATATTTGAAACAATATGCTACTAATTAACTACAACTGCTGTACCACCAAACCAACACCATTTCATCATCCAAATAATAAAAAGCTCAGTCAGACCGCTCTCTGCACCTAGCCGACCAGCTTGAATAATGCTCTGCCCTGATATGCCAACCTTAACGCCCCTCATTCAAAGTAGTTACTGATAGTTTTCTATGCATTTTGGTGGTTTTGGGGGATGGGAGGAGGTTGGAACTCCACACTTTAAATCTGGGCCTGCACAGCGACGTGTGCCCTTCAGAGCAGGTGTAGTGTTTGCATTGTGTTCCGTCTCCCTCACAAGGTCAAAGAGGAGTACATTTAATGTACGTGGAATGTATGGTTATTGAAATTACTTTTGTTTAATTGTAAAAGTTTGACAGTATAACTTATGCAGGCCCAGTGGATTGTTCAGCCATTGTGTTTTATAATACATGTAAGGATGAGGACAAGACTAATGGGAGTATACGCTTTGTGTCACTATAAGCAGCAATGACTGTTAAACTTGGCTAATACTTTGTCGTTCAACAATGTCACGCACCAAAGATAGCAGATCTACAAGCCCACAACTGGTCACGGATGCGACACCTTGTGGGCTTGTAGATCTGCTGTGTTCCGTTTGTGACACCGTCATACGACAAAGTATAAATTAGGCTTAAGGGTGGCTGTCTCTGCGTAACCACTTAACTGAAACTACTTGTCTTGAAAGGGATTGTATGTGTGTGTGTATGAGTGTGTGTGTATGAGTGTGTGTGTATGAGTGTGTGTGTGTGTGTATGCGCACACGCACATATACAGTACTTGTGTGTTTGATTTAGGATCAGTCCCGCTCATCTGGGACCTAATACTATAATCCCCAAAATCACTGAGTCACAGCTTAAAACTGTGCACACACACACACACACACACACACACACACACACACACACACACACACACACACACACACACACACACACACACACACACACACACACACACACACACACACACACACACACACACACACACACACACACACACACACACACACACACACACACACACACACACACTTCATTCTCTCTCTCTCATGCACGGACATACATGCAGAGTTGAGCTGTGGCCTGATTCTCCTGAAGGGAAGGAAAACAAGCCACTTGTGAGCATCCTGAGGACACTTGAGATCTAAGGGATTGGAGAAGTAAACAACCAACACCACACTGTGTTCATTTACCTCTGAGAGTGACCCAACAGAGGTAGTACAAGTGGATTGATTGATGTTGAAGATGTCACGGTGCAGAGTCACAACAAGTAGACACTCTTTGTTGCATATTTTCCCCTGTCAGAGCTCATGTCTACTGGTCTGGTATAGTCCTAAGATGCACATGCATGCACACGCAACCTACACGTATAAAATTATTACATGACAGCAGGGAATTAATGGCCTCTTGTTTCAAATTGAGTGGGAACTGACGAAGAAGAGCCTCTAACGTACTGTAATGTTTATGAACCCTATAGTGTTTGGTATTTTTGTCTTTCTTTTCTACACACAATTTAGTCGTTTTGCCAATTCCCACCAAATACAGTGTATCACCTCTGTCATAATTATGTCCCAAACTGTTACAAATTCAAAAGTAGAAGATCTAGATCTAGATCTAGATCTAGATCGCTTGTGACGCTGTGGGATCAAGATGGGCTTTAATTTACAGGGAAAAACCCCCACAAAAAGTTAAAATATGGAGATGAGAGATTTCTGCGTGTGGGTCGGGTCGTTTTTATGGGTCGCTGTATTTTAGGTTTTCTACATTTTGTTTTCAATTACTATTAAAAATAAAACAATATTTTTTATATTAAGAAAATTATTCTTCATGAAATCAAAGAAAAATCAAAGAAATTTCAGAAATTGAAAAACAAATATTTAAGTAGTAGTGAAAATAGCCGATCTACAAGCTCACAACATGGAGCGAAGCGTTCAGGTCTGCCATTTTCACTAGTTTGGGTCCTGCTGGGGAGACACCAAATTTCTCTTTTGACTGAGTCACGGATAAAAACAAAATAGGGTCCTATCTCCAAGGTAGGGGGACATGTAAAAGGGTGAACTGGACCCGTGTCTTCTGATTGGTCTGTGGTGTGGATGGGGGAAAAACCCCACCAGTTTACTTTGATGTAGTATCAATGCGCACTGTACAGCTACTGCTGTTGCCCTGCAATTATCAATCACTAAACTCTCCCCACACAGCCGTCGGACTACTGAATCAAATTAATGTTTACTTTTCACCATAGGCTTTTACTCTCGAGTCTCGAACTGGCGCTATTTTTTCAAAAGTGAGAAGCATGGATAGAGTGACGCTGGCTGATGATGTATCAGCAACAACGTGGGTAGCGAAGTGACAAAACAAGTTACGGAACCCCAGGGAATCAGGCTGGAACCCAGGTTAGAGTTTTATTGGGAGGACAGAATGTTGCAGAGGAACGTGTCATTCTGCTCCTCGCTGAGGTGCCCCGAACACTGTCGCTAGTGCAGCGACAGAGACCCAGCCAGTCGTGTGTGTGTGTGTGTGTGTGTGTGTGTGTGTGTGTGTGTGTGTGTGTGTGTGTGTGTTGGAGTGCCGGGCCACGCCAGAGAGAGTCACCGTGGAGGATTTAAACCCCAGACTCCTCACAGTGGTGGGTGGTGCAGGTACTTTATCCCTGCACCACCCGGATGCCCCCAAGCCCCACTGGTCTTTCATACTTAAGACAGCTTGACTAGAATGCCTTGACGACGTGCACTAACTGAACAGGAGTCGTGCGTGCGTGCGCGCACACGCACACGCACACACACACACCTCACCTTTATGTGCTTTTTCTGTGTGTATGCAGGTCCTTATGGTACAGTAGTTGTCGGGCTGAAACTGCTTATCTCCATGTTTACATTTTGGTGGGTTTTATTTTTGTAAATGAATGTAGTAAGTAACATATTTTGACATACCGTATGAGGTTGCATATATGTGGTTGAGAACACGTGTGCTACAATGTATGCATGTGTATCTTCATTGTGTGCTCTTTCATGTGTGTTGGGTCATGTTTAAGTGCACACGTCCTTTTTCAGCTGAAGTAAATAAATCAACAAATAAGGCGAGCGACAGCCAGGGGTAGATGGAGGGCCACCTCACACATGCTCTGCCCAGATAAGGCTCATCTGTTCAGGCTTGGCCACCCACTGCCTGCCTCCGTGCATACGGGAGCTGCCAGACAATTTCCCTGCCTCGGGTCTTCCAGCCCAAGTGGCTAAAGTGAGCTTCTAGGACGAACGCTACGAGACAATGCATTCTCTTCTCGCTTCACACCAGCCAGAAAGAAATCCACTGTAATGGGTGTACAGCTTCCCCACTCCCCCCCCCTCCCCCAATGCATTATGATTATAATCCACGCTTTAAGGCATCTGCACTTTTAGTTAATTGGCTAAACATGGGAGGCAATAGCGGGTTTTGTTGCTGGGCTCCGTGGTGGGAGGATGCAGAGCCTTCAAATGCAATGTACAGTTGGCACTGCTGACATTAAAAAATAGGACTTAAATAGGAATGTAGCTAATCTGCCTGATGCAGACATACTGTACAGCAGCACTTTGCCAGCCATGGAACACATGTGACTGGTGTTTGAAGAGCCCCCTCAGGTCATGTCCACACTAGTCTCTCAAGACAGATTGCTTCCTAGATTGTGTCCACACTCGTAACGTTCTCATTTTAAAGCAGCATAAACAAAAGAGCAGAATTTATTTTTTTGTTTTCATGACACTGTTGTGGGGTGTAAAATAATGCTTAAGTGGTTAATCGATTTGTTGGTATATAAATATTTACAAAAAATATATCAGAAATGCATTTCTCAATTATTCGGTGAATTGAAAAAGTAATGGACAGAATAATCTCTTAACACTTGATTTTCTGTAAATGGTAAATGGTGCATTTATATAGCGCCTTTATCCAAAAGTGCTTTACATAGATTGTGCATTACAAGATTCACCCATTCATGCACACATTCATACACCGAATCTGTATTTGGCCGCCGACCACCATCTGAAAATATGTTGTTCCATCCAGGGACACCCCCAGAAGCAAAGATTTGAGTTAAAAACGTTCGCTCTGGCCTTGGCTGTGGCTCAGCGGTCCAGGCACCTTGGCTGGTAATCCAGTCTGGCAGTGTGCCGCGGGTTCGACTCCCGATCCCGACGGCCTTTACTGCATGTCTTCCCCCCATCTCTCTCCCCATTTCCTGTCAGCCTACTGTCTGTGCCTCCATAAAAAATATAAAATAAAGGCGAAAGCCAAAAAATAAAAATAAAAACAAAGTTTGCTCTGAAAGAATATAATTATATTCAAAGATTTGTGCCACAAAACACACACACACACACACACACACACACACACACACATTTTGCAGAGGTTGTAGATCTTCTATTTTTCAATAGCTAAAGTATAACATACACCAAAACGGGTTCCCGTCCTGAATGGGTTAAAGTAAGGATAGTTGCAGCCCTATTCCTTACATCAATCTGTACTCTTTATGCACTTGTTATACGAAAACATTCATTTAAACTTCAGCAGAGGTGTGGAACTAGTGAAATGGCATTTTGATCCATTTCTATGGCAGTATCAGAAACGACAGACGACAGAACTGCATAATGAGTCGACACTGACAAACTTGGAGAAAAAAATGTCAGGGATTTGTAAAAATGATTCTTGTAATGACATTTTTATTAAAGAAAAAGCAATCGGCATCGTCGAGGTTCAGAGACTCAAGACTGCCTAAAGCCCAATATCTCCCCCAGCCAAGGACGATTCCCATTTAGGTTATTGGTTAAGATGATTGGCTTTAGTGCACCTTTCCACGCGGGAAGCCCGGGTTCCAATTTGGGCCGCTACGCAGAATGAACCCCAATCGTGGTTGGTACAAATAACGGGGCCAGCATGTGTTCACCAAAGTAGTGTGGACAGACACTAAGTGTAACATTTAACACAATTATTTCATAGAAGTGTATATTTGTACGTCTTTAACCCATTCTGGGCGGGAACCCCTTTTGGTGTTTTACCCCCTCAGGCCGGGAACCCATTTTAGGGTTCTGTACAGTCTGTACAGTATTCAAAAATGTAAAAAATGTGATGCTGCTATATAAATATTTGAAGTTTTTCAGAAAACTTAGGTCAGGATTTAGAGGCGTTTTTAGAATCGGCCTCAGGCCTAAATGTTCTGATGAATTGAAAATGGAGGACCCTGATATAAACAAGTCTTAGTGATTTTCTGTTTTGATCCTCGTAGCAGTTTTTGTATTGACCTGTACTTTCATTTGAAATGTACCCATTCTACAAACTTTGAATACATTTTTCAATCAATCAATCAATCAATCAATCAATCAATCAATCAATCAATCAATGCATTTTAAAACAGAACTGTGGATATAGCCTCACGCATGTACTGTACTGTACCTACGCATGCACACAGACAGCACTGTGTCAGTTCCACCCCATGCATAGCAGTTGGTAGAAGAAAAGCAATGCAAAGCGCTTATGCTGCATTCACATGGAATCAGGCAAGCGGTAGACGGAAAAACGGCAAAACCTGCTGGACGGCACGGAACGGTAAAAACATTAAATATTTTAACATTGATGCCGTCTGCCGTTACCGTCGCAGGTTCTGGCTGCCGGGCCGTCCTGTTCCGTTTACCGTCCTGCTCTCGTCCACTAAAATGAAGTCTGGTTTGCCGTCTACCGCTTGCCTGATTCCATGTGAATGCAGCATTACTCTTATGGCCCTATCTTGGGCGCACCATACACTTTATCCCTAAACGTCTTGGCCATATTTTACTACCGGTATCTAGAAAAACATTTTAAAATAGTTCAAGTAGCCGATCGACGTCGACACGCTGTGAGCTTGTAGATCGGCTATTTGAACTATTGGAAAATGTTTTTCAAAATAGCAAAAAAATGGCTAAGTTATAAAAATTATTATAAATTATAAGTTAACATTTTTCTTACCCTCAATGCTTGAGAGAACGACCCTGGAGTGGTCGTAGGCGATGACGTTTGCGTAGCGGTTCTTTGGCTTGTTCACCTCCAGATTGGAGTTTTCCCAAGTGAACTGTTGGCCAGGGTCAACAGACTGCAACACACACACACACACACACACACACACACACACACACACACACACACACACACACACACACACACACACACACACACACACACACACACACACACACACACACACAGATAGATAGGTTATTTCCCAAGGTCATACCTGTAATGTTGTGTATATACCAGTGGTTCTCTAATATATATATATATATATATATATATATATATATATATATATAAGGTATACATGACAGAAACCGTTTTCAAACATAGCAAATCTACAAACTCCCTAAATGTCGAATGGCGACAAATTGTGAGCTCGTAGATCTTTTTTTCCACTATCTTTATGGCTGTATGGCTATTTGGCGGTCCTTGGCATAGAAACGTTTAATTGGGAACCCCTGTGTCTTATGCAATACCCTAGATGTGTTTTGCTCCACAGTGCTACTGCCAACCGGACACATAATGACTTAAATAAGGCTCCATGTCATGCTGGACGAGAATAATGGGCAACATAATGCTCTCTATTTACAGGAAGAAAAATCCCCCCCCCCCCCCCCCCCACCCCCCCAGCCCGCTTCTTTTACTTTCAAATGAGGGCCTGGCTAGCAGGGCGAGATGATATAAATGCGATAAATTCCTCTGGGAGAGAAAGGTTGGTTGTGTTAGACCAACACATTAAGTTCCTGCCGGGTAATTACAGTATGAGCGTGATGGCTGTTAGCCAAGGAGAGGCAGACATGAGGTCACTGTGGGGCTGTCGGTGGAGAAGGACGGAGAGAGGGATGAAAGCCAGGGCAATTTAGCAATTTTGAATATTTTACGACACATAATTATGGTGAGGTTTGGGGGAAAAATGGAGGGGAGGGGTATTGAACGAGCCTGTGGGAGAGGGGGAGAGAGAGAGAAGTGGGGGGGGTACCACTTTCTATTCTCTGCCCATGCATCATCATGTGTATCTTATTATTGCACCACAGTCATTTTGGGTCTCTCTCTCTCTCTCTCTCTCTCTCGTTAAAGGGTTAGTACTGAACAAAGCACACAGTCATGCAGAGAGAATGCACAGCCCATCAGCATGGTTCAAACTCGCCACCACAATTACATATGGCCTCCCCCTCCCTCAGTCGCCACTCGGCTCTCTCTCCTACCCTCCCACCGTTTTAATTCCAAAACATCCTTATTCCGTTTTTTAACGCTGCACGTCGTATCTGTGTCTGTCTATCATCTATCTAAAAGTAGATTTTAGGGGCTATATCTATCTATCCATAGCATCACAAGCCGTTGTGGAGGAGCTTGTAGATTGGTTATATTCACTAGGTGAGACATCAAATTTGTTTTTTGGGTAAAACGTTTGTGAACCAGACCGTAACAGACATCTCCATCTATTCTCTCTATCCTCTGGTTGCCAATTTGAGTCCTAATCAGACTCTTTGCCCCACTGGAGTCCACTGGTTTAACCGTTTCCCTGCGGTGTCCTTTGAAGAGACACTGCGCTGACTTGAAAATGGTGTAATTGCTTGTCGTAGTGTTCAAATATATTCCAAAGTGGCGATCACAACAACAGAGCGGAGGAGGAAAGCGCCCGCACGACACCCCCGCCGCCATTGTAATGAATTGGGCCTCAATTTCCAACACGGACTTGGGTTTTACCCTTTTAACACATTGACTCCCTAACCAGAGTTAATTGATAAAGACCTCTTTCCCTCCCGAACACGAGTTATGTAGTATTTGTTTTATTCGCCGAATTTGATAACCTTTAAGAGATACAAGGTTTTCAGAGTAATACACGGATAGAGACCGAACCGGAGCGCTAGCCCCACCCCCAAGCTATTCATTTCAATAGAAGTTGCTCAGTGGTGTTTTGAAGCACCCGGAAGACTGCCGGAAGTACAATTATAACTCAATGGCTCGAGCGAGCGGAAGTTTAGCCTGACGCACATGACGTCATGAACGTCCGTCCACCTCCATGAAAGTGCTGCAGTTCCTCATTTCGCCAGTAGGTAGTGGCAGCTTCAACATTGGATAGCCTTACTGGGGATACGTCACACGTTTGGATCACGTGAACGGAAAAAAATAAATTGACGCTGGCTTCTCAGGACTTCTGGGTAATGGTCACAATGCAATAGTCACAATGCATTCCTATGGTGAATCATGGCAGCCTCCGTGTCGCTCTGCGTTCGCTTCTTTGTTTTGGATGTTTTGGAATATTATGTCTCGACATTTTGAGAAACGACCGTGCTATTTTAAGGCGGACGGTCGCGAAATGGAACTACGTTCGCGACCGGGTGATTCTTCAAAGGTTAGTGATAAAAGTATTAATACCGCGGGGCTCCCTGTGGAGCTCACTGTAAGAGAAGCATGTTGGGAAAGCACTTCTCAATCTGATTGGGTTTGTTTTTTGTGTAAACACTGCAGTTCTGGTGCATTGATGTCTTCTGTGATGCATCTTCTGTGATGCACATCAAATGCAGCACGTGTTATATAGGGGAAAACGAATCAAAAAGCTTCCCCCCCTCCTTCTTCTCGCACAGAAAATGTACTTTTCAAAACAGCATAATTATCTCCTGACCGGTCTGCTCTCAGTCGCTCAGCCATTTTTATCTATCGCTTCCCTCTTCCCTCTCCTTCTGATTCTCTCCCTCTCGTCTGGAGCGTGGAAATGAGGGCCTGATAACCATCTGGCTGTAAGAAGACTCCCTTTGAACTTTTCAATTTCAATTTCCCTGACTGGAAGACTTCACTTAATCGAGATGCTCTCTCGTGTTCGTCAAGATAACTACAACACAAGGGACGGCAGAATGAAGAGGCTTCGGTAGTTGATGGAGACGGGGGGAATGTTTTTCATTGTGTAGACAGTGACACACATCAGAACAGTGCTTCACTTAAAACTGGAAATCACGTCAAATCCTCTTGCTGACATCAAAGATTCATTAATTTAAACTGATGCTTTGGGCACACTCTCTACGCCAGTACATTTACTCAAGTACTGGACTTAAATGCAATTCTGATGTACTTTTACTTTACTTGAGTATTTAAAAATAGTAGTTATACTACTTTGATAGTTTTCCTTACTAGCTACTTTGCAGACTTTAGAATAGTAATACAAAACATACATTAACCACTTAAGCCCTATTTTCCACCTGATATTTTCAAAACATTTGATTTTGAAAAGTAGCAGAATGGGACATTCTGCATAGGTACTTTCACTTTTGGTATATTTGGCTTACTGTGGCAATACCTTTGGGGCTTTACTCAAGTAAATTTTTGAATTCAGGACTTTTACTTTTATATAGTATAGTTCTATATTGTATTGTAGCATTGCTACTTTTACTCAAGAAAAACGTAAAATCAGATTACTTCTTCCACATGCACTGCGTACAGATTTCCCAGACAGAGCGGTAGATTAGAACACCAACCATACCTCATACTCCTGAGAGAACTTGAGGTTGTCGTTTGCCTTGAGGCGCTCGATGTGATCTGCCAGCTCCGAGATGGAAACAGGCGGGTGACTAGCCATGCCTGTCCAACACAGAAACAGAAAAAAGAAAGGGTTCCATTTTGATTCACAGTCAGGCAGAAGTCTTTCTGAGGGGAAATGGTAATAGTTAGGTGCTGTAAGCGTCTCGGGGGGAGGCGTTGTTTAGTGCTCTGTCCACGGCCAGCAGAGGAAGCAAATGGAAAAGTGTGTCTTGTTAGGTGACCATTTTATCTCTGTTGGTGGCAGATGGGAAGAACAATGGGCATGTTCTCAATGTTACTGAAGCAGGGTAACATGTCTACAGAGTATATGACCATTGTTACTGAAGCAGGGTAACATGTCTTCAGAGTATATGACCATTGTTACTGAAGCAGGGTAACATGTCTTCAGAGTATATGACCATTGTTACTGAAGCAGGGTAACATGTCTACAGAGTATATGACCATTGTTACTGAAGCAGGGTAACATGTCTTCAGAGTATATGACCATTGTTACTGAAGCAGGGTAACATGTCTTCAGAGTATATGACCATTGCTGGTACAGTATGGATAAAAATGGGCTCTATGCACACAGAACTCTTCCTACTTCCGGGCCACTTCCCTACTTCCTTCACAGGTGTTACTGATTATACAAATTAAGGCTCCGTTCAATTTATTGTGCAGTGGTTCTCAAACCTTTTAGTTTCAGGGACCCCAATAACTCTGAGAGTGTACAAGTGGAACCAAGTAAGGGTCGATTTGGTTCCATTTGCACACTCTCAGAGTTACACACCCGTACGGGGCCATTTGGAACCCACTCAAGGAGTGTTTCCATTGAGCCAACATGCACAATAGCAGCACCCTGACTCTGTTTGACCAGAATGGAACAGATAGCCTTCATTAGTATCATCGGTAACACCTGTGACGGAGGTAGGGAAGGGGCCCAAGTTCTTTCCAAAATGGCGTGTGTGCATAGAGCCCATTAAAGTAGATGACAGCGGCCGGTGGGAGCCTTTTTAATATTCCAGAAGCGTTGTGTGATGTGCTGCTGTTATTTCTTTTCATTCGGACGAGCTTTATCCTTTACACCAGTGGTTCCCAAAGTGGGGTCCGGGGACCCCCAGGGGTCCTTGAGGGAGTTCCAGGGGGTCACCAGCCAAAATATAGTTTGAAACCCTGGGTTACAGACCCTTAACTCTGAGAGTATACAAATGGAACCAAATTGACCCGTTAGGGTCCATTTGGTTCCATTTGTACACTCTCAGAGTTAAATTAACATTGATTTTACAATACAAATTGGGGTGTCAGAGATAGAAATGACTTTAAATGGGGTGTCCGTAGACTAATGCATGTCAAACTGGGGGTCCTTGAAATTAAACAGGTTGAGAATCACTGCTAGAGCCGTAAAATATATTCTATTATGGGGGTCCCT
Organism: Electrona antarctica; assembly: GCF_951216825.1. NCBI lineage: Eukaryota > Metazoa > Chordata > Actinopteri > Myctophiformes > Myctophidae > Electrona > Electrona antarctica. Next base: position 43,765,796 of record NC_136809.1, read on the forward strand.
GGCATATCTTACGCGGTACGCGGGCTAATTAGTGTCAATTTGGGGGTCCTTGACATGAAAAGGTTTGGGAACCACTGCTTTTATACACACAGTGCAGGAGATTAACTGAACTGAATGTGTTAGTTCGTCTGACCGAGGGAGAATGACACGGAAAGGATAAACCAGACGAGAAAAAGAAAGATAGAAGGGTGGAAAAAGAAAGAAAGATATTTAGAAAAAGGATGAACAGCGACAGGTGAAAGAGAAGAGGATCTGAGGTGGACTATAAGACCAACTAACTTGACAAGCGTCGATAACCGCGGTACACAGACACACGGTAGGCTGTAAGGGAAAACAACAACACCAGCATTAATCTATTTACCTGATCAATAAAACAACAACTTGTTTAATCAATAATAACGTGCGTGTGTGGTGTGGGAGCATGTGTGTGTGTGTGTGTGTGTGTGTGTGTGTGTGTGTGTGTGTGTGTGTGTGTGTGTGTGTGTGTGTGTGCGTGTGCGCGTATGCGTGCGTGCGTGTCTCGTGGGCAGTGGTGGAAAGTAACCAAATGTATTTACTCAAGTTCTGTACTGTAACATTTTGAGGTATTTGTACTTTAGTTTCCAGTACTTCTACTTCCACTCCATTACATCTCAGAGGCAAAAATGGTACTTTTACTCCACTGTATTAATTATTTGAAAGCTTACTAGTTACTATTTACTTTGATTATTATTAGAAAACATACATTACAACACTAGCAGACCTACAAGACAATGCATCTACTTTTGGTACTTTAAGACGGTTTGTGGCCGCTCAGTGCTATGCTATACCTGGTGTCTGGAAGTTGATCCTCCGCAGCTCCACGGGGTCGGTGGGGTGATGGGAGGACATGGCCTTACTGCAGGGGAAACTGCCCTTCCGGCCCTCCGCTTCTGCCCTTTTCCTGGATCAATAGCACATCATACAGTCACACACACACACACACACACACACAATCACACACGCACGCATGTGAGCACGCACGCACGCACACACACAAAACACCTTTTACACATCTCTAAATGCACGGAACGAGTGTTGCAAAGATTACCATGCAAGCCTTCAAAGTAAGCAATGATCTGAGCAATCATTAAAGCGTGTTGGCATCATGTAATTATTTTGAATGTGCCGGCATCAGCGGGGCCCGGGCCGGGCAAACTACTTTGTAAGTCATGAAAGCTATTTGGTGTGCTTTGAAGAGCTATTTGGCGCTATAACTGCAGCAGGGCAGAGAGGAGGGGGAGAGGTGGGGGATATTTTATGGAGTTTGTTCACCTGTCAGGTTTGCTGGATCCAAAACGGCGTTGGGAGCAGCGATAAGAAGAAATGGGAGATGAATCACGTTAGTATCAGAGGACAAGGTGGTAAACATGCTGATGAACGTTACCTCCATTTCCTTTTAATCCACTTTCACCTGTGGGTCTAGATTTTGTGAACTTGTAGATGAGCTATTTTTTGCTATTTATAGTTTATACGGGGCTTAAGTTAAGTTTCCAAAAAAAATCTGATTCTTTACAATTTTGGATAGCAAAACAATATCAAAAAAAAAAATTTACAAGCTCCCAACATGTGTTGTGAGCTTGTAAATTGGCTATTATCGCTATTCAAGTTCAATTTTACGTTCTCAACAGTTAAAAGATCTAATAAGGGTCCATTTGGTTACCAACCCTCATTTAGAATAATAATAATGCATTTTATTTACATAGCACTTTACAGTACATTCTCTCGAGTCTCAGAATGCTTATAGAGTTAAAAGCATGGCAAGAAATAGGAATACAAAGTAAAAACAGCATAGCTTGAGGGATCAAGGACCATGCACTAAATCTATGATTCTCTCAACAAATCTCCCTCCCTCCCTCACTCTCACCTCTTGAAGAGGAGGATGGCGATGACGATGCACACGATGAAGATGACGGCCAGCACGGGCCCCACCACCCACAGCAGACCCTCCTCCTCGTCCACGATGGGCTGGGGGTCTCCCTCCGACGACGTGACGGGGTCCGAGTACGGACTGGTGGAGTACACGGTCTGCAGGAGGGAACACACACGCACACAAGCACACACACACACACACACACACACACACACACACACACACACACACACACACACACGCACACACACACACACGCACACAAGCACACAAATCAAAATTTGCTGTCGAAATCAACACTGCCACACTGTTTGCGTCGGCGTGTTTCTACAGGGATTAAAAGACCTGAGGCCGATGCTACCGAAACCAGTAGTTCTTTTGAGATTCTGTTCAAAAATAGCAGATGTACAAGTCACTTATATGTGCCGCACTGCAGGCTTGTGCATCTGCTATTTTTGAATCACCAACGTGCTAAAATCCAGAATGACTCAGATGCTTTCACAGTGTTAATGGATTCAAGCAAAAACTAATCTCACAGCTGAATATGTCGAGTCCATAGGCCGAGGGATTTGTGAAACAGTTGTTTCCCAAAGACTGTTTCTCAACGGTGCAGAAGTGCGACACGTTTGTAATATTGTAGATTGGCTGTTTTTGGGTTGCGTGACATTCTGACTTCAATGGAATCCAAATGAGTCACCACTCAGTCGTGGTGACTGAGAACTTTACTCCATGCGATTATGACGGTTCTCTCTGTGTGCGAGGCGTAGGAAGAATGAAAGATAAGCGTGTGTGCGTGCGTGCGTGCGTGCGTGCGTGCAAGGAAATTATATCCACAAGCGGTTTAGGAAGCTCCCAAAGCGAGTTCAATGAATTTAACTTTTATTTTGACCTGAAGAACTGATTGCTTTGTCTTCGATAGGGAATTAGATGATAACATTATGTATGTACAGTACCTTATGCAGACCGTTTCAGGTCAAAATGTAGATTCAATTCACTTTGGGATCATCCTAAATAGTGCCCAGATATCATTCATTTTCTCTAGTAACCTTCTGAAATTCTATTTGGATGTACAGTACGTGCATTATCAAGGACTGCATGTGTGTACTAGAGTTCTCAACAGGCCTGAATTAAGAAAATTAAGGCCCGGCCCTAACTGGGCCCTACTGAAACCTGGAAAACCCGAAAAGGTGTTTGTCCTCAAAGTCATGCATACAACAAGCTTTAAACTGAGAAGATTGGACCTTCCGTTATGGAGATAATGGCCAAAACATCTTGAAAACTGCCACTTTCGCCAAGTTTCGATCGCCGATTTTTCTTTCATAAAACGGACTAGGAAGGTCGGACGGCGACAAACTAGATACCGGAGTAAAGTTCACGTTGAGCTGCGTCCAACACATCCACTTCTATCGGCCTTAACACTAGGGGCAGTTGAAATTGTATTTTCTTTCACGGAACCCGAGGCTCGGCACGGCCCAACTAAGTAGCATACATTTTGTACCCTGTGCCCACACTCACATTGTCAGACAGGTCCAGCAGCGCGAGCACAAAGAACACGTACTCCTGTCCGTTCTGGAGCGGCCGGTTGCGGAAGTCGCCATAGTTGCGCGCGTCACCGAGGGTGAACTCCAGGGGGAGGGTCTTGAAGTGGGCGGAGACGTAGGCCTTGGGATCCGATTGGCCCGCCTGTCTGCGGACGCGCAGCGCTCGACTGATGCTGGTCCTGTTGATCTCTTTGAGGAGCTGGACGGACGGAGGAGGCGGGGGAGAGAGAGAGAGAGAGAAGAGGGGAGAGAGATGGAGAAGGGGGGGGGAGTGAGGTTGATTCTACAAAAACTTTTTCTTGCTAAGGAGGACCCCCAAATTGATATATATTTGTCCGCAAATTAAAATATTTTGTGCCGCGGACCATCAGAAGAGAAGCTTTGTGTTAAAAATAAGTATACATAATATTGATACAATTGATAATTGAATTGAAAAACGATTCGATAGTGATTATTTGCATTTCAAAACGATATGATACGATACACAGTCAAACAATACCATATGTTGAGTTTCCATTTCGATATACTTCGATTAAAGTAAAATCAATTTTTGAAGTAAAATCGATTTTTCGTTACTATATCGTTACACCCCTAGTAGACAGTAAATTATTGCATACACTGTAAAAATGTGTAACGTTCAACGTTCAACATTCAACACTCAATGATATGAATATTACATACTGTCCAGTCTGACTCCCCACCAATGCACCACAAACCTGGCCTCTTCCTGGCTGGCTTGGATTGACCCAGATAATGACAGAGGAGTCTCTCTCCATAATATCATGACTTTTTGTACGTCCATTAATGACCGACACCATCATCATCATCATCGTCACCATAATCACTACTTTATGATGTCCCAGCCATTCTAGCGATCATTTAGTGGTATGAGTAGCATAGCTTGGGTACAGTATCTTAAGCTGTGCGGTCGGTACTGGGAGCTGATGGTAGGTGTGGCGCTCCACCTCAACAATCCCATCTCTCTGGTCTATAACAGTACACTGTTTCACAAGGTCCAAATGGACCCTTATGGCAGTGCTTCTCAAACTCGTTCGTGTCAAGGACCCCCAAATTAATATGCTACTTGGCCACGGATCCCCATCTGAAAATGTTTTCTCATAAAAACATTTTCGATGGGGTTTAAAAATAGCAGATGTGCAAGCTCACAGCGCTGGGTGTGGGTGTATTCCTACGAGCTGGCAGTGGCACCTGTCAGCGAGGAGTGTTGGGCAGGAGGAGTAGGACGATGGCCCTACCGTACGTCCTCCCGGTGGGGGCTCCTCATGGCAGGTGAGAAGCCCCCACTGGTGTAGTTGTAAGGGGATAAAGTAGACGTTCTCAACAACACACCACTCTGACATAACCTCGCGTCGACAGACTTTCCACCCCGGAGGAAATCCTGATCTGTGTTCCAAAATCGCGTAACTGACCTAACCTCATGACTAGCTGGTGTCATCCAGTCTCACCTCATCCAGGTTCATGTGGTCAGGCTCCTCCCAGGGGTTCAGGAACTTTCCTCCTCTCTGCTTCTTCAGTGGCAGGACCACCACATAATAGCCCCCCCTAAACACATCATCATCATAATCATCATCATCACACAGAGTTTGGTTACATTTGTACACTAAAGGCCGCTTCAGACGGGGAGCGAGTGACGCAGGCGTTCTCGCTTGGGTCAGTGGGGATCGCGCCACGGTCTCGTGTGCAGAGGCGCAGTGTGAAAAACGGCTGACCATGCACAACGGTTGCATGGTCCGCGGGAAAATGCTTGCCGCAGGCTCGAGCGAGTCTCATGAGCCTCGAGGTCTTGCTGTTGGCGCGGCTGCTTCGTTGATTTCAAAAGGCGTGCGTTTGATCTAAAAACCCTTGCAAAGTTGCACGTACGCAGGACGCGGAGTGAACCAAAATGAGCGCTCTCCAAAGAAACTGGCTTGGTACGTAATGACGCTCACGCGGCCGAGATGGCATGAACATCAAAGGACGTTTCAAAATAAGACAATAAAAATACACTAATAATGTTAGTCCTTGAAGAGGAATTTAAAAGATACAAAATAGAAACAAAACAAGACCATTTAGAATCTACTGGTATTCAGATGTACCGGGATAGAGCGAGTGAGAGAGTGTGGTCGACGTGTTAACTGGTTATCCTTCCATAGAACCCAGAGAATTTCCCTCCCATTCCAGTAGTGATGTGGCGATGCCTGCAATGCCACATTTTAATGTAGAAATACATATGTCCGCTGCCATAACAGTGTCATTATAAAGTAGCTCATTTATTTTCTCAGTTAAAACGTGGGAGTGCTCAGTCTGGATTCAGCACATCTCCAGAGAGATGCCTCCAAGCAATGGCCAGAGGAGATAATGCAGGCTGCTGCCAGCATCCACGCAATGGTTCATTTATCACACAAAACAGATGGACCGTAGGAGTTCGTTTGTACGCTGAGGATTCTACTGTGTACCTTCAACCACTTATTAAACCATATATATTTTCGAGTGTCGCCCAGGGGTCTGTACTTGGACCACTCATTTTATCCCTCTACACCAGGGGTGCCCAAATCGTGATCTACCAGTAGATCACAAAGACGGTAGACCACATGATTATGTCCCTAAAAATATAATTTAAATATAAAAAAAGATCTGCCACTTGAATTAATGTGACTTGATTGATTGGTATCAAAAAGGGTCAGTCAGCTCAAACACACAATGCAGTGCCTTGCTTTCAATAGTGTTGCACACCAACGTCAGTAGCATTACATAGTTAAATGCAAAAATAGCCCTACCAATTCAACCCCCCCCCCCCCTCCCCACCACCCCACACCCCCTCTATTTCCCTTTCCAAGTGCCTCTGGCTTATTATGTAATGCCAGCGCCACTATTTTCAGCAATGGTATAATCAATTTTGCTGTGGGTTGATCTCGTTATGTTGGTCATTTTGAAATTAGCTCTCAAGTAAAAAGAAAGTGTGGGCACTCCTGCTCTACACCAAATCTCTTCAATGACAGTACAGTACATTGGCTATTTTCAGTCCAAAATACGTATGCTAGCTAGTATCTAGGGTTCCTGTTGTTAATCACCCATGCTTAGGGTCTTTTAAAAAGTGTACATATGGAGAAAATGTATGTACCCTGGTATAAAATGCCACATGTATTGTATGTATACGTAATACCCCATAATTATCTGTATTGGGCCGCAGACCCCCATCTGAAAATATTTTGTTCCAGGGACCCCATAGAAGCTAATATTTGAGTTAAAAACGTTCACTGTGCCGTGCCGGTGCCGTCCTACGAGCTTGTACAGTAGATCTGCTATATTTCAATAACTAATAAAGTTTAAACATAATGGTTAAAAGCGGTTCAACGCTATAAAGCCACACGGATGCGTTCCCCCTCCTAAAAAAGTAAAGGGTTCATACCTGACTTTAGCGTCGCTCTCCTCCGCGGCGGGCAGTTGCACGGTCACCGTGCCGTGGGCGTTGGTCTTGCCCACGATGGCGGGCTTGGCCTTCAGGAGGTCGGGCGCGGTGGTGGTGGTGACGCGGTGCTGCAGGCCTGCGCCGGCGCTGTTGGCCCGGTTGGTGAGCAGGAAGGAGTACTGCGTGTCGGGCTGCAGGCCCGTGATCAGCTTCTGGCTCTGCTGGCCGTCCACCTCCACCTCCACCGACTGCTGCGCCTTACCGTACAGGATCTGAAGCATAGGCGCCGGAGGGAGGGAGGGGGGTCATTTGGGTCTGAATGTCCCCGCACTAATTGGGGAATGACTGGTCTATTTATTTATTTTTCCCGACCGGCGTTGGTGGTTCCCATTTTGTTTGTGCAATCGGCTGCCGCTGCATGCTTGCCTCTCGCCGCAATGACCATTCTGGCTATTATATAGCCTAGCCTACGTGCAGAAACTGCAGTTGCTCTCTAGTCTCAACTCTCGGAAGATAATTTTGCTCGGGTCAATGCATACACTCAAAACAAGACAGTAAATAAATATACACCACAATTAAAAACACACAACACGCAACAAACTGTCTGAGTTTGTGTGTGAGTTTGTTGTACGTCGTAGTGCATTAACGCATGTGTGCATGCCGCCGTCTCACACATAACTGCGCGAGGGTAAAAAAAAATCATAGAGCTTAACATTTCTGTCCGAAACCTATTTCCAAAACCATTACTTAAACATTATAAAACCCACAGACACACTTAACCACTTTCAACCTGGCGTCCCTATTTTTGAGCTCACAGATGGGCTATGTTTAGTAGTTAGTAGCTAGTTTAGTAGCTATGTTTTGCTACTTTTAAGCCTCGCTATCAAAAAATCACCTCGTATGAAGTGAGTGGCGCCTGGTAATGTTTGTTTTAAGTGCTGTAAACAAACATTAAAAGCCCATAGACTTGGCTGTACTCTATGCTAGCGCCACTCAAAAACACAAGATGAATATGGAGATACAAGGTTTCTGCACGAGAGCATCAACAACAAACACAATGAGGTCCACATTATGTAAGGAATGAGAAGCCTGGTTAAAGTTGTTAAAACACACACACACACACACACACACACACACACACACACACACACACACACACACACACACACACACACACACACACACACACACACACACACACACACACACACACACACACACACACACACACACACACACACACACACACACACACACACACACACACACACACACCAACAGCAAACAAGGGTGTTGGGGGGGGGGAGAGACTCACAGTGAAGGGCTGGGTAGGGTTCTTGTCTCGGATCTCCCAGGACAGAAGCACAGAGTTCTTCATGGCAGCTTTGACTCTGAAGTTGGCAGCAAACACTGAGGCGCAGACAAACAAGAACAGAACAAACACATGATAATGATTGGACAGTCCCACGCTGTGCCCTGCAGAAAGAGCCAGTGTGTTCTTACCTGAAGTCCTCCCGTTGTTGTGGCTGTCTTAAACTAGTGTGTAAGCTCTACTGTGGCTTTGGTTTCATCAGCCATTATTAACATGACTGGAAGAGAGAGAGATACTTGACCAAGACTGTTCCTCTTACCTTGACATGGGGAAGGGAATAAAGGTCTAAGCCTAATGACAAACCAACAGCAAAAAGGACACACGTATGTTAAAACAAGGCGTGCGTGTGTGTGCGTGTTGCGTGTGTGTGTGTGTGCGCATATAATGTGCATATATGTTGAGCTTGCTCATGTTCAAAATGTCTATGAAGTGAAGCGATGAGAGATGGATTGTGGAGATGTGCGTGGGTGATTGGATGTGTTGATGTGTGTATCGTCTCTGTCGGGTGGAAACCTCATATGTCCAAAAGTGTTACTTTTCAGGATGCGTGTGTGTGTGTGTGTGTGTGTGTGCGTCCTACCTTGATCCAGTGGCATGGTCCTAAACTGAACAGCGGGGCTGTAGGGCCCGGGCCCCACCGCCGTGTGTGCACGCACCCTGACATCATAGACCGTGTCGGCGCTCAAAGCCTCCAACAAAACGCCGGAGCGCGGAGCGTCGACCAGCGCCTCCGAGGCGTTCCCCCTGCCGTTCACGTCCTTGTACAACACTGAGTACTTCACAATCCGTCCGTTTTGCTCCACGAGAGGCACCGACTTCCACGCCAGCCTCATGGAGTCGGCCGAGGCCTCCTCGGAGACGACGCCCTCCGGGTACCCGGCGGGCGCGTCCTCCGGCGTGGTGACCTCCGCCTCCGTCTCCTCGCCGTAGCCCATCTTGTTGCGCGCGGCAAGGCGGAACGCGTACGCGGCCCCCCGGTGGATGTCCCGGGCCGTGTAGCGGCGCTCCTCGGAGGCGGGGAACTCCAGCACGGCGGGCGGGGTGACGTCGACGCGGCCGAACGTCAGGCGGTAGCCCAGGACGGGGGTGGGCGGGGGGTCGCCGGGCGGAGGGGACCACTGCAGCAGCAGGGTGGTGCCCGAGCCACTGGCGCTCACTGTCAGCGTAGGCTTCTCAGGCACTGAGGAGAGAGAGAGAGAGGAACAGTTAAAACAATATTTATGAAACATTATTAATGCGAGTATTATAGCTGTAGACATTTATGGGTCTTTTCCCAACCCATTTCCCTTGCATCCACTGTGACACGGTGTGTCATAATGAGTCACAGCTCATTCACTCATTTAATGGCCTCTAATAATCATTAGTGATGCTATATTCTCACAGGTCATTACTAATTAGGACAATCTTCAGTGCGCCTCTCGGCGTTTGTGTGCGTGCGTGCGTGCGTGCGTGCGTGCGTGCGTGCGTGCGTGCGTGCATGTGAATGAATGTTAATGTATTTCTTTCTTTTCAAAATCTTTTTATTCAGGTTTTTGTAGCAGTAGCCCAGGGGCAAGTATTAAACAGACAAAAATAAAACTCAATCCCCTATCCCACCCTCCCCCCACCCACAATCCCAAGGATAGTCGGAAAAACAGTCTGGAGGAAATAAAATAAATAAATATATCTATATACACATACAAAGTTAATGTATTTCTAAGGAAGACATTGTCTTTGTGTGCGATTGCATGTTGATACTTACATGGCAAGGCAGTGCAGACAATTTGAGGTTTGCTGCGTGCGCCGTCCCCCTTGGCAGTGTACGCCCCCACTGATACAGAGTACGCTGTATCTGCCTTCAGGTCTCCAAGGACCACCTCCTGTAAGACACAATATCATTCAAGGGTTCAAAACTATGACGGAAAATGTTTGTCGACTATCTTTTTTCACTTTTTTTCGTCAACAAATAAAAACTAAACTAAAGTGTCCGGGAGGGACAAATGGAGAAGAGATCCAGTGGAACCAAAATACTTTTTTTTCATGAAATCATAAATACGTCATACTGTAGATCAGTGGTTCTCAAACTTTTCAGACCGCAACCCCCCAAAATAATCTAATTTAATTTGAACTGGAGGCCCCCCATCTTGACAAGCATTACATTAGGTTTGTCTCAGTTCCACAGATAAATGAAAATAGCCAATCTACAAGCTCGGCTTTTTCAAAATCTTTGCCTCTTTCTTATTATCATTTGACATTTTGGCCAATGTTTGACCAGTTTTTATAGTATAGTTTGTTGATTACTTTTGATGAAGTAATGACTAAATAAAAGATCATGTGGGGGTCCCGACCCACAGGTTGAGAACCACTGTATAGATAGCTAACTGATGAAGTCAGAGATCTGTTCCCATGCGCATCCTCAGATCCACATGATTGCATTTTTAATAACAGACCATATGAGTCATCTATGTATCTTTCCATGGTTCCTATATTAAAGGTGAGCATGGAAGGAAGCAATGAAACAGTGACCTGTGAGGATTGCAAGCTGCAATCTCATAATACGAGATATGTCTATTGCATAAGATAGTTGTTTTTAATGTGGGGCTGGCTGAGAATTGTTCAATTCTTTGATACACATACAGTATGGACAGACACAGCTGTCAGCATTGAGTCATATTCATACTGCAAACAGTGATTTATTTTTCCATGGCATGGACATGCTTGAGAAGCCCTGGCATAAGCTACACTGCCAATAAAATAAATAGGTTATAAAATAATTATGTACTCACATATTCAGCTGAGTCACCATATTCCCACTGCGCAATGGGAAGTGCATAGAAATATAGAGCAGAGAAGAAAAAAAATAATAATTAGATTATATGCCGTAATATGGATGCCAACTTTCTATGCAACCAACAAACCAACAGACGTCCTACCATTAAAATAAATCAATTACATGGAACAGTGCAATACCAAAAATGCATCGCTAAAAGAAGCAGCCAAAGACATTATCCTTGCTCTAAGGCAGAAACATTGGATCTCCTAATTGATATTTTTTCATACTCTAAATTAAAGTCCTATATGACAGTTTTTCGTATGATGCGTCACATCTTTTATTTGCAGCATTTGCGGAATTTTTATTTGACGATATATTTTCAAGAACGTGTGACTAATAACTACAGGTTTATTTCTGAAAGGTTATGGTTTTTGGACATACAAGGTCTGGGGCCGACAGGCGGAGGCATTACGCTGGCCTTCTTCTAATAACAAAGAGCAGTAAATCATCATACAGTAAGTGTTGTTGCTGCAGTGTATGACATGGGATCCTTTATAGCATGCTATTGATTTTTCTTTTAACAAGCATCCCTGTCCGGAAAATAGCCATTTTTGTAGCACCGGTACGTTAACATTACAACATTGTGGGCTGCAGCTCTCTAGAATGGCCTCCCAGAGGACCTGAGGCTAGCTGAGAGAATGTTGGTATTTTAAAACGCAACACAACATTTTAGCTTGGCTTAAATAGCCCTGTATCCCCATAGCAATCAGTTACAGCTTGGAGTCTCCCCATCTTGCCAGTACACATAAAATACATTTTCAGCTCAGGATACTAACCTCATCCAACCAGGAGAGAGAACTCATACAGTGTAATTGGAAGTGATTAAAAAATAAAATAATAAAACAAAGTTAAATGTTATCTGATAAATGTGTTCTCTCTCTTGGTTGTATGACAGTCTGAAGATGTGTCTGGAGAGACAGAACAAACACTCTATAGCAGTGATTACTACTAGAATATACTGTACAGCTTTTAACTTTTAAAATACAATCTTTTTTTGTTTCGGCGATTTTCAGCATGCAAGTGTAAAATCAGGCGCTACGATGCCGCCGAGGCCCGCAAAAATGCATTTTTGTCGACAGAATCAACTGCAGATTAACATCGTCATGATATTGGTCGACAACTAACTAAACACTAAAACAACACAAAAACATTTCAGGTGACAAACATTTGAGTAGAAATAAAATACGTTTTATTCAAAAGACTAAAACTAAATCAAAATGTGCTGTCAAAATAAAACACTGCTTCCAGTAACTTTAACCAGAGTGTAAATAAGCTCTCAGGTTTCATTAATGTTGCATGTGTGGCGTTGTTTCTTGTGTACATTGTGCTGTGTATTGTGTTGTATCTTGTTGTGTACATTGTGCTGTGTATTGTGTTGTTTCTTGTGTACATTGTGCTGTGTAAGTGTGTATTGTGTTGTATCTTGTTGTGTACATTGTGCTGTGTATTGTGTTGTTTCTTGTACACATTGTGCTGCTGTGTATGCTGTCTCCTCATTGTCTTTGATCTCACCGCTGTGTTTTTCGTTTGTTTGATTATTCTACATTTTCTATTATGTAACACATTATGTAACACAAGCACTGTGTTATGCATTTGATTGTATGAAAGGTACTACAGTATATAAATAAGGTATAAAGTATAATACACTATAATCGCTGTCCGCCAGAAACCAGCTAAATCAATTTTTCAACTTTATGATTTCTTTTTTTCCCCCAGAAAAATCAATACTATTGAACACCCCACCCCATCCGTGTGTTGGTTAAAAAAATATTGAAGCAATGAAAGTATTAAAAAGTGTTTCTGACAAAACCTCCTAACTTCATTGGACTCTCAAACTGTTTGCTACCAGCTAACTCCACCCCCTCTCCCCCTCTCATGCAAGCCATTGACTATACTGTATATAAAGTCACAATACCAACTTTGATGAGGCAGTATTGTTTTGCTTTAAAAACATACAGTATGGTTTTCGGCCTGTGGTCCAGGTACCTTGGCTAGTAATCTGGCAGTGTGCCGCGGGTTCGAATCCCAATCCTGATGGCCATTACTGCATGTCACCCCCCCCCCATCTCTCTCCCCATTTTCAGTCAGCCTACTTACTGTCTATCCCTCTATAAAAACATAAAATAAAGGCGAAAGCCACAAAAAAACTAAAAATATATACATATGGTTTTCTTCATTTCCGGAAAAAATGTTTTTTTTTTCATTTCCTGAAAAATGAACATTTAATTTGGAGTTAGGTGGTTTCTGCCTGACAGCAGAGATACATAGGTGTGTTTGCGTGTGTATGCCCGCTCTAGCAAAGTAAGCAAGCAGGCAAAAAAAGTGTGTGTGAGTGTGAGAGAGAGAATTAAATGGCTGCATCACCTGAGAGTCCTCTATGAGGATGTCCTTGATGAGGGGCTGTCCTTGGGCTTCGCCATAGTTCATTCTCACATAGTGCACCTGGTAGCCTCGGATTTGCCCGTGCTGACGCTCGGGCGCCGGTGACCGCCATTTCACCTTAACGGCCGAGGCGTTCACGGTCTCCGCCTCCACTCCTCGTGGAGGGCCACTGGGAACTAGACATGCATTGTTGGATAGAGGTCAAAGATCACAGGCGACGGGGGCCGATAAAAACCTCTCGGGCGATGCGAGCGCTCTTAAACAGAGCTTGATTTAATATTAGAAATTGATTTGTTCTGGGGGCAGGTTGGGAAAAAATGTTCAGCAGATGGAAAGGATTTAAGAAAAACCACCCTCTAAAAACAGACTATAAGTTGCCCTGAGGTCTGGGGGGGGGGAGTGAAAAAAGCCAAAGAAAAAAAAATGGACGAGCTTGAGGAAAAAACATTGGATTAAAAACGTGGTGGATAAGAAGCAAATGCAGAAAAAGATAATAATGACAGATAGAAAATGATTTCTGGCCCCTGGGCAGCAAACGGTGGCAGGCAGTCAGAGAGAAAATACTGTTATCAAGAAAAACCTCTCTCATGCTGCCAAGAACGCCATGCCCAAAATGTACTGGGAGAAAAATTCAAGCCACCTCCTGCTTATCTGATTGACCCAATGGGTAAACACTCCAAACAAGGCCTGGCTGGGGTCGCCAAAACATATTTATTATTATTATTATTATCAGTGGACGGTGGAAGAAATACTGTTACAAGTAAAGTAATTCTGTATAAAAAATATTACTTGAGTAAATGCACGCAAGTATTGCCATCAATCTATACTCTATCTATATCTAGACTAAGACTAGACTAATCTATACTTAAAGTAAATCTTAACAAATTGGCGTTGTTTAAAATAGAGCCAATGTATTAATAATCTAAATGTGCAATGCAACTAAATCTGTCAAATGATTGTAGAGTACAATATTTGCCTCTGAGATGTAGTGGAGTAGAACTATAAAGCGTGAAATGGAAAAACTCAAGTCACAGTACCTCAAAATTCTAGTACTGTACTTTAGTGAATATTACTTAGTTACTTTCCACCACTGAGTATTACTGTATGCACTGTAGTGTGCATGGAAGTGCAGAGCACAAACCACGGATGTTAGAAGTATTGCAATGCCAAAGAGAGCAGAGAGTAAGTAAAGCAAAGCCAAGGTCTCAACAAAGGTTAAATAAAACATTGCTTGTACTGTACATGGAAAAGCGTGGTCTATCTAGCCATCGCACGCAGGGACTATACAGTTGTGACAGTATCTTTCCACAAGGGTGTTTAGAGGTTAATCCAACCACATCCTCCTCAGTCAAAAAGAGTCAAGAAAGCATGGGAAAAATGTGAAGGAAGACGCTGCTAAAAAAGGGTCTAAAAAGGCTTTCGGGTAGAAAAAAACAGAGGGGAAGAAAAGGTCTGCCGGAAGAAAGGGGTTGCTGTTAAGAAGACAACAGGGTTGAAGGAACAGCGGGGAGAGGCTCTGGTCTGGTGGTGATCCTATTGTTGTGAGTGAGGGGAGGAGAACAGAGGGAGAGGCTCTGGTCTGGTGGTGATCCTATTGTTGTGAGAGAACAGAGTCGGACACTTTAATAGAAGGCTTTTTGGGCTGCAGTTCAAGGCAGGGACTTGGATGGAGACAATGGGTTTATTTACCAGGCGGTACAAAACTTGCTGTTAGTTTGGGGGCTGCGTTGAGGCCATTAGTACAACAGCAGCAGGAGGGTCAGCGGGAAGCCATTGTTAGTGGGCTGGACAAGACAACTTTTTTTTCATGGGGACATACCATCTTCCTCGGTGCGGATAAGCAGTTGTAAACTTTCCGGTCCCTCTCCAGCTTCTGTCAGTGCCCGGACCGTTATGCCATAGTCTGTCCATTTCTCCAGGTCTTCCAAGAGGTAGGAGGAGCGCTCCGGCGGAATTCCGTCAATTCGTCTGGACGTTTTGTTGCCCTCTGTCGCGGAGTACCGGATGGAATATCCCGCGAGCACGCCGTTCTGGAACTCCACAGGGGGCGGAGACCAACTTACCAGGGCGCTGGTGGAACTTGGGCTGAGGCATGCGACCTCTTGGGGAGGTGCAGAGGGCACTGGTTGGCCAGTTTTTTGAGGAAGCGGGATTTTGTTTGGGTAAATGCGATTGGTTGTGTGTGTGTGTGTGTGTGTGTGTGTGTGTGTGTGTGTGTGTGTGTGTGTGTGTGTGTGTGTGTGTGTGCGTGTGTGTGTGTGTGTGTGTGTGTGTGTGTGTGTGTGTGTGTGTGTGTGTGTTCGGTTGTTGATGAGCGGAGAGGGTGAGAGGGAGTGAGGTTTTCAGTGGAGGTAATGGGGGATGAGAGTGAGCAGATGAGAAGACAGAGAACAGAAAACAAAGAGAAAATAAAATGAAAACAAAACACTAGAGAGACCAAGAAGTGCTAGAAGATGGCCTTGTGTGGATAGAAAGCAAGATGACCAAACAAATATACTCAATGACTGTCAACTGTCAACTTCTACTGATTGGAATGTTGACTGGAAAAACCAATGGGAATGAGTGAATGGTTTAAAAGATAATGTGCAACAAACACGCACTACATTAAACACATTAAACACAGAACGTACCTGTTGATAACTTTACTTCCTCGTTCCTCCTTTCTACTAAAGCCTCTGTGTCTGATCCATGACGTACTGTAACTACTGGCCTCTTACCTTTTAGTCTGTCAATCATTAATGTGGAACAGACCTCAGATTCAGAGTACTGCATCACCACTGAGCTGTTTAAACCACTGTTTCCCAGAGGGCTCACGAGAAAATATCCCTTTAAGTTTTGTTTTAAATTTTTTGTTTCTTAATTACTTCTAAATAACCCCCCCCCCCCCCCTCCTTTTCATGAATTAGGAACTAATTCAGTGATTATTTTCCTCAAGAATTTCATAAATAAATAAGAAATTCCATAAATTAGAAAATAGCCTAGATCTGCTATTTTAACTAGTTTGGGTCCCGGGCAAACGTGTAATGTCTGTTTTGGGTCTCGCCCTGAAAAGTCTGGGAACCAGTGTGTTAAACGGTACAGTATGTAGCCTATGTGAGCCTGAATCAGAGGTCTGTTGATATGTCTGCATTCATACTGGCACCATTTTGACAAGGCAAAAAACAACACTACCAACTCATCTTCCAAACATCGTAAGAAAAATATTCCCTTTCTCCTTTTTACTCCCAATTTCAATCTCCCATGTATTCCCATGTCACTGCAGACAGTTGGTCTTAAGGAGAGCAAAGCCAAGCACATAACATGTAGCCAAGTCTCCATAACATGTGACATCAAGGCCAGCTTCTTTTCAGCTGTCTCACCGGGACGTAATGCAGGAGTGACCTGTACAAGTCGCCAGAGCAGCTATAGCTAGCTAGATCACCCTTCCAACCCATCTTCCCTCCTGCTAAACGTGGCCAGTTGCGTTTGTAGGAATGCCCGGCAAAGCAGGATGCAACGCAGAGATCCTGATGTGCGCACTCTGCATTTAGTCACCAAAACATATTTCCTACGGCTATTCTTTCTGACACGTTTTTTGCATTGTCCAATATGATGCCGTCATTCCTTTCTTTCACTCTGGCACTCTCAGACGCACACCAGGCTGTGTGTGTGTGTGTGTGTGTGTGTGTGTGTGTGTGTGTGTGTGTGTGTGTGTGTGTGTGTGTGTGTGTGTGTGCGAGGTGGACTTACGTGTCTGCGGGGTGTCGGTGGACACCTCGTTAGTGTAGGCGCCGACGCCATGCTTGCTCTTTGCAGCCAGCTGGAATGTGTACTTAGAGAAGGGTTTGAGGTTCTTCAGCAGGTAGGAGGTGGTGGGCTCAAAGTTCACCTTCTTCTAAAGACGATAAGAAAGGAGAATGATGTGAAGGAGATGACAGTGGTTCTCAACCTTTTCTGGATTGGTGGGCCGCGTGCATATTCAGAGCATGTTTATTTTTATAGATGAGGGAATACAGCGACAGAGCAGCAGAACTCAGCAAACATTCAAATCCCTCTGTCCATCTTCTTATCTCCCACATCCTCCCATGCAGCCCTATAGAGCGTCGCAGTCCCGCCCCCTACCATGGACCAGGAAATTAATCCCAATGCATTTTTCCCATAGACATTTCAAAAAGTATTTATTTAAAGACGGTTACGCCACGGACAAAGCCAACTCGAGTCGTGACAACTCATGACAACAAACAATATTTTGGACCAAACAAATAATTACAAAGAAGAAAAACAACAAAAAAAGTGTTGTAACCTGCCGTTACAAAAAATTGTGTTTGTTGTCATGATTTGTCACGACTCGCGTTGGCTTTGTCCGCGGCGTAAACGTCTTTAAATAAATACTTTCTGAAATGTCTATGAGGAAAATGAACGGAGAATCATTTCCTGGTCCATGGTAGTGGGCGGGACTGCGACGCTCTATAGCTGTCTCACCTCTTCAACACTCATCCATACAGCCCTATAGCTGTCTCACCTCTCAACACTCATCCATACAGCCCTATAGCTGTCTCACCTCTTCAACACTCATCCATACAGCCCTATAGCTGTCTCACCTCTTCAACACTCATCCATGCAGCCCTATAGCTGTCTCACCTCTTCAACACTCATCCATACAGCCCTATAGCTGTCTCACCTCTTCAACACTCATCCATGCAGCCCTATAGCTGTCTCACCTCTTCAACACTCATCCATGCAGCCCTATAGCTGTCTCACCTCTTCAACACTCATCCATGCAGCCCTATAGCTGTCTCACCTCTCAACACTCATCCATGCAGCCCTATAGCTGTCTCACCTCTTCAACACTCATCCATGCAGCCCTATAGCTGTCTCACCTCTTCAACACTCATCCATGCAGCCCTATAGCTGTCTCACCTCTCAACACTCATCCATGCAGCCCTATAGCTGTCTCACCTCTCAACACTCATCCATACAGCCCTATGCTCTGATGAAGGCTGCATAGCCGAAACGCGTAAGCGTTCCTTTTTGGTGTGTGCCAATAAAGAAATGGAAATGTGAGTACTTTGTCCACCGCTTGTTTAATTTTTGGATGTGCTACCTTTTTGGATTTTTTTTAATTCCTGTTTTTTGATGGAGCCCTATATAGCTGTCTCACCTCCTCTGTGTCGTCGGCCCGTCGGTACACCAGCTCGTAGCCGGTGATCTGGTTGTCTGGGCCGCTCTGTGGCGGAGCCACCCAGGACAGCAGGATGCTGGTCTCTGACTTGGCTTCTGCCTTGAAGTCTGATGGCTGAGAGGGAACTACAGGCAGAGAGAGAGAGAGAGAGAGAGAGAGAGAGAGGGGATCAAAAGCAAGTAATTTTTTTTTGCCACAATACGTACAAGTTTCCCCTCACATCAGATATGTTGAGGGGAAGAGAGGGAGAGAAGCAAAATGGAACATGCAAGTAAAAATCTGGCAAGAACACGTCACACACACACACACACACACACACACACACAGTTGCCTATACCTCCTGTCTTGGCTATGATCTGCAGGTCCTGGGACAGAGGTCCGTCCCCCACGGAGGTGAAGGCCAGCACTCTGATGTAGTAGGTCTTATTGGGAGTCAGACCTTGGATGGTGATGTAGTTAGGCCCGCGCACCATCTGCTTCTCCCACTGCAAACACACACACACACGCACGCACACACACACACACACCATCAGTGGTCAATGATATACTAAGGGGTAATACAGACCGCTGTGAGACTTTTCTCCGCAACGATTGGAATGTTGTCATTTTGTCGCATGGCGGTGGTCGCACGCCGAAAACAGCGAGTGTGAATCGGGCATCTAGGTAATCTTTGAAGCCTGAACCAGGCTTAAGAAGAACAAAGTGAGCGAACATTACATGCACGCATGCACGCTCGCTCGCTCGCTCGTTCGCTCACTCGCTCGCTCACTCGCTCACTCACTCACTCACTCACTCACTCACTCACTCACTCACTCACTCACTCACTCACTCACTCACTCACGTACAGACCTGGTTGACTGGCAGCGTGTTGTCAGAGGTGTAGTAGACGCGGTAGCCCACCACCTGTCCGTTGGCCTCCTCCGGTTCGTCCCAGTGGATGATAGCTGTGGTGGTGCTGAGCATTCTGCCTCTGACCTGCAACCCAACAACAACAGGTGAGCATTCTGATATTCGTACGTCGATGCTAGGTGGTGTCATATCCCAGGTCCGTATATATACGTACCCGAACGTATACTCTGTCTATATAATGGTTGAGGCCTACGGAAGCTTTTAACATTGGTCCGGTTCCTATAGCAACGCCCCACCGTTCCAACTATGGGATTGAAAATATATTCACAGTGCAAAGCAGTTGAAAGGAGGATTTTCAAACCTCCATAAATTGGATTCTAGGATCGCTGTCCTTGGTCCATCTTCTGCCATCCACATTTCGGATTTAATTTGTGCCTTTGTACCGCAACGCTGCTGCCATGTAAAAGCTTCTGACGAGAGGTAAACAGTGTGTGCCGTTTCCAATGTGTAGCGAGTGTATGTAGCGAGTGTGTGGGCGGGTGGGGCAGGGGTCGGGCAGGGGTCGGGCAAACAGCTAGCGGTAGAGATAAAGTTAAGTAAAAGTATCAATACTGCAATGTAGAACTACTCTGTTACAAGAAAAAGTCAGGAATTCAAAATGTACTACTCATCATGCAGAATGTCTAATTTGAAGTTTTCAAAAGTATCAAGAAATCTTTTGAAAATAGCAGATCTACAAGCTCACAATGGGCAAAACAAAACATTCTACTTAATTCTACTTAAGTACAGTTACTTAATAAATGTACTTACTTACTTTCCACCACTGATGACAACAACAACAACAACAACAACAGGCTGTGAGTTGTGAGGCTAATGTCGCTAAGCCATGTAAGCTAATCAAGTTCAATTTAACAAAACACTGAATCAAGTGGGAGCTAATTATTTCCTGATGGAAATTATTTCGCCTCAAGGACATAAACAATTACAAGAGGGGACTTTGTTTGTTTGGTATAGATTCAAAACATGTCTATCTACATCAGGAAAAAAAACATTTCAGTTTTTTTCTCCTCTACACAGCCTCAATGACAGAGAATCAATCAATGGATTGCATACACATCCAGCAGGAGGCGCTGTGGGAGAGAATGGGTGTTGTCAAACCCACTGGGTCGGACACATTGTTATGGGTCTCTTTAGTTTTTGTTTCCTATTATTTAGTTTTTAATTATTATTATTATTTAAAAACATTTTCAAAAAACATTCCCAAAAAAGCAAAGGAATGTTTTGACAAATTAAAAACAAAATGCAATGGTTTCTTTTTTCACAAAGAAATAAAAGAAAAATCTAGGAAATCTAAGAATAAAAGTCGCTCTACAAGCTCACAAAGCCCCAGGCTTTGTGAGTAATTTCTCTTTTGGGTCACTTGGTTTCACCAGTGGTCAAACCCAAGCTGCAACCAACGCAAAAACTTGCATGGTATTTCCTTAGTCATGAACAACGGCCGTTTGTGTAAAGTTTGTGGTGACCATAACCAAACAACACTTCCTGCTTCCTGCCTCCGCAAGGCAGAGGCGGCGGAGGTGAGCCGGCTGACCTGTCTGGAGGTGAGGAGGGGGGGCCTCTACCACTGGTCACTGACCTGTCTGGGAGGTGAGGAGGGGGGGCCTCTACCACTGGTCACTGACCTGTCTGGGAGGTGAGGAGGGGGGGGGCCTCTACCACTGGTCACTGACCTGTCTGGGAGGTGAGGAGGGGGGGCCTCTACCACTGGTCACTGACCTGTCTGGGAGGTGAGGAGGGGGGGCCTCTACCACTGGTCACTGACCTGTCTGGGAGGTGAGGAGGGGGGCCTCTACCACTGGTCACTGACCTGTCTGGGAGGTGAGGAGGGGGCCTGCTCGGCCGTGCGGGCCTCCACCACGTCACTGGAGGGGCCCTGGCCGATGGTGTTGACCGCCGCCACCCGGAAGTCGTAGTGCGAGTACGGGCTGAGGCCGCCCACGCTGTAGCGCGTGGTGGCGATGCCGTCGATCTCCTTGTAGGGGTCTTCTGAGCCTTTGGAGCGATGCTGTGGAGAGACGGCAAGAGGAGAGTTTCCATGCTGTTAACACTTTTCATGCCCCGGAACGTTTCAAAATAAAGACGGGAGCAGAGTGCCCAGCAGATGAGGCAGATGGAAGCCCGCCTTCCATTTCCCCCCAAAATATATATATAATGTTCCATTACTACCTCACGCTAATAAGTCTGATCTCTCTTTAGAAGCGTTAGTATTCCAAACGAGATGCTTGGTTATTAAGTCAGAAATTAGAACGCCGTAGATTTAGAGAGAATAGAGAGTTTTGTCGGCCCATAAACAAGGAAGTGAATGGCTGCACGTGCGCGCAAAAACATGCCCGGGAGCTCTGAGCAAGGCGTTGCCTAGCAATTTTATACCATTAAAAAGGCCCTAAAGACGTCTCCAGACGTCCTGGGCCTCCTACGGGTGTAATTATGAAGACGTGTGGGGACATTCTGGGCACAATAAGTGTTAATATACGGCTTCTCCCACACACTGGAGAAGTAACATTATTATTGCAAGAAAGGCGTTTCTATACAAAGACAGTATTGCCCCGAGATATGAATAAACACTGCTTACTGTACACACTACTATAATAATCCACTCTGAGCCACACAGTTAAATATTTGCCTCCACAGAGGCAATCATGACTGTGTTGAGTGCATTATTTTCCAATAGCCACACGGCTTGTCATGGATTATGCTTTATCTACACTGTATAGTGTATACTGTAGTAATATAGCTACATAATCCAATGTTGACAGGAGGGAGGGAGGAAAGAAGGATGGAGAGGGAGGGAGATGGAGGGAGAGATATTTCACCCATGCAATAACCTGGCCAATGCTCGGTACAGAAACTATTAACCCAATAAAGGCCAGGAAAAGTGGGATTTCGTTCTATTCTCCTCCCCCGCCTGTGCCAGTACGTGAAATGACGTCTTTCTTTAATGTCATTTAATCCTCTAATTAAAAGTATGTTGTTGTTTTTTTTGCATTTACTCACATGTTAGACAGCCTCCACACAGATCCGATGTGCACGCGACCGCGCGCGCTTATTACTCTTTTTTTCCCTGCTCAAAATGAGCCAAAAACCAGTTTTGGGGAGGTTATTATGCCTCTTCTCACATCCGCGGAAGGTAAGCAACACATCGCCCGTCCACCACAGCCTATACTGAAGCGACTGTGTGTGTGCTGGGGGGCTGCACTTCCTGGTTGCAGACAAGGTTAATTAAATAAGGTTAGGAAGACCGTACGGTGAGACCTTGGTCTCAATTGCACATGTTTCTTTCCTTCCAGGGAGCAACATGGAGTCCACCGTACGGTCTTCGCTTCCTAACCTTATTTAATTAACCTTGGTTGCAGAAGATCTCTTCTTCTACTTTGGTATTTCGCGCATTTGACTGGCACTGGCCACACGATCTTGTGGTGGGTTGTAACATGTTAAAACACCAAGTGAGTTGCTCAATATAAGTTGTTACTACCGTATCTAAAATGCTGTTTGTGGATGTTGTTAAGCTACCTGTATGATGTAGTAGGACACCGGCTCTGGGTTGCCAGAGTCCCAGGTCAGAGTGATGCTGGTTGCAGTTCTCTCTGTCACCACCGGAGTACCTGGAGCCTTAGGTAGAGCTGAGCACATGAGAGCGAGAGAGAGAGAGAGAGAGAGAGAGAGAGAGGGGGGGGAGATGGGGGATAGAAATTGTCTGTTATTTTCTCCCCAGTGCACATCCACACAGTGCATCAGAGGACACACCATTGGAAACAAGCCCGAAAAGCTCTCTTGGTTTCATCCTTTTAGCAGACCTTGTATTGTACTGTACTTCCCTGTGCCTCACCATGCAAACTGTTAATACGGTATTTAATCAATCAATCAATTAGTTAGTTAGCTAGTTCATTAACAGAAGTCTCACTGCAGGCAAATCAGTGACACTTTCCTCGACAAAAATATGTGTGCACGAGCAAGAACACACACGCACACGCACACACGCGCACGCGCACACGCACACGCACACGCACACGCACACACACACACACACACACACACACACACACACACACATCGTGCCAACAGCGAAACCAACCAACCTTTGACGATGATCTGAGCCACAGCCTCGATCACGCCCAGCGTGGACATGGCCACGCAGGTGTAGTTGTTGGACTGGCGCACGTCCGTCAGCTCCAGGACGTTGCGGCCGATGGGCATGTCGTCCTCGGGCGTCAGGTCCTCCGCGCCCAGCATCCACTTGACGTACGGCATGGGCGAGCCCACCGCCACGCACGTGATGTTGACGTTCCCCCCCGGCATGATCTCGCTGTCGGCCGGCGGGATGGAGAACCTCGGGGGGACGCGGCGCACTGGGAGAGAGGGGGAAACGAGCGTTACGAATATGACCTCCATTCTGCCAACCATCAAGTCCAATCTGTGGAGTGCGTGGGGTGTCACTCGCCAAATGTAATAGATTGTCATGTTTGAAAAAAGAAATACACGCTGTTAGTATCAATGAGGCTTGATAATGCATTTTATAAATGTGGACACCAAATAGACATTGATATGTGAATGTATGATGAAGGTGCGTGATCAGCCTCACATAGCCAGACAATATCACTGCATGGATATTAGTAAGGCTGCACAATATATCGTTATCGTATCGTTATCGAGGTATGATCGCTATATCGGCAATATATCGATATATCGTCGATACATCGTTCACTTCTAAAGCCAGCAACTTCCCTCTGTTTTAGCCTGTGCCCCTCGGAAAATAAACCACCACTCTGTTGCATTGTTGTTAGCCCTGGTCCAGTGCGTTAGTGAACACACAATGTTGCAACACTTAAAATATAGAATATGACATTTTAACGTTATGGCGACGTTATGGCGATCGTATTGATATCGCAATATTTGGCATAAATACTGAGATATTAATTATATTTTGGTCATATCGTGCAGCCCTAGATATTACTTTCGTCCTTCTCAGTGTTAGGATGTTTTCAGTTACAAAAAAATTCAAACAGACTCTATAGAGCGTCGCAGTCCCGCCCCCTACCCTGGACCAGGAAATGATTCTCCGTTCATTTTCCTCATAGACATTTCAGAAAGTATTTATTTAAAGACGTTTACGCCGCGGACAAAGCCAACTCGAGTCGTGACAAATCATGACAACAAACACTTTTTTTGTTGTTTTTCTTCTTTGTAATTATTTGTTTGGTCCAAAATATTGTTTGTGTTGTCATGAGTTGTCACGACTCGAGTTGGCTTTGTCCGCGGCGTAACCGTCTTTAAATAAATACTTTAAGAAATGTCTATGGGAAAAATGCATTGGGATTCATTTCCTGGTCCATGGTAGGGGGCGGGACTGCGACGCTCTATTGGTTAGAGTATTAGACCTACAACCAATCAGAGCAGCAAACGAGTCTCTTGCAACGTACGTCACAGGTGATAAGCCCCGCCCCATATTTGCATACTGGGCCCTGGTTGGTTATAGCCTGGTTCCAGACGAATCTGGTTGGTTCCTCACTACTGCAGAGCGACGAAATCCTCCCTCAATTGAGCAATGCCAGACCTAATCTGCCTGGGGCAATTTCTTTTGCAAAAGATTTGTCTGGCTACGTGAGGCTAGTGCGTTATATACAGTCGATTATTGTTTAGCCTGTAGATGTTGCTGACTAATGGCTGTGTCTCTAGTGTGCAATGTGGTCTCGGGTTTCTCAAAGCACAGGATGCATTCGCTCATGTAGACGTGTACATTTCTACTACGTGTGGTCGCAACAGCACGGGTGCACGTTGATACCACAATGTTTTATTCATGGCGTTTTTTAGGTGCGCTCAATTGAATATTTTATGACCTGAAATGCAACAGAATATTCACCCAAATTTTTTTTTAATAATAAATAAATCAGCAAACACATGCATGTGCGCACACACACAGAACACACACCGCACAACGTGGGGTGGTACACAGTAAAAATCCTCCAATTTTGGTTACATTTGTAAAAAGGAGCAAAAGGAACTTTACTGTGTAGCGCGTGACTCAGAAAGAGCGAGTCGCCAAACACTGACAGATGAAACAGGCTGGACACAACACGCAGGAAGAACAGAGAATGCTCAGTGGAGGGAAGCAGATGCTGTACCAACCTTCTCGTAGCTCTGGAGAGCCAGGATGACAGAACGAACGCAGCGGGGAGAAGAGAGAGATACAGAGACAGAGACAGAGAGAGAGATAGAGAGAGAGAGAGAGAGAGAGAGAGAGAGAGAGAGAGAGAGAGACAGAGACAGAGAGAGAGATAGAGAGAGAGAGAGAGAGAGAGAGAGAGAAGAGAGAGAGAGAGAGAGAGAGAGAGAGAGAGAGAGAGAGAGAGAGAGAGAGAGAGAGAGAGAGAGAGAGAGAGAGAGAGAGAGAGAGAGAGAGAGAGAGAGAGAGAGAGAGAGAGGGGAAAGAGAACGTTGGAGTGAGACAGGGCGAGGCGATAAGGGAAAGTGGGGTTGTGAAATAGAAGAAAAAGTGAATATAGATGAAGAAATAAAGAGCGGGCAGAGATAGATAGATAGATAGATGATATATAGGGAGGAGAGAACAGAGAAGTCCACAGTCAGTGTGTTGGATAAAGTACTGTCTGGAGGTCCATCTCCACAGACCGCCTGTCACACTCCCACTGAACGGCACTACAACATTTTACCGGCCCTGCAAGCGTTGTTAGATCCACATCACTGACTGTGTGTGTGTGTGTGTGTGTGTGTGTGTGCGTGTGTGTGCGTGCGTGTGCATGTGTGTGTGTGTGTGTGTGTGGGAGGTTTGTCTATTTTGGGTTGGTGTGTGTGTGTGTGTGTGTGTGTGTGTGTGTGTGTGTGTGTGTGTGTGTGTGTGTGTGTGTGTGTGTGCGTGTGTGTGTGTGGGAGGTTTGTCTACTTTGGGTTGGTGTGTGTGTGCCAGTGGTGTGTGTGTACGTGCATCAGTCAGTGAGTCTGATAAAGGCCTGTCTGAAGCATGGGGGCATACGTCTCCAGTCCACTGCTGGCAATCTCCATAGACCTCCTGTTAGACGTCCACTGAACAAGATTTTACTGGCTCCACAAGCGTTGTTAGATCCACATCACTGACCCTATGTGGGGAGTGTGCGTGCACGTGCGTACGTGAGTGTGTGTTCAGTGCAGGACAGCATTGTGTGTGCGTAATGTGCACATTTGTATGTTTTTCTTATTCCTGGAAGCAGAATTGGAGCCAGAAAAGCATGCTATGCTGTTAAGCTCCTTTTTTTTTTATTCATTCGCTGGGCAGACAGCGAGCGGAGCAGAAGGCCTAGGGAACTGAAATGTCTCAAAGATTTGGTGGGATGGATGAGTGTGTGCACGTGCACGAGAGAGAGAGAGAGAGAGAGAGAGAGAGAGAGAGAGAGAGAGAGAGAGTGCATGAGCTGAAAAGGAGTCATATTGCCTGAGGAGCTGAGCTGAACTGCCTGTCTGATGTAGAGAGAGACACAAGTCTTAACCAGACAATGATTGGGTTTTTCCTCTCAGGTCTAAAGGCTAATAGAAGAGAGGCCAAAGAGATGAATCATAGCCTGAGTGAAGCACAATGCCCTCCGACCTCTACGGGTAGAAACACATCTCATTTGAAAACCATACGCGGTGTGTTATTTAATTGAGTGTAAATAAAATGGACCGGGGAGCAGTCCATTTGGGTCCATTTTGACATCAGACGTCAGAGTTAAATGAGCACAGATTCGGGTCCCGTTTGGCTTGGTGACATTATGAGTGATGAGCCTTGCTCTGTCGCAGCAGGTCTAATGGCATCCATTCCCATGACAAATGCCTGTCGCATCTACAACATATTTCATTGCAACAAAATAAAAAATAATTAATAATAATAATAGTCAGTGTGAAAATGTACATGTAGGGCATGTACCAGTTTTCTGAAATAAATATTTTCACGATTTTCAAAAATAGCAGACCTACAAGCTTGTAGCGCGCCACTCGGTGGCGCGCTATGAGCTTGTAGATCTGCTATTTTTCAAGAGCTAAATTATAACATATTGTTTAAAACACCAAAAGAAGTTCCCGCCCCAAAATGGGTTAAAGGTCATATGTCTATGAATTGATTGCATAGGACCTAAATGGAAACAAGACCGCAAGGATGTTTTTTTTGGTGCTATGCTGTTTATACAGTACATTCTGTCTAATAAACTATTCAATCAAAAAATAAAAAATAAAATAAAAATTGTGCTGGATTGTGGAGCGGAGAGCCTCTCTTACCTCTGACATACAGATTAGCCGGGGTGGAGTAACGTGTCCCGTCGCTGTTGGTGGCGACGCACTCATACTTCCCCTGGTCGGACTCCTCGCTCAGCTCTATCTGCAGGGCACCTGGACGGACGGACGGACGGACGGACGGACGGACGGAGGAGGTGGGGACGAAGGACACACAGCCAGAGAACAGAGAGCCATCACACATACAGGGCCACAGGATGTCCGTTAACCGTGCGTTGTTGGCATACATGACATATTAACATAGAAATGGGAAGAACTTGTATTAAGAGAAAATGAATCTGGTTGGAGCGGTTTCGAGGGGGAGCTTCAGCACAAAAAAAAACAAGCTGACTTCTGTGTAACCCTGGGCTAAAAAAGGGGAGTCAGTTTTATGGGGAGACGTTAGTTTCTATCACTGTCAGCAAAAAATACAAAAAACAATTAGGGCAAGTTGTGAAGAGAAAAAGGAAGAAAATAGGGGTTATAAGACCTACAAAAACAGAGAATGTTCACGTTCATGCAAGCCAGACATAAATCCGCCAACCAAATCGAAAAATGTCGAGAAATCCAGATACAGCACAATATACTTTTAGAACCTCTTTGCTGAAAAGTGCAGAGCCATTTCTTTCACAGAGCAAAATTCAAGTTTTGTTTTACAAGGATATAAAAACTATTGCCATGGCAATAAGATATCCCCAAACCCCTCATGGATCCACCAAAGGGATCGGGTGTACTGTGTGATGTCAAACCATTAAAAGACATCAAACCAATTTCCATTAAGGCCAGAAAGAAGACACACAAAAAAAAGGAACGACATACGCAAAGCCTTGGAAAGGGACCGACGCTTTCTCGCTCCCTGGAAATAGAAAAATGGTCAAAAAAAAGGTCATCAAGAGTTTTTGATAATGGGGTTGATGGGGATAAGGCAAAAAAAGCGCCCATAAAAAACTTTATCAAAAAAGTGGTTGTTTGGGGCTTTTTGACAGCAATGGGATAGAAAAGTGACAGGAATTGGCATATGGTAACAACAAAAATAGGAATGTAATATATGTGCGTGCGTGTGTGCGTGCGTGGCTGCGTGCGTGCGTGCATAGTAAAATCCTCAGTGTTAAGTTAACTCCGAGAGTACACAACTGTAGCCACATGGAACCGTAAAAAAGGTCCATTTGTCAAAAAACAATAAACAAAGTTGAGAAAAAAAGTCCATTTCTCTAATTGTATCACTAAGGGTTTCACAGAGCGTGTGTGTGCGTGTGCGTGTGCGTGTGCGCGTGTGTGAGGATGACTACGAGTGTGCCTGAGATTCCACCATCTGGACTGTTCAGGCTGAGTGCATTAACAGCTGGGAGGGAAAACAAAACCAGGCTCTCTGAGTGGGTGAATCTAGTCGTGGTCAGAGTGGAGGTGGGGTCAAGATCAGGGCAAAGAAACCGCAGAAAGAAATTTAAAAAAAGGACTTAATATAAGAAAACAAAACAAAGGCTATAGAAGGCAGTATATGCTTTGTCACCTCAAACTAAGCAACACGGGAGTGAAACCCGCAATAAAGCACAACACACCACAGAAATGAAAAGACAGCAGATGTTGCAAGAAGCGACAGGAAGTCTCATTGAACCGGTGAGATGGAAACACAAAGAGAGAAAGAGACAGAGAGAGAGAGAGATCACAATATGCCACAGAAGCAATGCATATCTGAGGAGTTACACAGTTAAACTTTGAGGCGGAGAAGTGGAAATGAAGCAATAATAAAAAAGGATGAAACGAGATGAGAGGAGAGGAGGTGATTATTATTAAGTCACTGTATAATGAATTGCTCACTCAATTCCAATTTTCCCCCCTCTGGCCCCCATCGGTTACACACTTCTCACAGATCTGAAGCAGCCGGATTAGCGTTACCAAGCACGCTAAGTATCTCGGAATGGACTAATTCAGTACAGAATGGAACCCCCCCCTCCCCCCTCCTCCCCCACCAGCTCCTTCAGATCTGTGTGAGGAGTGAACTCGTATATGGGGAGGGGTTGGGGTTGAAATGGAATCAGGCCCACTGTGTTGTGTTAGTCCTCCCGGCAGTCTTACCTCGTATGGGCGTGCCACCTGAGTGGGCAATGAATGCACGAGATTAGAGAAGAAGAAGAAGAAGAAAATGTTAGTACCACAGAAGAAGGAGATTAAGGGAGCAGGAGGTATAGGGATACGGGACAGGGGGGGAGGAGGGGGGGGGGGTCTTGGAAAGGAGAAGAACCAAATTAGATAGAAAGGACTTGATACACCTGATCATTAGAGTGAGAGAGAGAGAGAGAGAGAGAGAGAGAGAGAGAGAGAGAGAGAGGGAGAGAGAGAGGGAGAGAGAGAGAGTGTGAAAATAAAGAGAGAGAATAAGCCTGAGAGGAGAGAGAGACAGATACTAGATAGATAGAATGAGAGACAGTGACAGAACTATAAGGAGATAGGTTATCGATTTAACTTCATTGACTTGCAGCAGGGTAGGGTGTGGGGGTGGGGTTGGGGGGTGGGGGTGTGTGCTAGTAGTGTCTTCTATATACTATACCAGCGTACGTGTCTGCACAGCAGCAGCACTACTACAGGATGCCCTGCCTAGACGTCTGGGGCAGGCGGCCCAGGGTCTGAGTAAGACCACGACCTTGCAGGCGTATATGCCAAGGCTAAAACATGCCATTTAGATAGCATGTTATGTAGACAGATGCCAGGTCCTTATTGATCTGGCATTCCATAGCATTCTATAGTGTTTATAGTCTCCCTGTACGGATATTCTATTGTTAGACGGATGATTTGGTTTTAGTTTACGTATGATCCTAGATTACTATTTCTATGTATTACCTTGTGTTGTTCTTCCTTACTGTAAATCGCTCTGGATTAAGAGCGTCTGCTAAATGCCTGAATTGTAATTGTAAAACCAACTACTGCATGGTATTTTAAAGATCTGCACATGCTCCCGTGCGTCCACGCCAAGAGGAACTATTTGAGGTGGTCCATCCACGTTGTGTGTGTCTACTTAACATTTGAATTGAATACTTTATTAACTCATTTGCCGACGAGATCGTCTTTTGGCGCTTTATTAAATATTTACTGATTACGGTTCACAGCTCTGTTCTGTCTGTAACACAAAATCAGAGGAAAAAAAAGCGGAACTGTCCGCTGGCTTATGGCGTCTATGGGGACGGAGTTTTTAGAATTAGCTAATATCTCGGATTCTTCTTCCAGGCTGCATTTTTATCAAAACAAGCTTGATTTGCGGCTCGTATAGAAAAATATGTTTTGGGTGAATTAAATAGCCTAACACTCGCGGGACCTGTTACATAGCGATTATTCACTTCCCGTTTCCGAGAGAAACGGCTTTCAAAATAATCAGTCTGACTAACAGTGTTAGTCATAGTCTTTTGAATAGATTTTTATTTAGTTTTAGTTATATTATAGTCATCTGAAATAATTGAGTTATTTAGGCTAAATATTTAGTCGATTTTAGTCGACTAAATGTAGAGTTGATTTTTTACACTAGGATGCATGCTGAGCTGATCTACAAGCTCACAATGCGTCACACTGCGACATGTTGAACGTAACCTAACATAAAATGACTATACTATTATATTATTACTTTTAGGTACAGGTACAAGCTAGTATGTGCAAATGGGCCATCTTTTTGGAGACACACAAGACTAGAGGTGCTTCTTGCGAGGATTATACATTTATTTATACATGTACTGGATTTATGTACATGCATTGGATTTGGCCACACCGCGAAATGCCTGTACGTGTGCCCGCACAAAGTGAAAATAATCGAATTCTAACAACACAGCACTGCGAGTTCTATATACTATACAGTTTACAACAGGGAGGAGAGCAGGCCGGGGGACGCTAGCAGCCTGAAACCTAGTAGTCATTGATTTTCAAACAGTGGCTCCACCAGAAGAGGCCTACCGACAGCCATCTGGCAGCTCATAGCTTATTGACTAGTAATCCTATACAGCAGTGGGGAGTGAGCGAGTGAGCGAGCGAGCGAGTGAGTGAGCGAGTGAGTGAGTGAGTGAGCGAGTGAGTTGAGTGAGTGAGTGGGTCGGTGAAAGAAAGAGATTAAGTGAGGGTGATTGAATAAGTGAGGGTGCGGGCCGGGAGATTCAGTAGGTGAGAGTAAGGAGAAAGTATTATGTTCTTTCTTTGGATGTGGAAAGTTGTAGGTGCACGGATGAGGGGTCAGCCAGCTATTATCTCAAAGGTGCCAGGGGTGGGCAGCTGTTGTGAGTACAGCGTGCGTGCGTGCGTGTGTGTGTGTGTGTGTGTGTGTGTGTGTGTGTGTGTGTGTGTGTGTGTGTGTGTGTGTGTGTGTGTGTGTGTGTGTGTGTGTCCATGTATGTTTGTGTGTACCTATGTCCGTGTGTACTTATGCATGGTGCCTGTTGTGTGACTGTTAGTAAAATGCGTGCCATGCATTTTAATAACACCACATTATTGGAACAGCAGCAGCATCAACATCAGTGGCAATTAGTGTGTATAGAGAGACAGATTAAAGAGAGTAAGGTTGTGAGCCTCAGAGCTGAAGCACTTACCAAAGGACTCTGTGGTTAAAAAAAAGATACAAAGAGAAGAGAAACAGCATAGACATGGCATTACAATGGGACCATCGCTTGAACACAGGAGTTGACTCACTAGAAAAGGCCTTCAACAGTTGAGTTAACGGCTCCGTAAAGGTCAAAGACACTGATTATCTACAGACATTGTGTTGCGCTAACGAGAGTTTTAAAAAGTCAAAGCTTTAGCATAACGATCCATTTCCCTAATTATCACAGAGAATACCAATATAATATCACACCAAATAATTCCATGCTGACATTTTGAGTCGTTACAGTGGCTTACTGTTTTCGTTGCTTTTGGAAATAATGTAAAAATAAAGGTCAAACGAGGGAGTTTGAACAGGGAATCTGCATACGGAGTCGTAATGCCAGATTTATACTTAGCCGTGCCCCGGTGTCACGCACTGAAAATAAGCCGATTTACAAGCTCACGGCGCGGCCGTTTTCAATGTGCGACACCCGCACACAACCAGGTATAACTCAGGCGTCAGGGTTGAGCCAGAGATAGGAACGCAAAGCAGGATTGAGGGTCCAAAGTCGGCTGGAAGCAGGAAGAGGTTTAAGGAGGGAGGGTCTTGGCTACAATACGTTGCGATGATCTCACACTACTGTGGCTATTTGATGTAACAGCCAAAACGTAGTATTGCAATTTTTATTTCCACGCCCAGCCAGGCACGATTCAAATCCATGACAGAGATGGAAATCACATACATTGTTCATTTAGTCACAGCAGTGAGCCATTTCAGAGAGGGGGGGCATTCCCAATGGACAGAGCACCATCATCAGCTGTCTTTAAACCTTTTTATGTGTACCAGTTCTGGTCTTGTTGTTTTGTTTAGTTTTTTTTGGTCTGTATACGAATGATGCACAATGAGGCCAGGCCAATGTTTTACAATGAGTTTGAGTTGAAAGGTTCAAGCTTCTGCGATGGTGACGTGCGTAGGAAGACCTCTGGCAGTTCAGAGACAAACAGAGAGAGTTGGGGGAAACAGTTCAGAGACAAACAGAGAGAGTTTGGGGGAAACAGTGGATTCAGTAAACCAAGAGTTAGAAGAAGAGTCTGGGAGTCTTGACGCATTGTCAACTTATTGCTGAGAAAAAACAGTGAGGAGCAGCTGAGGAGAACAGCCAATAAAACACAGCAAGATAGACGGGCACGGACAAGGGACCAGGAAACAGAGGCATTTGTAGATGACCAAAAAGAGGGACGGAGGGAAGGGAGACAGAAAGACTGAAAGAGTGAAAGGGTGCAAGGGACAAACTAAAATAAAAGGTTTTGGGGGGAGAAAGAAACAGAGGCATTAGAAGAAAAAGGGGGGGGGTTAAGCTCAATTGTTACCTGAGCGGAGCTGCTTGATTCGTCCGTTATTATTGGACGTGTTGACGGGCAGGAAATCCTTGAACCAGGTGATTTCTGGGTCAGGGTTGCCGCTGGCGGCACAGAGCATGGTGGCGGTCCGCGAGCGCTCCACCACCTTCAGCTGCGGTCCCATGTCGATGGTGGGGAAGCCCGAGGGCAGCTGGTCCTCTGGCGGAGGTCAAATACATGTTAAGACATGATCAGTGGTGTACTGTAAAGTGTAACATTTATTAACTCATTCTCCGCCAACACCGCCAACTGGTGGCTGAACCGGCACTTGTAGAATGTTGCTTCAATGTTAACGGTCTTATTTTGAAAGCCGTTTCTCTCGGAAATGGATAATCAGAAAGTGGAATATCTCTATGGAACAGGTCCCGCGAATGTTCATTAAATCACCCAAAACATACATTTTGTAACCAGCGATCATATCGTTTATAGACATGAACCACAAGTCAAGCTTGTTTTGCTCCAAAATGCAGCCTGGAAGAAGAAGCCGAGATATTAAGATTCTAAAAACTCCGTTCCCATAGACAGCATAAGCCAGCAGACTTTACATTTCCGTTTTAGTTTTTTCATCAGTGGAGCTGTCATTTTTAGTTTTGTTGGCAACTAGGCCTTGAGAGTCAAGTGAAGGTTTATAAATAGACAGTTTATAAATAAACCTTTATTGATCCCAAGGGAAATTCCAGAGGGAAATGATGTACATAATCAAAACATGGTCGACATCGGTTTTCGTCCGTGGATCTCCCAAACACGCAAAAGAGTCAGTAACGATTCAGCATATGTCGGGAGCTATACATTTAAAATGCTGCATTGTGCTGGGAAAGGGTCTGTAACAATTCCCCACTTCTTTGTTTTAGTTTTTCTTAAATCAATCAAACCGCGAGCTCAGCCTCTGCATCGATAAAATGGAGATGTCAAATAAAGTCAGTTCCATTGGGGAGATGTGTGGATGGTCTTTTTGGATGGCAAATCAAAATAATATGTTAATGTGAATTCACAATAATGAAGAGGAAGATATGAAGATATATAGACGAGATCAAATCTAGCCCCTTTCCTGTAGGGAATCCCCAACATTGACAAATAAACTAGGAATATGGCATCGCAAATCAAATGCCTCTACCAAGTACCAACCAGTTGCAGTTTACAAAAATCCATGAA
The DNA here is from genome assembly GCF_951216825.1 of Electrona antarctica. Lineage (NCBI taxonomy): Eukaryota > Metazoa > Chordata > Actinopteri > Myctophiformes > Myctophidae > Electrona > Electrona antarctica. Next base: position 43,800,612 of record NC_136809.1, read on the forward strand.
CCCTGTCTCTCTGACTATTTTCAAATGGCCGAAATGTATAGTCCTGAAGTGGTTAATATGGTGGTTAGTATGTTTTGTAATAATAATCAAAATCTACAAAGTAACTAGTAACTAAAGTTTTCAAATAAATGTAGTGTAGTAAAAGTACAATACAATAATAATAATAATATAAACACTCAAGTAAAGTAAAAACTAAAAATACCTCACAATTGTACTTAATTCTTTCTCTGCCGCTAGCTGTTAGCATAAATGAACCTAAGCCACCATCCGCGTTCACTTTAAGAGAAGGAGTTTGCCCACCCCCCCCCCCCCCCCCCCCCCCCCCCAGCCGCCCCATACACACACGCAGTACACACACCTTAGTATCATTAGCACAAGCACACACTGTTTACCTCTCAGAAACATTTACATGTCGGGAGTGATGCAGTACAAAGTCACAAATTACATCCAAAATGTGGATGGCTGAAGATCCACCATGGACAGCTCTGCTGGATTCCGACTTATGGAGGTTTGAAAATCCTGCTCGTAGCCGAGGTAAACGGACATCAGATTTAACGTCCCATAGCTGGTGGTGACGGAGTCGGAGGCGTTGCATAGCAACCGGATCAATGTTAAAAGCTGCCGTGGGGCTCAACCATTATATACACGGAGTAGACGTTGGGGTATACGGACCTAGCGAATAACGTCCCCTAGCTGGGGGGTACGTATATATACACGGACTTGACAGAAAAATAATTAAGTACAGTACATAAGTAAATGTACTTAGATACTTTACACCACTGGATGCGTGTTTGTAATGGATACCATACTACAAGAGCGATGCTTGTGGGAGAATATTAACCCATTTTGGGCGGGAACCCCTTTTGGTGTTTTAAACATTATGTTATAATTTAGCTATTGAAAAATAGCAGATCTACAAGCTCATAGCGCGCCACCGAGTGGCGCGCTATGAGCTTGTAGGTCTGCTATTTTTGAAAAATCGTGACAATATTTATTTATTTATCTTTTTTTAATTTCAAGGTCAGGCCTAAATGGGTTAAGCACGCAAGACTAAAGGCAAAGGCTCCCGACTATAACAGAGATCCTCTCGGGACACCACCAGGACATAGAGGATTTCTTATTTCATTTTTTCTTCTCAGAATATCAATTGAGCCAACTGTCAGTGCACATATCACCGTCCCTGGCGAGTGCTCTCACTGGCACTGACATCTTGTCTGTGGAACACCAGGAAGTGACAGCTCCTATCGTGGAAGCTGCTTTGTAGTATAATCTATGCAACAAAATAGCTATTGCAGCACATTTCAGCATAGTTGTGACATTGTTCTTGCGTGATGTAGTTTTTGTACTTTAAAGTACTAGAAAAAGTGTCCCCTCAGGGCACAGGTCTCCACCAGGCCAGGTCAGGTTGTGGCCTCCTGGTGGCGCTATAACAGGCCAATGTGAAAAGGGTGCCATTTGTTCTTACGCCTTTGATGGCAATTGGATGATTTGAGGCATTTTGTTCCAAAAATGTGTTTTGCCAATGTTAGCCAATTAGGATGGAATATGAAATATCTGACAGGTCCGTCTTGAGCACATGACTATAGCGATACTGTGTAACAATTTGCGGGATTTTTAGACAAAATCTGGAAGAGTAATATCAAAAAATGTGTTTTACAAAAGTCGGCCCCCTGGTGGCGCTATAACAGGCCGTTCTCGAACATTTGGGGCAGAGGTTCATCGTTGGCATCCAGGGAGTGTGTGTGCAAAGTTTGGCATCGACCGGGTTAACGGATGGACGGACAGTGCACACGCACGGACGGACACACACACACGGACGGAGTGCAAAACATACTCTCTCCCCATGCCTTCGGTCTGGTGGAGACAATAATGTCCGTTTAGAGATGAGCCTATACTATATACCTATAGCACCTATAAATTGCTAGTACTATTTATATGCAAATTATCAACTATACACTACAAGGAAACGAAAGTAAGTCAACTTAATTGATGTTCTACAGCAGTGGTTTTCATTTTCAACCAGTGGTCCGGGGACCACCAGTGGTCCTTGAGGCTTTTCCAGGTGGTCCCCAACTAAATGATGGAGTTGGTAACCAAATGGACCCTTATAGATTATTCAAGAACAAAAGGCAAAAGGCATCCGACCTCCAGTAACCTCAGAGGTTAGAGATTAGAAACTTTTAGTAATTACAGTAAGACTAAAAGTATTTTAGCAACAGAAGCTTAGTGTTTCTTTTAGTAGCAAATTCTGATTTAAACTCAGTCTGTGAACACACCATTGAACTTTATGCCTACCTAGGCTACTTAAACTATTTAGCTTTAGTCTAGTCTTAGCCAACTAAAAATTAACACTGGCAAGGAACTAAAACATAATTGCCCAGATGCTTCTTCAACAAAGATGGCGAAAGCAAACATTCTTTGTTCCGTACTTTGTATGGTACAAAACATTGAAGTCCTTCAACCAGAAATCTGAGCTCAGTAAAACTATGCCTGCCCGGGGGCGTGGTTATAAGCACAACCCGTGTTGGATTTGGAATGTCACAATTCTGACGGCTTCCTTCCTTCCCCACTTCAGCTGTGGGAGAAGGTCTGTGAATGGTACAAGGTCAAGAGTGGGGAAATATACAGAACGAAATTGAATGGAAATCGATACGACTGCTGTTCTCACATTTTGCCAATATGGAACATAGCCAGGGATGTACATCTGGGAAAGGAGCTTACTGTATATCGTTGTCCTTCACTGTAAAGGAAGCAAGCTTACAGCCACTGGGAGCGTCGCTAAGCCAAGTTGCATATGAAGAAATAACCAGAGTATTGAAATATCTAGTTTTGAGTTTCCGATCAAATCCCTTCCACATCTGGCTATTTATTCCCTTGTGACAGCCTTCACACATATCCTCCCAGGTTGTCTTTATTTAGTTCTAATTACCATTTATCCTTAATGTACCGTGTGTTTTGAGAGATATCATCCAGCGCTTTATATAAATTAGAAACATGTTTTTTTGCCAGGAATTTGTTTTCTGCGATACCAATGAAATATTCCTCGATTTCATTTGGGTTCTTACTAACCAGCTCTCTCTCTCTCTCTCTCTCTCTCTATGATCTGTGATATAATGTCTTATTTGGAAATACCTAAATAAATCACTTGAAGGGAGTTAAATTGTGTCTGGAGTTGAGCAAAGGATTTAAAAGTTGTTCCGTCAAATAACTGATTTATGGTTTTAAGACCCCTATCAGCCCCAACGTTTGAATCCATTATCACTTATGGATGGAGATAAATCAATATTACCCACCATTGGCATTGCCCTTGGTCTCCACAATGCCCACCTAACTGCTTCCCACACCTTCAATGTATGTTTTATCCAATCATTTCCTATTTTAATTTTGTTTTTAACAATATTTCTTTGGAGACACCCCTTTAGCTTCTTGTTCTATTTGGTTCCAACCTGTCTCTTCATCATTATCCATGCGACAATTGCAGTCAACTGAGCAGCCCAATAGTAATGCTTTAAAGTGGGTAGGCCTAGGGGTGCAACCACTCCAAGGAACAGCAATGTCCCTATGTCCCAACCTATGTCCCTATGTTTAGAGGGTTTTGAGCCTTTTTTTAATTTTGCCAAATAAATTTAGAAATCAGTCGATCAAGTGCCCTAAAGGTGGAGATGGGTACTCTGACAGGCAAGGACCGAAACAAGAACAGAAGTCTAGGCAACACGTTCATTTTCACCGTTTCAACTCTACCCAATAGAGAGGGGAAGAACTTCCCATTTCATCAGGTCATTTTTAATTACACTAATTAACTTATCCCATTCTGGACGGGAACCCCTTTTGGTGTTTTAAGCATTATGTTACACTTTAGCTATTGAAAAATAGCAGATCTACAAGCTCATAGCGTGGCACCGAGTGCCACGCTACGAGCTTGTAGGTCTGATATTTTTGAAAAATCGTGAAAATGTGGCGCAAATCATTGACTATATATTCTTTCAGAGCGATCGTTTTTAACTCAAATCTTTGCTTCTGGGGGGGGGGGGGTCCCTGCCCCTGGAACAACATATTTTCAGATGGGGGTCGGCGGCCAATTACAAATATTTTTTGGGGTCCTTGACATGAAATATTGAGAACCACTGATATAGAAACAGGAAATGTTCATGATTTAGAAGTTATTTTTTTAATTTTGACGTCAGGCCTAAATGGGTTATTATAATTTGCATCAAAATAATTGTGTGGGATTTGGTGTGATTATAATCCCAGGCAGGTACCTAAACCCCTGTTTACAGGACTGCGTTTTGAGATGAAATGTCAGATCCATGAGTCACTCATAATAACATGGATAAAGATAGATCTGGTGAAAACAGACAGATGGGCAAGAAGAGTGCTTGAGTGAGTGTGTGCACTCGAGTGTGTGCATGTGTGCACTGTGGTGTGTGCTTGTGTTATATTTCACGTAGGAGGTGGTCTTCTTTTTTTCTTTTCTGTTTTTTTTTTTTAGCCAGCATCCCTCGTGAATCCCTCTCCCAACCACAAAGAGCTCATTAGCGGGAAATGGTAGTGCTGAGCCATGCCATAGAGATGCTAATTCGGGTGCTAGCCCATCGAACCAAAGCCTTACCAAGTCACACACTCCATCCATGAGAACGCGTACGTGTGGCCTTTTAACAGCTCTGGTTTCAATCAATTCTCAACGCGACAAAATGGAAACACGGACATAATAAACCATGCAATGGTTGTGGTTGTGTGCGCGAGTGTGCACTTGCCGCGCACGTGCGTGCGTGTGTGGTTGTATATTTGGGAGGTCGGGGGAACGATTGTTGGTGAAACAATGGATATGGAAACAATGGAAATATCAGAGAGACGTATGGATCCGTATGGAGCATAGGTGGAACACAGCGAATATATCTGAATACAACAGAACGAGAGACTAAGTAAATGAAAGCAAGAAAGAAAGACAAGGCAAGAGAGACCCGACACTACAATCAATCCTGATTGTGATGATCCCGATTCATTATGCAAACGTTCACTTCAAAGCCAGCCCCTTGTAGGCAGCAGCAATAATGCATTCCATTTCATCTGGCTGACGCGGGACAGCCGACTGAAAATGAACATACACAGTAGCTACACCAGCTGACATCACGCATCAGCACAAGCCTGATGTATACGCGTTGTGATGCTGTAGATCGGCTGCACTTTCAGTGTGATCACTGCGTCACTCTGTCTCTTTCCACCTCTCTTACTAACTCAAAGCTGTTTAGATTGTCAGTGTGAATAAGAGTCAATTGGGCTGATGATGTAGCAGACCACACCACACCCTGTGCAATTTGTGATTACGAAGCCTAAAAGGCAAACAGAAATACAAATCGCAATGTTCCAATTCCAATGCAAAAAAAAACAATTAAATTGTGAATCGCAATTATGTGTGTGACAATTTATCGTCAACTTAAATGTGTAATTGTGACAGCCCTAAAACACAACACAACACAACACAACACAACACAACACAACACAACACAACACAACACAACACAACACAACACAACACACAGAACCCGCCCTCAGGGAGCTATTCATCACAGGGACAGGTGTAAGCAGAACCGATAACACCAGAAAGCGTGTCTGACACAAAGCCACTACAATGTGTGCATACATTTGTGTGTGTGTGTGTGTGTGTGTGTGTGTGTGTGTGTGTGTGTGTGTGTGTGTGTGTGTGTGTGTGTGTGTGTGTGTGTGTGTGTGTGTGTGTGTGTGTGTGTGTGTGTGTGTGTGTGTGTGTGTGCGCGCATGCGTGTGTGCATTTAGGGCTGAGCTACCGGACAGCTAAGAACCCCCTGAGGTCGAAGCTTGATTCCAGTGAATCGTAACTTGACACTCCGTCAGTGAAGGCGGCTTCCTTCCTTCCTTCCACACATCAGAGTGTTTTATTTGGACAGAGCCGTCGCCACTGTGAGAGATCCGCACACACCATTTCACAGCTCATAGAGCAGCCTGCAGCCTCACAACCACGGGAACATCTGCATGAACACTGTGTCCTTCATTACAAAGCCTGAGTTAGAGATAGTCGTGTGAGGGTATCGAGCACGTATACGCCAGAAAAGAGACGATCAACAGCAGTGGGTTTTCAACTCTTTTCATACCAAAAGGCCCGTTATTCATTGCCGAGCATTTAAGCCACGGACCACCATGTGATGAGATTTAGCCTCTCAGACCCAAAACCTAGAATATATCGGTGTCGTTGGATAAGATTTTGTCCACAATTCCATGCTGTATTGATGTTGGTACCATTCGGAGAGTGGCAACGGGCAAACGTTCAAAATATCAAAATAACAATTACTTTACATTCTCTAATTGTGTAGACTTCTTGTAAATTAATTAATGCAGATGTTTGACAACAATGTAACTGAGAGAGTAATAATGTAACTCTCAAGAGTTAAAGACCTAATTTGGTCCATTTGGTTAACTCTCCATCATTTAGCTGGAGACCACCTGGAACCCCCCTCAAGGACCACTGCCGGTCCGCGGACCACTGGTTGAGAACCACTGCTTTATACAAAGCCTGAGTTATACCTAGTTACGCGCGGGTGCCGCGGCACCCCAAAAATAGACGATCTACAGGCTCACAACACAGGCTGAGCGACGCGTTGTGAACTTGTAGATCGGCTATTTTTGGGCTGCATGACAACCGGTGCGCGGCTACGCATAAATCAGGCGTTACATAAGAGCCAAGTATAATTCACACGGCCCGTGAACTCGTCGGTAAGTCAGTGAGTCTGTTTTTATAATCACGGAAGCGGTGATTCATAACGCAGTGCTACTACATGAACTGTTCCCTTTGTGAGAACCCAAGAACAATATGCACAGTGGGCTGTGCTGTATGTGCACCTGCACATTTTTATTTTCTTAATTCTTTTACGACAGATGTGTCGTGGGAAAGGGTTTTTATTACCGGCAATATGATTATTGCAGCCTCCCACGGTTCATGACCGTATAACTTCAATAAAAAGTAATAATATTAACATATGGAGAGTCTTTGCACAGCAACAATATTCTCATACTACCGCATGTCGAAAGGACACAGGCAAGCAACTGTCTCTCTTTTTTTCTCTCTCTGCCAATCAAAAGTCTAGCTCACTGTAGAGACCACATCAGAGAGGATACCACGCTATCGTTGGACGTCATGAATGTCCCCGAGATCATTATTATTTCAGCTTTGGTCAATCAGAGGCATTTAAGGGTGAGCCAGGGTTTCAATTAGCCTGCCTCTCCTCCGCAGTAATTAAGCCGTCTGACCTTCACACTGGATCCCACCTGTCAAGCAGTCAGTCACTGGAGCTGGGCCGCTACACAGCCAGGGGAGACGGCCTGACATGACTGACAGGACCACTTTGAGCGGATATATTGTGTGTGTGTGTGTGTGTGTGTGTGTGTGTGTGCGTGCGTGCGTGCGTGTGTGCGTGCGTGCGTGAGTGCGTGCGTGCCGGTACTTGCGAGGGCAAAATGTCCCCACAAGTATAGTATTTTCAGGCATAAGACATTGTGAGGACGTTTTTCCTGGTCGTCAAAAGAGAAATGCTTGTTTTCTTATAAAAAAAAATATATATATATATATATTTAGAGTTACTGTAGGTTTACAATTAGGAAAAGATGCGCACCAAAAATAGAAGATCTATAAGTTCCTAATGGGTGCCACTGTGACATGTTGTAGGTTTGCTGTTCGGCTTTATCCGACGTTAGAGTTAATAGTGGCCTTTATGGCATTTATGAACAATAAAAGGCAGCATCTACTATTCTGTCTTAAATGTCAAAAATTAAATTGTGTAAAGTGTGTGTGTGTGTGTGTGTGTGTGTGTGTGTGTGTGTGTGTGTGTGTGTGTGTGTGTGTGTGTGTGTGTGTGTGTGTGTGCGCGTGCGTGTGTGTGTGTGTGTGCTGTGTGTGTATCAGACTGGCATTTAGACTGACAGACTATCAGGATTCAGGGGCTATTAGCTGCTTCCCAGGTGGCCTCTTCCCCAGCACAGCGACTGCTCAGAAGAGCTGAAAGAGGCTATAATCGCGACATTACAACTGATTGAGGGTAAGTGTGTTTGTGTTCAATGATAAAGATCATGCACATGCAAGCACAAACACACCCATTCACTTGTGTGCGCACACAAGCGCACACACACGTATGTGCACTCTAATGCAAACAAAGACATAAAGAACAATGTGTCATAGAGCCAAAGAGGATTGTAAGCTCCACGGAGAGGAAAAGCAAACGACGCAAAGAGGGTCTGATGTTGTGAATAATTTAGAGAGCCTGCTGTATGTGTAGTGGCTCTATAAGCATGAGAGAGAGAGAGAGAGAGAGAGAGAGAGAGAGAGAGAGAGAGAGAGAGAGAGAGAATCTAAAATAATAGGAAAGGCAGATGAAAGAGTACTGTGGGAACAGAGAAACTTTAGGCTAAGGAACGATTTATAGTCGTCTCGTTTTTCAGTTGAAAATCAGTGATTTTTGCCGAGTGGCGCACAGTTGTACAGCGGCTTTGCAATTATTTGAGACAATGATTGCATAATCGTCAATCGTGTCCACGTTGGAAAATGTCCATGTGTTTTTTCAAAAATAGCAGAAATTGGCCCAGAAATAGCAGATCTACAAGCTTACAACACGTTACAATTTCTGCTATTTTGAAAAAAAATTGTTAACAGTGATTTCTTTGTATATTAAAGCTATTTGTTATATCTGCCCGGTGCCTAAAAGGCCAAACCGAAATACAAATTGCAATGTTCCAATGTTCAATGCAAAAAAACACGATTAAATCATTAATCACAATTAATTGTGTGACAATCGTCAACTTAAATTTGTAGCCGTGACAGGCCTAGTGAGGAGAGAGAAATACAAGAGCAGAGCAAGAGAGTGAGAGGACATAACGTATAAGAACAATAGGCTGCGTGTCGCCCAGAAGCGTGCAAAGGCAGCCTATGAGATTATTCATAGTTGGGCAACTACACTCGCTAAGACACTCTTGCTCTTGAGCGTCTATCTGCATTATGTTCTGCTAATGGACCTACCACTAACATCACCATCAACATTAATGGACTCAAGCTGCTGTTAACATCACCATCAGCATTAATGGACTCGAGCTACAGCTAACGTTACCTACCGCATAGCATCAATGGCCACATTCTAAGAGTTGCTTCTATAAACATTTGCACCCCTTTTCCTAACCGATTTAGTAGTTATGCCAATTAATTACTCCCTGCACACACATTTTTGTGTTGTCAGTCACTGCCATTGCATCCCGACTGACTCACCTGCCAGTGAGGAGCGCCCACCGGGAGGTCGTAGAGCCTTCATCCTACTTCTCCCGCCCAACACTCCCTGCTGACTGACAGGTGTCGCCCCAGCCGGCAGGAATACGTGCAGTGATACGGGTGCATACTGTCCGCCCAACACCGGTAGAGCACCCGGAGGTGAAGCGCAAGTCCCCAGTTTCGATCCCTGTGGGCTCCCCCAGAGTTAGAGTCGAAGTGTCCTTGAGTAAGACTCGGAACCCCTAATTGCTCCCGATGTGCAGGTTGGTGCCTTGCATGGTTTCCTTCGCCATTGGTGTATGAAAGTGTGTGTGAATGGGTGAATGTAATGCACAATCTATGTAAAGCGCTTAGGATAAAAGCTCTATATAAATGCACCATTTACCAATTGTATGTATAGACGCTCAACAAGAATCCTCTCATTTGTCAAATGCTTTGGAGTCAAAATAACCATAAACAAACTATGATAGACAGACCCGAGTTCCGTAGGATGTACGGACGATTCCGACCGGCTTCTAAGTCCAGCAGACTTAGGAACAGCTTCTTCCCCTCCACTGTCATCTACCTAAATTCCTCATCCACTACTCTCCCCCATCCAGTGTCAGCCCCCCTCCCCCCAACCCATCCACCATCCCTATGTGGACTTGTGCGATATGGCCACTGAACTTGTGGAATAATACTCTCTGGACCTTAGTTTAGCACGGGCTACGTGCAATATGGACATATCAATGTTTTTTTCTTCCTTCTCGTATCCTCATTTATTTATTTAAATGACTATACTGCTCAGCCCATTATCTACTGTTACTACTGTACTTATTAATGTATCCTCCTCCTTACTGACATGTTTGCACTATTGGTGAGATGCGAAAATACTTTTCGCTGTGCTGTACTTGTACTGTACATTGACAATAAATTGAATCTCATCTCATTATGATAAAACACGGATCCGACCCGTACAGGTCTTGGGCCCTGTCGGGTATTTTCGGTATCGGGGGGCCTATGAAGAGCTACAAAAGTACACCACCACACTGTCACTTGTCACACACTGACCTCGTAGCACATTGAGCCTGGTGGAGAAAGTGAGCTCTCCTACAGAGTTGGAGGCATGGCATTCATAGACCGCCTCGTCTCTGGGGGTCCTCAGTGGCTGGATCCTCAGGACTGAACCAGATCCATCGTCAAAGTCTATCACCTGGTCATGGAAACAGAGGACAACACACGTCAAATATCCATACCTACTGACAGTATGGCAGCGTGTCAGCATGCTTGTTAGGCTATCTCCAATTTATGTTTAACCACTATCTATTTCCATTAACAGCTACTGTTGCTCGAGAGACTGTCATCTTGACCACGTCACTATTACAGTACTGTAATAATAATAATAATAATAATATTAATACATATACAGCACATTACAGTATGTATATTCTCTTCAAACTGTCCACTGTTCCCTTCCCATCTTTTTACAACCTCGCTGATAACAAGGGGACAGTTGACACGATAGAACAGGCTTGAGGCTGAGGCGTCTTCTCAAACCCTGGATTTATGTGTGCTCTTGTGTGAACATCTCTGTGAGTACAGCTTGTTGTAGACATCAGTAGTTAGCATTAGTCTATACTAGGAGTGGCCTACTTACAGCAGATACAATAACAGCACAAAAGTTTTCAGCAGTCGTACTACTAATGAAATAACCTAGTTTTAGTACTGTATCCTTATATAACGCTAATAAGAGTGTGGCGCAGTGGGTGAATTCTCAAGGATGTTTTATTTTTGTTCGTTCGTTTATTCCACCCACAATCCTGACTGACGGGTCTAAGGGGAGAAATATAGATTACCCAGAAGAATGAAAAATAAAACATCTCCTCCAGTGATTTAATCATGACAAGGACGAGACCTGGGCTGAACTTACACCCGGAAGGAACCCAACATTATTAAAGGCAGAAAGGACCTGGAGGTCAAGGTGAAACACAGACTGTCTCAGTCTAAGAATTACTACTGTTACTTGTAGTGAGAAAATAAATGAAAGGTTGGCCCCTTCGGTATTATAATAACGGCGTCTTATATCACAGCTCATACTGTATACAGCCAGAGGCGCCATCTCTCATCGTCGCAGGTTTAAAGGCACCACTGCATTGGACTGGATTCTCGCTATGGAGTCTCTAACGTATAAAAGCCAGTTCACATAGCGAGGGCATTGCTTTGATTTGTTTTGGTGACACTGACACATACAGTACAGTACAGTACAGTACAGTACAGTACAGTACAGTACAGTACAGTACAGTACAGTACAGTACAGTACACCAGTAAGACGCCTGAGGGCGAGAAGCGACCTCGCCCTAAAGGGTGCGTGCACTGGCCATATATGGAGCGTGTCTTGAGTGTACCGGGATGGATGAGGTCAGATCAGCATATGGAATGTCAGAACAGGTCAGCTCCTTATATGGAGATCTAAGGGTGGCAGCGGGGGCAGAGTCTTGAGTGTACAGGGTTTTATGAGGGCCCAAGTAGGGCCGGGACTTAATTTTCAGGCCTGTTTGTGCAGGCGCGCTGCCGGGCGCGCCTGCACAAATAACTTTGGGGCAGGCCCGTCTAGAGTTTAAATGGACAGGTATCAGTCAAAAGGGAGACATTGAAGAGGAAGGATGGATGGATGGGTGGGGAACAGGTTCTGACATATATCCATATACTAATATTGATGACATCAGGGATCTCATATGACATAATATGTCATATGAGATCCCTAATATTAGTATATATAGTACATATTATGGGCTTAATTGCGACAGCAGGTCACATATACATATTGTATATGTGACCTCAAGTGCAAAAGTATTTTTACTTACTTATTCGAATTTTGAGGTGTTTCCATTCAGGTGTTAATGTACTTTAGCTTGTAGAACCGTCCTACCTCAAATCTCTGGTTGCTGACTTTCTTGCCCTTCTTGTTCCAGACAATCTTGGGCTGGGGGTCCCCGGTGGCCTGGCACACAAAGGAGGCCACGCCTCCCTGTACACCTGTCTGGTCCTCTGGGGTTCGTGTGAATTTGGGTGGCGCTGCATGGAGACATTATCACATAGCATGTTACCGCTGGTTCCATGGAGACATTATCACATAGCATGTTAGCTGTACCGCTAGCTCCATGCATGGAGACATTATCACATAGCATGTTAGCTGTACCGCTAGCTCCATATGGAGACATTATCACATAGCATGTTAGCTGTACCGCTAGCTCCATGCATGGAGACATTATCACATAGCATGTTAGCTAACTTGAAAATGTATTTCCAGTTACTCCAGTTACTGAACATAATCAATCATTACTAGTACACTTATGCTGCCTTTAACATAATTTCTGTATTTATTAGGCTGTGTAATAGCCTAATAGGGAATTAATTAGGAAATAATTAGGGAATAGGGAATTTAGTAGGGAATTAATGTATGGACATGATTATTGATTATTATAATTTGTATAAGTATCAGTATATCGAAAGTTGTGTTCTGACAGTGTTTCATATAAACATACTGTATGCGATGTAGTGTACACTAGTATAGTATGTATGGATTGTGAGATTATCATGTCTTTTCATGAGTGCACTTACTGTATGTGTCAGCGTACAGAGTGCCGTATTTAACTGTAATCTGTGTGCTCCGTCATGAGTGAGGACAACACTTTATCTCTGAGATTTCTATTGTATTAAAAAATCTAATCTAATCCTTTTATGCATGCTAGTAGTCAAGCAGTGTCACATGGTCTCTCTCTCTCTGTGTGTGTGTGCGTGTGCGCGTGTGCGTGTGTGTGTGTGTGTGTGTGTGTGAATAGAAGAAAGAATGGAGTGACAAATAGTAGAAGACATGGGACTAGAGAGAGAGAGCAAGTAGAGAGAAATATAAATTAATTAGGGCTGTTCCACATGTTCTAGCACATCAGAACGTGCGTGCGTGCGTGCGTGCGTGCGTGCGTGCGTGCGTGCGTGTCAATGTGTGCAGTATGCAAGCATAGTATACACATACACCTGGTCCTACACAGGATGGACTGTCTTCAAATCAACCATTTGTGCATGCTTGTCTTTCAGGTTGCTTGCTTTTTGGCGTGCCTTTTTCCTGTGTATAATATACATACCGGTATGTATATTGTGTGTGCCGGTTCATCTGTGACGTATGTATGTATGTGTGAGCGCGGCAGGGTTCTCCCTCGTCCCTGAACCAACCGAGAGAAGCTTAATAATGTTGGCGCACCATAAAGGCTTTATGAAGACTTACTCCCGACATGACCACTAAAGCCCCTCGTTCCGGCAAACGCCAACAATATCATAACCACGGCCTTCGCCGGATTGTGACATCATGACATCAAAAAGATTCCGCACGTCAGTCATGGCACGTCAGCGCCCAGCCTGCCTAATGGCATTCCGGCCAAAACCAGAAAATCCCTACTTAAGAGCTTACTGCCAACCGCCCTGACAAAGGGAGAGAAATTGCTTTTTGCTGTTTAAAAGGAGGGAGGGAGAGAGAGAGAAAGGCTAAAGCATTTGAGGAGGAGAGAAGAAGAGAGTGGGCAGAATGGCAAGGAATAGATGAGCACAAGAAGAGAGAGAGAGATGGGTGAAAAGAGACAGAGTGTGAGGGGAGACACAGACGGATATGTGACAGAGTGTGTGTGTGTGTGTGTGTGTGTGTGTGTGTGTGTGTGTGTGTGTGTGTGTGTGTGTGTGTGTGTGTGTGTGTGTGTGTGTGTGTGTGTGTGTGTGTTGTTCATGTATGTCAGTGCGTCTAGACATGTCCATGTCTGTGCAGTTTGTGCATGCAATATCTGGTATATGAATGCAGGCGTGTATGAGTCTGTGAAAGAGAAAGAGAGATAGAAAATAGCCGTGTATCTGAGAGTGAGATAGAGAGAGAGAGGGAAAGAGAGCGCGAGAGAGAGAGCGCAGGGGAATCGCTCTCTTAATCCTCTCGGTAATCTCTCCCTCACAAAACAAATGAAAAGTGTAAATCCGGCAGAGCCTTGCTAAAAGGCAAGGTAATGTTAGATTCGGATCTCTCTCTCTCTGTCCCTCTGTCTCTCTGTCTCCCTCTCACACTCCCGCCCTCTCCATCTCTCTCTCTCTCTCTCTCTCTCTCTCTCTCTCTCTCTCTCTCTCTCTCTCTCTCTCTCTCTCTCTCTCCTTTGATCTGTTCCTCTCCCCATCCGTCGAAGGTACATGTTTAATTGTGTGTTAGCTTTGCTGCTCTCTGTCTCATTCTAACCTTTAAGTCTCCTCTCTTCCTCCACATCTCTTTGGTTGCACCCTCTCTCTCATCCTCCTCACCAGTCTCTCTTTCCTTTTCTCTGGGGGGGGGGGGGGGGGGGGGGGGGGGTGTTACATAAGTATTTCTGTCACACTGACTTGACGCAATGAGGAGGGGGGATGCAAACGAAGGATTCCCACCTCTACCTCGATCTGCCTGTTCCTGCTCTCTCCCTTGTCTCTCTTCAGCCTTAGGCGTCTGTCTGTCTGTCTGTCTGTCTGTCTGTCTGTCTGTCTGTCTGTCTGTCTGTCGGTCTGTCTGTCTCTGCCCTAACTACTGTCCCAACAGCCATGTCTAAATATTTTGCGGGGGCATGGGCTGAAGCAAAACAAAAGGTAAAAAAAAAAGTAAAAATGCATTCATATTTGAAATAATGTTGGCACATAGTGTGGGGGAGAGGAAACCCTGGTAAACAAAATATATTTTATGGCAGGACACTTTTACTCAAGTGAATTTTGATTGCCAGACTTTTACTTGTAACAGAGTATTCTATATTGCAGTATTGATACCTTTAAGTAACTTTAAGTAAAGAAATGTAGTACATTTTCCACAACTGGAGGGGGGTCCGCGGAGACACAGAGATTTAGATGGAACTAGAAAAAGTGCCCTTCTGGGCACAGGTCTCCACCAGGAGGATAGGACTGTGCGAGATGTTTGGCAAAATGTTTAGGAGTAATATAAACATGTTTTTTTGTTTGTTAGTTTTTTGCAACAATTTTCTTCCTTTTGTTGAGGAAATGCAGAGTGCCTGGTGGCACTATAATAGGCCAATGTGAAAAGGGCGCCATTTCTTCATACGCCTTTAATGGCAATTGGATGATTTGAGGCATTTTGTTCCAAAAATGTGTTTTGCAAAAATCAACCTGTTGGTGGCGCTATAACAGGCCAATGTGAAAAGGGTTCCTCAGCCTAGTAAGAAAATGTGTGAAAGATTTCACGTAAATTGCATGCTGCGTTCATGATTTGAGGCTTTTGTTCAAAACAGGGCAATCTTGCAAACTGTGAAAGCCAATTATAGCCAATTAGGATGGAATATGAAATATCGGACAGATCCGACTTGAGCACATGACCATAGAGATACTGTGTAACGATTTGTGAGATTTTTGGACAGAATCTGGTGGAGTAATATCAAAAAATGTGTTTTACAAAAGTCGGCCTCCTGGTGGCGCTATAAAAGGCAGATGCGGAAAATGCAGGTCAAAGATTTGTCCTTGGCCTCTAGGGAGTGCGCATGCAACGTTTCACGCAGATCGGTGCAGTTTTAGGTAAAACATGTGAAAAGCTGCCTCATGGTGGCGCTATAACAGGCCGTTCTGGAAAATGTGGGGCAGAGGTTCATCGTTGGCATCCAGGGAGTGTGTGTGCAAAGTTTGGCATCGACCGGGTTAACGGTGCCGGAGATTAGCTGGTAACAGACGGACGGACACACACACACAAGGACGGACACACGGACGGAGTGCAAAACATACTCTCTCCCCATGCCTTCGGCCTGGTGGAGACAATTAGACAACCCTTTGATTTGTGCATGTGGGATAGAGGGATGGACAGAGGGATGGATGGAGGGTGGCCTACATAATGTCGCTATACATTGGCATTCTGATCAACACAACAGATGGCAGGGATTACAAAGTCAACCCATGGCTATCTGGGCCACTTTCAAGTCACACCGAAAGACGCGTGATAAACTTTGATGCGTCCACTGCTTAGGTTATAATAGTTTTGGATTTTTCATTATAGTTTGTTGTTAGTTTTGACCTTTAGTTTTAATTAGTTTTTAAAGCAGGCTTGCTAGTTTTGTATTAGTTGTAGTGTGTTAGTTATAGTTTGTTCATACTTTGGGCTATTTGTCAGGTGCAGGATTCAAAAAAGGTAAGCAAGTATAGGCGTATCGTGTAACAAAAACATAACAAAAGATACCATTTAAAAATATATATATTCAGTGTTTTGTAACAGTTTTGTAAACACACAATACAGTTTTAGTTAGTTATCATGTATTTATTTATAGGTAAATACCTATAATAACCATGGGAAGGCGTGTGATAAATGTTGAACGCGCCACCAGGTATTCATTCAGTCAACTGGCAGTTTTATGCTTGGTTGAGGCATTGAAAATTGAATTGAACTGAAAATTGCAAAAGCAATCCAAAAAGTCTTCTGAATGCACCCGAGTGAATGTGAGAAACTGTGACAGTGCCAAGGCAGAGTTACAGAGTGAATGTGAGAAACTGTGACAGTGCCAAGGCAGAGTTACAGAGTGAATGTGAGAAACCGTGACAGTGCCAAGGCAGAGTTACAGAGTGAATGTTAGACACCGTGACAGTGCCAAGGCAGAGTTACAGAAACATATTACTAACCCATCCAAAACGTTACTTCACCCACCGGAATGAATCACTCAAGCACAATGCTCTAGTCTAGTCTAAATCATTGGTCCTCAAAGTGGGGTCCAGGGACCCCCTGTGGTTCCTGAGACCTCCTCAAGCAAGATTAATTAATAATAGCATAAAAATCAGTTTAACCACTCTAACCGTATATTCAGCATGGTATTTCTGAATACACAAATCTTGTATGGGGCAATGGGGGTCCCTGCTGGCCTGCTCCTTTGAAGAAAAGATCCCTGCTGGCACAAAATATTTTCAGATGGGGGTCCACGGCCAGATATATCGTTTGGGGAGGGGGGTTCTTGACACCACTGCTCTAATTTATTTAAAAAATAGCCTATCTACAAGCTCAAAAGATTGGACTTTCTTTTCTTTTTTTAAACTGCACATTTCCTTTTTGTTGCCACCTACCCAACATGTGGGATGCTATGGTTCAAGTGCTAATGAACTTTCTCACACGTACGCCACCGTCTTTCCACGGTGTGCTTTACCAATCCTCCCCGAGCGGAACAGGCACAGCTGTCACTGTTCCTCTTTATTTCCCAATTCAGTCGTGGCACACTGCAGGCACACACCACATCTTGACTGCAGTGCTGGGATGGAACTAATCTAAGTACATAATGGAAACCTCTTCTCTCCATGTTGCCAAACTGTTACTTTTCAGGATTCGAAAAGTAGCAGATCTACTATCTCAAAGCGTGTCGCTTCGCACTTGGAGGATCTGCTACTTTTGATGCATTTGTGTGACGCTGCGGTATGATCAAGTGAAGCGTTAATTTATGATAAAACAGTAAAAATGTATATATGGAGATAAGGTGTCTGCCCGACGATCAATATACCACTGTACTGTACTTCAGCACCAATTTGAGGTGACTGGAGTCGCCCCGATGAAGGCAGTCGTGCCGCAACGCGTAGGTGCATTTTTTTTATCTTGCAATGCATCAAAGGCTTTTCATTTTTCTACAAGAGTGCCTTGGTCTCATCTTTTTTTGCGTACATTGTGGTATAGCTACTTTTTTTTTAATCGGAGTACGTCTTCCACCACTGCTTCTATAGCTGGTATTGTGACTGGTATTGTGGACTGGAGATAATCATACATCACTTTACATGTACGTCAAATGAACTGCTCTCGGAGCCACGCTTATGAATGAGACAAAGGGGGGTGGTAAGGTCATGGCAGTGGCTTTAACTAGAGAAGTGCTGAGATGAAACGCAGATGGAGGGAAGGACCGCGAGATGAGAGGCATGTACTGTACAATAAGCTCACAGATCTTCTTAACCTTAAGGCGCAGCGGCGTTACAGAAACAGATGCACCGCTTCAGGCGATAATGGCCTATCACGTATCATGATTGATGAATTGAAGCGTACAGTACAAATAAGGGGGATTATTATAAAACGAACAGAGCTAGCCGGCCAGGTACAATGGTTCTTCAGTTTGAGGGACTCTGAGAGAAGAAACCTCATTATGTCCAAAACCTTTCAGGACTCAAATTCAAAAGGTAACAAAAAAGGAGCAGATGGACAAGCTCAAAATGCGTTTCCAGCTTGTGGATCTGCTGCTTTTGATGCTTTCGTCTGACCTTGTAGTATGATCAAGTATAGGGTGTTCATTTACAAAAGGCTCATTTAATTGGCTCTGCCTCTGACTTACGAAGCACACAGAGCTGTTTCGTTCGGCCTGCCCTCACGATTCATCTCCTCTGGTCTCCATCACTTCAGTGGTAAGTAGACCTACAGTGTGATGTGGACAGGGCCCGCATGGACACATGGGTATAAGTAGACCTACAGTGTGACGTTGGCCACATGGGTATAAGTAGACCTACAGTGTGATGTGGACAGGGCCTGCATGGTCACATGGGTATAAGTAGACCTACAGTGTGATGTGGACAGGGCCTTCATGGCCACATGGGTATAAGTAGACCTACAGTGTGATGTGGACAGGGCCTTCATGGCCACATGGGTATAAGTAGACCTACAGTGTGATGTGGACAGGGCCTTCATGGCCACATGGGTATAAGTAGACCTACAGTGTGATGTGGACAGGGCCTGCATGGTCACATGGGTATAAGTAGACCTACAGTGTGATGTGGACAGGGCCTGCATGGTCACATGGGTATAAGTAGACCTACAGTGTGATGTGGACAGGGCCTTCATGGCCACATGGGTATAAGTAGACCTACAGTGTGATGTGGACAAGGCCTGCATGGCCACATGGGTATAAGTAGACCTACAGTGTGATGTGGACAGGGCCTTCATGGCCACATGGGTATAAGTAGACGTACAGTGTGATGTGGACAGGGCCTGCATGTCCACATGGGTATAAGTAGACCTACAGTGTGACGTTGGCCACATGGGTATAAGTAGACCTACAGTGTGATGTGGACAGGGCCTGCATGGTCACATGGGTATAAGTAGACCTACAGTGTGATGTGGACAGGGCCTGCATGGCCACATGGGTATAAGTAGACCTACAGTGTGATGTGGACAGGGCCTGCATGGCCACATGGGTATAAGTAGACCTACAGTGTGATGTGGACAGGGCCTTCATGGCCACATGGGTATAAGTAGACCTACAGTGTGACGTGGACAGGGCCTGTATGGTCACATGGGTATAAGTAGACCTACAGTGTGATGTGGACAGGGCCAGCATGGACACATGGGTATAAGTAGACCTACAGTGTGATGTGGACAGGGCCTGCATGTCCACATGGGTATAAGTAGACCTACAGTGTGATGTGGACAGGGCCTGCATGGGTATAAGTAGACCTACAGTGTGATGTGGACAGGGCCTGCATGGGTATAAGTAGACCTACAGTGTGATGTGGACAGGGCCTGCATGGGTATAAGTAGACCTACAGTGTGATGTGGACAGGGCCTGCATGGACACATGGGTATAAGTAGACCTACAGTGTGATGTGGACAGGGCCTGCATGGGTATAAGTAGACCTACAGTGTGATGTGGACAGGGCCTGCATGGGTATAAGTAGACCTACAGTGTGATGTGGACAGGGCCTGCATGGTCACATGGGTATAAGTAGACCTACAGTGTGATGTGGACAGGGCCTGCATGGACACATGGGTATAAGTAGACCTACAGTGTGACGTGGACAGGGCCTGCATGGCCACATGGGTATAAGTAGACCTACAGTGTGATGTGGACAGGGCCTGCATGGTCACATGGGTATAAGTAGACCTACAGTGTGATGTGGACAGGGCCAGCATGGACACATGGGTATAAGTAGACCTACAGTGTGATGTGGACAGGGCCTGCATGTCCACATGGGTATAAGTAGACCTACAGTGTGATGTGGACAGGGCCTGCATGGGTATAAGTAGACCTACAGTGTGATGTGGACAGGGCCTGCATGGGTATAAGTAGACCTACAGTGTGATGTGGACAGGGCCTGCATGGGTATAAGTAGACCTACAGTGTGATGTGGACAGGGCCTGCATGGACACATGGGTATAAGTAGACCTACAGTGTGATGTGGACAGGGCCTGCATGGGTATAAGTAGACCTACAGTGTGATGTGGACAGGGCCTGCATGGTCACATGGGTATAAGTAGACCTACAGTGTGACGTTGGCCACATGGGTATAAGTAGACCTACAGTGTGACGTGGACAGGGCCTGCATGGCCACATGGGTATAAGTAGACCTACAGTGTGATGTGGACAGGGCCTGCATGGACACATGGGTATAAGTAGACCTACAGTGTGATGTGGTCACATGGGTATAAGTAGACCTACAGTGTGATGTGGACAGGGCCTGCATGGTCACATGGGTATAAGTAGACCTACAGTGTGATGTGGACAGGGCCTGCATGACCACATGGGTATAAGTAGACCTACAGTGTGATGTGGACAGGGCCTGCATGGACACATGGGTATAAGTAGACCTACAGTGTGATGTGGACAGGGCCTGCATGGACACATGGGTATAAGTAGACCTACAGTGTGACGTGGACAGGGCCTGCATGGTCACATGGGTATAAGTAGACCTACAGTGTGATGTGGACAGGGCCAGCATGGACACATGGGTATAAGTAGACCTACAGTGTGATGTGGACAGGGCCTGCATGTCCACATGGGTATAAGTAGACCTACAGTGTGATGTGGACAGGGCCTGCATGGGTATAAGTAGACCTACAGTGTGATGTGGACAGGGCCTGCATGGGTATAAGTAGACCTACAGTGTGATGTGGACAGGGCCTGCATGGGTATACGTAGAACTACAGTGTGATGTGGACAGGGCCTGCATGGGTATAAGTAGACCTACAGTGTGATGTGGACAGGGCCTGCATGGTCACATGGGTATAAGTAGACCTACAGTGTGATGTGGACAGGGCCTGCATGGACACATGGGTATAAGTAGACCTACAGTGTGACGTGGACAGGGCCTGCATGGCCACATGGGTATAAGTAGACCTACAGTGTGATGTGGACAGGGCCAGCATGGACACATGGGTATAAGTAGACCTACAGTGTGATGTGGACAGGGCCTGCATGTCCACATGGGTATAAGTAGACCTACAGTGTGATGTGGACAGGGCCTGCATGGGTATAAGTAGACCTACAGTGTGATGTGGACAGGGCCTGCATGGTCACATGGGTATAAGTAGACCTACAGTGTGATGTGGACAGGGCCTGCATGGTCACATGGGTATAAGTAGACCTACAGTGGATATAAGTAGACCTACAGTACAGTGTGATGGAATGGATGGAATCAGTGAGTGGGCGGTGTGTACATACGCAGGGCTTAAAGCTAAAAAAAAATCCCCAGTTAGTTAGTTCAGCACCACATGCTGAACTAACAAATGGAGACATGGAGTATTACATGTTTGAAAAGGTGAGATGCTATACGTTAGTACAAAATGTGTAGAGTCATGCAACATCAGTCAGGACCGCTATAGCTTGCTGAGACAGTGGTACTGTATGCGAGTTTTTTATTCCTAGGATGGGAGCAAATTTGGAGCGCCGTGATTGGTTGTCAGTGGAGTAGGAAGCGCTGGGCTGTGTTTTGGACCGCACACAAGTGTTTATGCCTACTAGTACTCTATGACTAGTACTAACCCTATCTCTAACTCTAACCTAAACATAACCGCAAGCAGGGGAGCAACGCATCCCTCACCAACCTTAATCCAATCTTTTTAATGCACCCCTAACCAACCTTAATCCAAAAACTACTAACCCTATCTCTAACTCTAACCTAAACATAACCGCAAGCAGGGGAGCAACGCATCCCTCACCAACCTTAATCCAATCTTTTTAATGCACCCCTCACCAACCTTAATCCAAAAACTACTAACCCTATCTCTAACTCTAACCTAAACATAACCGCAAGCAGGGGAGCAACGCATCCCTCACCAACCTTAATCCAAAAACTATTAACGTACCCCTCACCAACCTTAATCCAAAAACTATTAACGGACAGTTAATAGTTTATAGTTAATAGTTAATTCCAAAAAATAGTTTAATCCAAAAACTATTAAAAATTCCGCGGTAGTAAAAGAGGTGGCGGCAGTGGGGCGCGAACAGGTGAAGTGTGAAGCATGGTATTACAAGTCGGCGTAGTAATCCACTAGGCTAGCGAGGCAGCTGGCAGAATGGGGTTTTGTGTTTGTATTAGAAGGTGAGGTTTCGCCTGCGCGGGCGGCGCTTTCTTTGGTTACTAGTAGTGGGGCGGGGCGCGTGGTAAAACGAGCACTCCAAATTTGCTCCCATCCTAGGAATAAAAAACTAGCATACTGTATAGCTAAGCTCGCTGAGGAAAACAGCTGCACGGAGCAGAAGGGCCAGATGCTAATGCTAGGTAACCCTGAGGATGAGTCTGTGTGTGTGTGTGTGTGTGTGTGTGTGTGTGTGTGTGTGTGTGTGTGTGTGTGTGTGTGTGTGTGTGTGTGTGTGTGTGTGTGTGTGTGTGTGTGTGTATGCGCGCACGACTCGGCACGAGGTGTGATATATTGGAATGTTGGTCTATTTCTGCTCACAGTCAGGAGAGCAGCCTACAGTGTCTCGGAAGAGGAAAGCACTAAATGGTTATTGAGCGTCCTGATTAGATCGATATTGCGCCCTCCTCATCCAGAGACTTCAGCATGACTGTGTGTGTGTGTGTGTGTGTGTGTGTGTGTGTGTGTGTGTGTGTGTGTGTGTGTGTGTGTGTGTGTGTGACACACACACTGTGTGTGTGTGTGTGTGTGTGTGTGTGTGTGTGTGTGTGTGTGTGTGTGTGTGTGTGTGTGTGTGTGTGT
This sequence comes from Electrona antarctica, assembly GCF_951216825.1. Taxonomy (NCBI): domain Eukaryota; kingdom Metazoa; phylum Chordata; class Actinopteri; order Myctophiformes; family Myctophidae; genus Electrona; species Electrona antarctica. The sequence continues at coordinate 43,823,810 of NC_136809.1, forward strand.
GTGTGTGCGCGTGTGTGTGTGTGTGTGTGTGTGTGCGCTTGTGTTTAAATTGAATGGGCTAAATATAGGGTAATGATGTTGGCCAAACTTGCCTAGTACAGTATGTGTGCCAACTGTGTGTGCGTGCGTGTGTGTGTGCGTGTGCGTGTGCGTGCGTGCGTGCGTGCGTGCGTGCGTGCGTGCGTGCGTGCATTTAGTTTCTGCCGATAGTTGGGCAGGCACTGAGTAATTACAGTCTGTAAACATTCAGATGCATACATAGCGTTGTATAAATGTCGTTGCTGACGGGCAGACACCTGGTCCTTGTATCTCCATTTTTCAGCGTTTTATGTTTTGTTTTGTTTGGTCAACTAATGCCTTACTACTTCATCATACTAGTGTCACACAAAAGTAGACGCATTGTGAGCTTGTAGATCTGCTATTTTGGGGGGACGGGGGAGAGTGAAATGAAAGTGTAGGTTTTAGAAATACTGAACCATTTGAAAAGAAAAACTGAGCTTTTGACTAAATCATAACTACAGGACATAGATCAGTGGTTTTCAAGTTAACCCATTCTTAATAATCCCTCCGAACGCCCAGGACGAAGATCTTTGTCCTTTCTATTGGTAACGCCCGTCGCCCAGGACGAAGTATTGTCCAAAAGACGAAGTTTATTGATACGAGAACAGATCGCATGGCTGTATAGCCCAGGCGCGCCTCCTGGGCTCTCCTCTGTGACGCGCAAGAGTGAGGCGTCATCGAAAAACTCCCTCCTCTGTTTAGCTGATGAAAACGAAAATCTTAAAACGTTCATAAATCGCGATCTAAATCATCCCGTCTTTTTCTGAAAAAAGATCCTGTGTTAGACGGCGCTCCGCGGTCCAGTCGCTAGTCTCGATAGATTTATTCTTGTCTCCCGTTGTTGTCGATCGACTCTAGAATGCTGTGGCTATTGTTAGCTGCTACACAACATCATGAACTTCCGGCCGGTCCGTCCGGAAAAGGCGTCCGTGTTTATAAATCGACTGGGCGCATGAATGTAATGGATTAAATAGTTCCGGGCAATTAAAGTGTTAACTCATTTTGGATTCATACAAAAAAAAAACTGTTTTTTCTCCTCTCCTGAACAGCCGCCATGACTGTTTCTGTATCAAAAAAGAGTCACAAATGCTAACGCTTTTGGACATACAGCGACGACACGGTGGTGGGCGCTAGGCTGATGATTTCCTAAATGAGGCCTGATATGAGTCAGCCGTGTCAGATGAGTTGAGCTATGAGACCAATAGAGTGGCATGAGCAGCTCGCCTCCAGACTGGCCGGCCGGCCGGCCATAACTTAAAACCCATTAACATGAGAACGGGACATGAAAGAGCAAATTATCAGCTGTTCGTTTTGTCCGAGGAAATTAAATTGGATTGTCGAGAGCAATAAACACGCTGACAAGGCTATTGTCCGTCTGCCACACGCACGTGATAATGAGAAAACATTTGGAACGATGAGCTATTTAAAGAGATGAGTTCAACATAACAGGCAATTAAAATCTAGTGTTTCTCATCAAATTTCACATTAAGTATGTCTGCTGTATAGTGGTACATACTTTGTTGACGTGGGCCCCCCAGGGCTTTAGATCCTTGGGCCCCTCCTTTTCTCTTTGATGAAAATAGCCAATTTACAAACTCACAACTTGTCGCAATGCGTCACACTGAGTCGTGCGTTATGAGCTTGTAAATCTGCTATTTTCACAGCATGTTCAGCCCAGAAAAGGGCCAATAGAGCGTCGCAGTCCCGCCCCCTACCATGGCCCAGGAAATGAATCCCAATGCATTTTTCCCATAGACATTTCTTAAAGTATTTATTTAAAGACGGTTACGCCGCGGACAAAGCCAACTCGAGTCGTGACAACTCATGACAACACAAACAATATTTTGGACCAAACAAATAATTACAAAGAAGAAAAGTGTTGTAACCTGCTGTTTTTTTCTTCTTTCTAATTATTTGTTCGGCCCAAAACATTGTGTTTGTTGTCATGATTTGTCACGACTCGAGTTGGCTTTGTCCGCGGCGTAAACGTCTTTAAATAAATACTTTCTGAAATGTCTATGAGGAAAATTAACGGAGAATCATTTCCTGGGCCATGGTAGGGGGCGGGACTGCGACGCTCTATAGGCTTCCAGTAGTTAAAGGACCACTTCACCACTTTTCAACATGTCTTCATATAATTGGTCCTAACTAATGTTTATGATAAAACACCACAATTCTTTTCTGTGTCTCATAGGAGGGCTTTGGGCAGTTCGGACACCCGTCCACCAGTGACATCATCATTAGGCAGATTTTTTTTAAACAAGATTTGTTTTAAAATATATTTAGATTTGTATTATCGTGAGAACGATGGCTTCAACTTTTGCATTGCAACTTTTCAGGAAAAGAAAGCCTGCAGTTTATATTAGCTTGGATTCACCATCGATGATGTCACTGGTGGACGGGTTTCTGAACTGCCCACAGCCTTTCTATGAGACACAGACTGAGTAGGAAAAAATGGTGGTATTTTATCATGAACATTAGTTAGGACCAATTATAGGAAGAGAAGTTGAAAAGTGGTGAAGTGGTCCTTTAAAAACAATGTCAAACTCTGATTTATTGCAGCAAAATGGATTATGGCGATAATGTGTTAGTGTGACTATAATTATTGTGATATCAGACCTCTTCCTTATAGTCTTATTAGAGGCACGTTCTGGCCTCGTCTTCATCAAACATCGGTTAACGGGCAGATGAACTTTGCAGTGATCCGGTGACTTAAGACATTACTTCTAATGCCAATAGTAATGCACGTCCAATTAGTGCGTCACTTAGCCCACCATGGCTGCCCCGGGGTCTGCCAAGTGCCCAGTTAATCAGAGTTAATTTGTTAGAAACACAAGGGGAAGAATTAATCAAATAGGGTCTCCTTTCATGTGCGCAGGTCATTAGAAACAGTCCACCACTCACTTACTCACTGGGTCAGAGCTGGCTTCCCATAGAGATGAATGGGCTTTCTTGGTACTAGTCGCAGTGCATTAGTCACAAATGGGCGCCCGCTGCTCGGCTAAGTTAAGGCTAAGCTAACACTATCCGGGGCCTCTGCTATTCACAGACGAGTGCACCTGCTAAGCTAACGCTAAGCTAACTCCAGTCAGATCCCATTACTCACGGATGGGCACACAGCAATAATAGCTGCAGTGCTCTGGGCGCGCCGAGATGCTTCAGCTGCAGAACAGGCAGATTTCTTTCACGTCAACATGGACTATATTACTCTGTTCTGCCAACCTAATCTCTTTTCTCTCATGGGCTGACATTAATGGCTGAGGATAGAAACCATATTGAAGGTCTCCAGTGCTTGCGAGGTCACTCGCCACTAATTCTAGGAATATACAGTGGCGCCATTGTGTTCCGAGGCCTTTGTTTGTCGACTACACACGCACACTACTACCGTATTACCAACAACACATTGGAGCTATTGACGCTGTTGAAACAATAGGGAGCCTATTTTTAGATAAGTAATTGCAATTAGCAGCACTCCTGAGCCCTTTTTGTGAACTCCAATCGAGAGCTCCGAGTTCAAATCAGGACACATGACATCATTGTTTGTCTGTCACACAGCCGAAAGCGAGTATTCTGGCCATAGGGCCATTATCCCAACATTGCAGAGATTTGCTAAGAGATATTTTGACTAGTATTAACATTCTAATGAAAAGTACTAAAGTAGTGTCTCATTAGGTACTCTGTTCTCCAACCATCATTATTTTAACTCGACAAATGTAAACGCGATTACATTTGCACTCTCATACTTACAAATGGATAAGTCAACAGTGAAGATGTTACTGTCTATTGTTGACTATGAGTAAATGGGATAGTGCATTTTATATAGCGCCTGTATCCAAAGCGTTTGACATAGATTGTGCATTACATTCACCCCTTCACACACACATTCATACACAGATGGCAGAGGAAACCATGCAAGGCAGCAACCTGCACCTCGGGAGCAATTAGGCGTTCAGTGTCTTGCTCAGGGGCAATTCGACCCTAACTCTGGGGGAGCCGGGTTCGAACTGGGAACCTTGCGGTTCCCAAGCGGCCGGACTACCAGCCACTCCACCCGTGAGCCACTGCTGCGCCGGCCCACAAGGGTGTCGAACCAGAAGGAGGCCATCTTCATACACTGCGTTGGGATCCAGTGTGTGTGTGCATGTCAGCAAATACCAAACAGCCACATAAAAGTGACAGGATCTATTTAAAAGAAAAATAACTCCGCTCAGATCACTTTCACACCTTAACCCAATCCTCCCCCCAGGGGATAACCTTTGAACCAGGTGAACCTGACCAAATCATCTTATTACAGTGAATCGTGACCTCGCCTCATCCATCAGCAACAAGGACCATCGTACCGTCCAAACCACATACTCATCACACTAATCTCCTTTCTAATCTAAACACTGGTCATGGGCTTACATACATGCATAGATGCATACATACATGCAAGCACACGTGCACACACACACACACAAACAAACAAACACAGCGCACGCGTACCATTTTAACCTTTTTTCTAACCTCCTTTAACCCTAACACCTCAGTTAAACTTAGCCGATCTATAAGCTCTAAATAGTCACACGTGTTGTGCCGCGACACCAACTCCAACCCTTTTTGTATAAAGGTCCATTACGGTATTTATTCGGCGCTTGAGCCACGGACCATCATTTTGATAAAAATGTTGCCTCTCAGAAAATAAAGAATATTTTGTTGTAGTCGTTGGATAAGATTTTGTCCACAATAACTTGCTGTATTGATGTATAGGAGAGATAACAGGCACACGTTGATCAAAACAATTATTCTACATTCTATAATTGTGTAGACTTGTAAATTAACTAATGCAGATGTTTAATAATAATTTAACTCTTGAGAGGGATAAAGATCTAATAAGGGTCCCTCATTTAGCTGGGGACCAGGCTGGAGCCCCATCAAGGACCACTGGTGGTCCCTGGACCACTGGATGAAAACCACTGACCTAAATGCATAATCCCAACCTAAATCATTTCCTATAAACTTTGACGCCAAAACTCTTTTTTTAAAACCATAAAGCAACCGTTTATCTTGCGAGGAGGAGGAGAACTGTCCTGACCATGTCTATCTCTCAGATTCTATTATTCCTGCGGGAGCATTTGGCCCTCACGAGCACGGTAATAAAAGCGTACACACACATTTATAAGGCCGTGTGTTCAGGGGACTGGCTCCATGGCAGGCAGTAGTTCATCACACATCTGTCCTCATATCGTTCCGTGTCTTTAGCCCGTTCAGGACGGTTAACCCCTTTTGGTGTTTTAAGAATTATGTTACAGCCTACTTTAGCTATTGGAAAATAGCAGATCCACAAGCTCGTAGCGCGGCTCGTAGCGAGTGCCGCACTACGAGGTTGTACATCTGCTATTTTCGAAAAATCGTGACAATGTGGCATAAATCTTTGAATATATATTCTTTCAGAGTGATTTTTTTTACTCAAATATTTGCTTCTGTGGGGGGGGCATATTTTGAGATTGGGAGTCTGCGGACAAATACAGATAATTCTGGGGCATGAAAAAGGTTGAGCACCACTGACATAGAAACATGAGTCTTTCCATGTTTTGTTTTTTTTAATCAACCTCAGTCCAAAATGGGTTAGGAATGTCTTGAAGATCTCCATCATTACATGGCGTGACATGCTGTCATCTTTGGAAAGGAAATGGAGTATATTTTCTGGTCCCTGGGAGAGGGGAAATTACTTTTCGATAGACAGACAAGACAGATAGATTTTACGGCTTCATCTACTTTTTTTTTTAAAAACATTTTCAGATGTGTGGCCAAATACACATCATTTTGGGCGTCCTTGGCACAAAATAGTTGGAGAACCACTGATATAGAAGGTATTTGTAGAATGGGCCTCAGGTCTTGACACATTCACTGCCATTGAGATGAAGATAATTCATGAAGATAATTCATCATAACAAAGGCACTAAAATAATTGTACCAAATAAATTGACTATCCCGAGAATCCGAGATATCTGTGATGCATATACTCCTCCCGACTCATGTTCTATATTGCTGTAGTGTTTCTCAATAAATAGAAGGGGGAAAAAAAGATTACAAAAGAAAAATGATTTTGGTCAAAACAAGCTTTATTCAACGGCCCATAACGAACCGACGATCACGGTTACAAAATAGATGTTCTGGGTGAAAGAAAATACAAATCAGCATCTGTTTACTTCCGGTTGGCGTCTAGGGACCCGTGGGCTTTCAAAATAAGGGTCTTCACCAGGGACGTGCACACATAGATATCAAAGGGGGCTTCAGCCCCCGCCCTTTTACCCGTCTGTAAAACAACTGCCCTCTCCAGACCACGAATGCAGCATTTACTATACATGGTGAAAGAAATGCAAATGCCCTCCTCTCCTTTCCATGCCATACCGGAAGGCAGCATTCAGGAGAATTGGTTTTTTTTCCCCGAAGTCTCCTGAACTCATTTGTTTCTAAATCCATGCCGTACACCGCATCTCCAGTAGAGTGAAGGGTTGCGCCCCGAAAATAGCCGATCTACAAGCTCTCAACTGCTGCTATTTTGGGCCAAAAAGTGCCCTCTTATGGGATCTCAGCCCCTGCCTCTCCAACACCCTCTGCACGTGCCTGGTCTTCACTGAAGAAAACGCCGGCAGTGGCGGAAGAATTAATGAACCAATATGTGGCAGTGAATGTTCTAATGGATGAAACAAGCAGAGTATTTCAGTGTGTACCTGAGCATCTGGTGTTGGGCGCCTCTGGCCTCTGTTGTCAGTGTGGTATACTGTAGTGACCGGACCATTTCTCAGTTCGCTCTGACCGCAAGGAATGTCCCCGCTGCCCGCACAATATGGCAGCATAAATTACTGACACAACACTCAAATTATCGCATGCAAATTAATTCCGTGCTGCGGAATGTCGGCATGTGGAATCCTAAAATAGAGATATTGAATTCTGAAACGTACAGTAGTTCTGTAACTGAGAAGAAAGGTTTGATGTGTTTCCAACTGCTTTGCATGCTTTTTTTTTTTTTATAAATATGTGTTTTGGCTTCTCGCCCGTCGGTGTCACGTTAGCTCATAATGGACAAGGCAGCAATTCCGGTGACAAAAAGCCCAAAAAAAGGATGATTGATGTTGCACGGCACGAGGCTTTTATACGTACGAGACACAAACGATGCCAGGCGATGCCGGCGTTGAAACCTTTTTATAAGAAACGTGTAACGCTATCTACAGTCTCACTAAGCAGAATCAGATTCCCTGCTTACCAAAGCATTATGTCGCGAATACAGCGACGCCTTTACGAACATGCCGCCTCTGAAAAACGAGCCGTTCTGTGGCACGCACGGAAGGAGTCGCGTTTCAACTGGAATGCTTCTGTTTCGACAGAAGCCGTGCGGGGGGGTGGGGTGGGGGGGAAGGATAACAGCTTGTTGGCCGGAGGGTAGCAGAGGGTCAGCGGAGGAACGCCTGGCATCGTATTGCTTCAGCTCACCCCTGTCAGACAGACACACACACACACACACACACACACACACACACACACACAGAGGCAGGCTCCGACAGACACAGTACATCTCGGTGCTAATATACAGCTTTGGCCTAGTTTGGCAGGGCATTATTATTCTTAATCCACAGGATAGATGTTACACACACACACACACACACACACACACACATGCACGCGTGCTCGCTCGCTCGCACAAGCACACACAAAATACAACAGCAAATCATGGAGATTGTGCATGGGTTCATGCAAAGTGTCCAACTCTGCACGTGGACTAGGGTTGCGTGACAACGTTTCCCATCTTTTCCCCCCTCTTATACGGTGACCTCTCTTTCACACCGAATAGACATCACGTACGTAGCAGAGCAGTCTGATGGCAAAAAGGAAAAAGAAAATAGACGGAAAGAAACTCTCTCTCCAAATGTTTGGTTTTCTTTTTAGTATTAGCATAGCTTAGGATTTCAATATAATGCAATTATATTCCATTTTCCACATCAATGCAGCATGTCCGCACACACGACAGACACCGGGGGATCTCAGCGCCCCGATTGCCTTCCATTTTTCGATTCGACATTCAAATCCGGGGCGTCTGGTCTGTGTTGAGTTTGAAAGAGCCGTTACAAAACGAGAGAAAGGGGAGAATAGAAAAGCCTTCTTCTTCCCTTCCTTCCCCCCTCAAGCACTCTCTCTCTCTCTCTCTCTCCTTCCATTCTCAGTGGATTACATACAGGGATGTGTGGCTCCGCGAGGCAGCCGGAGGAATGAGAGATGTGAGAAAAGAGCATTGGAAGAAGAAGTCGGCATGAATGAGATGAGGGGGTAGAAGAGGAGGAAGAATCATACAGAGCCGGGGAAATGAAGAATCCTCTCCTCCTCGCTGTCATCGACCCCTCCCGTCATCTCATAGAGACAGAGAGAGTGTCTGGGAGTGTCATCATTTGTGATGGATGGCAGGGGCCTTTTACAGGGCGACCCAGGGTCCTACCCACGGGACCAACGAGGGGGCTGAAAGGAAAACAAGAGTGGCTTCCTGTGTGTGCATGTGCGTCTGCGTGTGCGTGTGTGTGCGTGCGTGCGTGCGTGCGCTTGTGTGTGTGTGAGCTTCTTTTTTTTCTATTTTTTATCCATCCATCCATGTCAATTATCTAATGTAATCTTGGGCGTTACGCTCCCCTGCCAACCTGGGGAGAGCAACGGACTGACCTCATGCTTCCTTCTATGCATTGAGGAGTCCAAGCCGCATATTTTCACCTGACAGTGGGGAGTTTCCCTGGTTGCACGTAGCGCGTGGAAGGAACACAATATTCCAACCAGTTCCTTTCCCCTCCATCAGGCACGCCAGCTGGCCAGGGAGAGGCAGTATAGAGACCAGTGTTACTGCATGTTTTTTGTGAGGGTTGTGAGGGTTGTGGAGGAGAGAACACGCCCCCAGCACCACAGCGTCCCCAGCAGAACCCAAAACCAACAGGAATCGAACACAGGACCAGGGGGAATTGAACCCAGGACCTTCTAGCTGTGACACGACAGTGCTATCGACTGTGCCACCATGCACCTAAAAGTGTCGGAGCTTTTAGAATATACGTACATGGTGTCTTGAGGGGCGACTTATAGTTGGTTGCCCAACCAAGCATGAATCTAGGCATTGATGTGTTGTGTGTGCTAAGCTAACCTGTGCTTGTAGGCCTATTCTGTCCCGTTGTGATGGTTTTGTGTGTAGAGCCTCACAGAGCCAGTGAGAAGAACGCTCCGCTATTATGCCGCCGTTTGCTCCAGTGGGTTAGAGAGAGAGGCTGTCTGGGAAATGGCAAGGTAGCCGGCTCGACCTCTGGCCCACAAAGTGTACTGTACGTGTCTAGAAGTGTCCCCGAGCGAGACACTTAACCCAACTAACAGCTACTAATACCGCCGTGCGATCCTCTGAGTCATCTCAGCAGCCATCGGCTAGATGAAGTCGTAAAAGCAATTTCCACGTCCCCCCGTGGGGAAGTTTCCACACAATGGCCTCTTGTTTTAAATCCAGACTAAAGACACATACTTTCACCTTGGCCTTTAAAAAAATGCCCTACTGCCTTTTTTTTAAACTTGTATCGTGTTTTATTGCTGTGCAGCACTGTGGTCAACCCTGGTTGTTTTAAATGTGCTCTATAAATAAAATTGACTTGACTTGTTAGCATTGTATGGAGTTGAGAATGACTGTGTACGTCTCTATTTCACTTTGATTCTTTCTAGAGATGTCCCGATACTTTATCGGTAAAATATCGGATCGGCCCTTATTTGGTCATATCGGGTCATATCGGTATCGGCAAATATGCCAGTCTAACCACAGATCCAACACAGGGGTTGACACTATGGCAGGTAAATAAAATGTTGGGGCATGTGGAGTTTGCTTTTGAGTTGCCCAAACTGCAAGTGCACATTTGAGTGAGGAGTCTGCTATAAACACAACACGAGATATATAGCTAGATAGCTATAAACACTATTCCGGTGGACTTCAAAATAAGATATTTATTATTTTTTAATTATTATATTTATTATTCTCTGGTATCGGTATCAGCTAACACAGAAATTGTGGTATCGGGATCGGAAAGGAAAAAAGTGTATCAGGACATCCCTAAGTCTTATCTTATCTTCTATCATTCATAAAGGGCAAAAATGTTTCTGTGAATTTCACTGGGGGATTTTTTTCAACAGAACTCAATTCATTTTGTGCAAAATGCCACTTGTGAATAGGAGGCCTATACTGATGTTAGCACACAGTGCTGCTGAGATCTTATCTGTGACGGCGTGCAATCCCATAAAAGCCAGTGCACATAACACAGCTGTCCGCTGCAAACCATTCCTTTCTTAGTACTTTCGCTAACATAACACATAACACACATAACACTCTTGTATGACGAAATAAGGCATTCATATCAAAAAGATAAAAAGCTGAAATATGGAGACAAGAAGAAATAAGGTTTCTGTCCGACAGACCATAACGCAGTGTTGATTTCGTCGACTAAAACTAAGACGAAAAATGTTCGTCGACTACCTTTTTTCCCTTCGAAAACAAAATGGAAACTAAATGAAAACTAAGCTATGATGACAAAAACTAAGACTAAATAGTAAATATACTGACAATTTCGTCAACAAATAAAAACTAGACTAAAATGTTAGGAAGGGACTAGTGGACAAGAGATCCAGTAAAAGTCATTTTACACTTGGTTGCATGCTGAAAATAGCAGATATACAAGCTCACAACCCGTCGCACTGCGACGCGTTGTGAACTTGTAGATTGTGTAAGTGTAAAATCACCCATTACGACGGCATCAAGGCCCGCCAAAATACATTTTAGTTGACTAAATCAACTGTAGATTTAGTCTAGACTAAAATCTAAAACCAGACTAACACTAAAACATTCCGGGTGACTAAAATTGAATGAAAACTATTCCAAGACTGTCCACTATCGGCACTTCTATTTACTGTAGCCATTGAACCTCTGGCAGAGGCCATTAGAACACACCCACAGGTCAAGACTGTTCACTATCGTCACTTCTATTTACTGTAGCCATTAGACCTCTGGCAGAGGCCATTAGAACACACCCACAGGTCAAGGGGATCAATAGCAGGAAAAGGGAGCATGTTATCTCGCTATATGCAGATGATTAGTATTATTTCTTAGCAACCCTAAGAGAACTATCCCAGCTGTATAAGAAATAATTAATGAATTCAGTAATTTCTCTGGTTATAAAATAATTGTGAGCAAATCCATAGCCCTGCCACTGGGAACAAGAGACCTAAATGATATAGTATCTCCGTCTTCTCCGATCAATCTGACCGATAAAGGCTTCAAATATTTGGGGATTTATATTCCTTTCCTTAGAACGGATCACACATGTTCTCCATGGAGACATGGAAGGATAGTTAGTTTGGGGCCCAGTTGTGGAATATATGGGCGGAGAATACGCAGAAATATTATCAAGGGGTTTTGCAAATTAAGGAACCATTCCTGTTAAGTACAAAGGTGTTATGATTTAGAAGACTATATGAATAAATAAGTATAAAGAAGAAGATGATGTATGGACGTATAATGTATGTAGGTATGTCTGTGTTAGTCTGTCTGTGTATATGTGAGTCATGTATGTTTGTGCAAAAAAAAAAAAAATGATTGAAAGAAAGAAAGCTATTCAAGAGACTAAAACTAAAATAAAAATGTGCTGTCAATAACAACTGCTTTGACTGTCCCCAGGTGGTCCCCAGCTCAATGATGGGAGAGTTGGTAACCAAATGGACCCTTACTAGGTCTTTAACTTATTACATTTTTTGCTCTCAAGAGTTACATTATTGCTAATTGTTCATCTGCATTGATCAATTCACACTTACTAGTCTACACAATTAGAGAATGTTAAATAATTGTTATTTTGATCATATGCCTGTTATCTCTCCTATGGTACAAACATCAATACAGCATGGAATTGTGCACCCAATCTTATCCAACGATAGCAAAATATTCTTCAGTTTTGTATCTTGAGACGCTAAATCTAATCAAATGGTGGTCCGTGGCCCAAATGAGATGCTAATTCTAATCAAATGGTGGTCCGTGGCCCAAATGAGACGCTAATTCTAATCAAATGGTGGTCCGTGGCCCAAATGAGATGCTAATTCTAATCAAATGGTGGTCCGTGGCCCAAATGAGATGCTAATTCTAATCAAATGGTGGTCCGTGGCCCAAATGAGACGCTAACTCTAATCAAATGGTGGTCCGTGGGCCAAATGAGACGCTAACTCTAATCAAATGGTGGTCCGTGGCCCAAATGAGATGCTAAATGTAATCAAATGGTGGTCCGTGGCCCAAATGAGACGCTAACTCTAATCAAATGGTGGTCCGTGGCCCAAATGAGACGCTAACTCTAATCAAATGGTGGTCCGTGGCCTAAATGAGACACTAACTCTAATCAAATGGTGGTCCGTGGCCCAAATGAGACGCTAACTCTAATCAAATGGTGGTCCGTGGCCCAAATGAGACGCTAACTCTAATCAAATGGTGGTCCGTGGCCTAAATGAGACACTAACTCTAATCAAATGGTGGTCCGTGGGCCCAAATGAGACGCTAAATGTAATCAAATGGTGGTCCGTGGCCCAAATGAGACGCTAAATGTAATCAAATGGTGGTCCGTGGCCCAAATGAGACGCTAAATGTAATCAAATGGTGGTCCGTGGCCCAAATGAGACGCTAAATGTAATCAAATGGTGGTCCGTGGCCCAATTTATGAAATAAATAATGGACCTTGATGTCGTTCCCTTGTCATCACCCTGCTGCCTGGGATACAAATCCTCCCTGCTAATCATCCTGATCATGACAGGGCCAACGGCCAGCACGCACGCACGCACGCACGCACGCACGCACGCACGCACGCACGCACGCACGCAGTAGGGAAATTATCTGATTTGCCATATGTGGTCGGTATTTCCGTGCCAAGTAATACTGGGATGGACAAAAACAGCTGGCCTTCTGTCAAACGAAATACACTCTGATGCGTTGGAGTATGTGTATGTGTATGTGTACAGTATGCGTGCGTGCGTGTGTGTGTGTGTGTGTGCTTTAACACATGGTAAAGGATCACAGTGCGTTCAGAACATGTGTGTGCATCAGTGTATCTGTCAGATTCTCTTTGTGTATGCATACTGTATCATGTCTCTACTGTACTGTATGCATGTGCAGGTGCATGTGTACCCTGCACACTTGTGTGCGTGCGTGCGTGCGTGCGTGCGTTAGGCATGTAACGATATATCGTATATCGATATATATCGATAATAATCCTGACGATATGAATCGATTCGAATCGATTCATTGAAATAAAACAATCGATTTTTTTTATTTTTTTATTTTTTTTAGGGGGGCTAATGTGTGATGTGAAATGTGAGCTTTAGTCATATTCCATCATATTCAAGTGCTTTTGGAGAGAAATGATAGTCACTTTCAGTAGTAGAGCACTGTAGAGGGGAGCTGTGTGTGTCTGTGCCCAGGTGATGATGGTCGTTGATGCTCATCAAGGAAGGCAATTATGTTTCTGCACTGTCAAAAGTAATGCTACTTCTTTTGCAATGTAGTTAAATAAAACATCTCAGGGGGGAAGATAAATTATATACAATTTAAAAAACGGTAATTTTTCTTTAAAATATATATATTTTTTAATATCGTGAAAAATCGTATCGTGAACCTCATATCGTGATACGAATCGTATCGTGAGTTGAGTGAATCGTTACATGCCTAGTGTGTGTGTGTAGTACTACACTTGTGAGGGCCAGTAGAATTTGAAAAATAAAATAATTTGTGAGGACAATGTTCCTGGTCTGTTGAAAAGGTGTGTGTGCGTGTGTGCGTGCGTGCGTGCGTGTGTGCGTGCGTGCGTGCGTGCGTGGGTGCGTGTGTGCGTGCGTGCGCGTGTGGAGGAAGACACTCACAGTCGGCATCAGCGAGGAAGAGGAGGCTGAGCAGGAGCAGGCCTGGACCGGCAGAGTGGTGCATCATGGGATATGTGGACACCCGCATGCTATGTCCGTCCGCCGTGAGCTCACTGCCTCACTGACCAATAGGAAGACAGAGACTGGCCCTCACCTGCAGAGAGAGAGAGAGAGGCGGGTGAGTGAGTGCAGTTCACAAAGTAAAACAAAAGTCACACTCGTGTGAAGTTATCACATTCCGGCCAATCACTTTTAATTTTTTTAAGCCCTCAGCCAATCAAATCATCACTATATAGGGTACACACAAACACACAAAGCTGGGCATAGGAGGGGCTAGCGTCCCTCAAAAAACTAGGATGGTTGAGAGAAGCCGTGTTCACGTGTGCACTGTGCACAACACTGCAACACTGCTGAGCTTCCTCTAGGCTCTTCACTCTACTCCAGTGGGGCAGCTGGCTCCTCCGTGTTCTCGCCTCATTAGGACCATAGACGCATAGCCAGCGGGGTGTGTGTGTGTGTGTGTGTGTGTGTGTGTGTGTGTGTGTGTGTGTGTGTGTGTGTGTGTGTGTGTGTGTGTGTGTGTGTGTGTGTGTGTGTGTGCGTGTGTGCGTGCGCGTGCATGATGATCACAGGAGAGAGGCTGACAAACTTGAACTTGTATGAAACGTTCATGATGAGAAGAACACAGTGATGTTGTGTGACTCATGGTGATGCCCGCAGAGAGCTGCAGCTTCCTGTTGTACCAGCTCACAATACCACAGGCACCATTGCAAGGTCGACCATTCATTCATTGCCACACTAATAATTGCGATTAATTGTGTTTTCATTTTTCCGCATTTTGAACATTGGAACATATGAATAAAAAAAAACACATTTCTGTTTGCCTTGTAATAAAAGAAAATGCACAGGGCAGATATGACAAATTGACGGAAATGAGTTACTAGTGAGTGAGGTCTAGCCAACACTAACTTGGGATACCTGGATCGCTGCCCTCCACAGTTTCCTAACTAACATCAGGTACTTGATCTCTGTAGTGTTGTTAGCTAAGCTGTCGTGCCGCAGTACGTCTACATAGGTGGTACGGTTCTTTCCCCTCCTGGCATTGCCCTGGGTTGGCTGGGTTCTGCAATTCTTCCTCCTATATACAGGTTTAATTTTTGTTTTTAGTTTGTTTAAAAAACGTCATTGACAATGGTTTGCAAAATTGACGTCCCTAACACTAACATTAAATCCCATTAACAATAAAGAGAATTTAATGTTTGTTTTGTCACCGTTTGTTTTACATCACCATTACATCACCTAATCAACATGAGTTAAACTTTAATATATTATCACCCCTCACTTCACACGGGTGTGATTTTTTTCTATGTATGACCATTTCTTGAACATGGAATGATTGCGTTTACCTCTCAAATACTTGCCATTCTATGATTATGTAATAATTGTGACAGGCCCGCCTCAGAAAGTGCAGGCAGCTTTAGGGCCAGGAAATGGCATCGTTGTATGAGGAATAAAATGAAATGAAAAGTGCACTCACTGTCTTGTCTGTCACATCACATGCTAAAGCAGAGGCGTTTCTGTGGATACCAAGGTGTGTGTGTGTGTGTGTGTGTGTGTGTGTGTGTGTGTGTGGGGGGGGGGGGGGGGGGGGGTTTGACCGGCCCACATCCGATCAATCTGACCGATAAAGGCTTCAAATATTTGGGGATTTATATTCCTTTCCTTAGAACGACTCACACATGTTCTCCATGGAGACATGGAAGGATTTTTCTTAGTTTGGGGCCCAGTTGTGGAATATATGGGCGGAGAATACGCAGAAATATTATCAAGGGGTTTTGCAAATTAAGGAACCATTCCTGTTAAGTACAAAGGTGTTGGACGTATGTATGTATATACGTTCTATGATGATGTAATAATTGTGACAGGCCCGCCTCAGAAAGTGCAGGCAGCTTTAGGGCCAGGAAATGGCATCGTTGTATGAGGAATAAAATGAAATGAAAAGTGCACTCACTGTCTTGTCTGTCACATCACATGCTAAAGCAGAGGCGTTTCTGTGGATACCAAGGTGTGTGTGTGTGGGGGGGGGGGGGGGGGGGAATTATGTTTTAACCGGCCCACAGCGCAGACAGTATTACCCAAAACCGCCCCAATGATAGAGCCACAGAATTAAATAAGTTGTTAACCGATACGTTTAATTGAAGAATTTCTTAACGGCAATTAACGGTGAACAATATAAATATCCATATACTTAAGTACAGTACTTGAGTAAATGTACTTAGTTACTTGACATCACTATTTCACAGTTGGCATCCAGCACAATGCTGGATGGATGGATGGATGGGTGGATGGATGGATGGATTATTTATTATTATTATTACGTGTTTATTCTTATTTCTTATTTTTGAGTGGTGTAAACCACTCCTACAACTGGCTTTTGTGTGCAGAAAAAAATGAGCATGGTTGCTATGTTCAAAATAATTTCTGACGTAATTAAATCACACCCGGGTGAACTGGATGACCGTAGCAACCATGCTCATTTTTTCTGCACAAAAAGAGCCAGTTGTGAAATCACACCTGGGTGTGATTTCATTACGTCAGATCAGAGCTGATCAGGCTATATAATAGCCTTACACCACTCAGTTCACACGGGTGTGATTTTTTATTTTGTGTACTATGTGTTTTCCCACCATCCCTATCCTGCCCTTTTCATGTCGCCCTAGACACTACTTCCCCCGCCACAGAAATCCCTCAAATCTCATATACCCAGCTCGCTCACCCAGTCACCACATTATGGTGGAGGGAGGCCTTTGGAACTGCCACGCAGCTACCAAAGAGGAAATGCCTGAATTTATCTCAGCCCACGCCACCCTCAAGTCTCTGCATTTCCTTGCTCTAACCGAAACCTGGATCACCCCTGATAACACTGCTACCCCCGCCGCCCTCTCTGTTTCACACAAATTCACACACACCCCTCGCTCAACAGGAAGGGGGGGTGGTACAGGGATACTCATGTCCCCGAAATGGAATTTCCGTGTCTTAAATCTCTCTCACCTTTCTCTCACCACATATGAATTTCATGCTATCTCAATATCACAACCAGTCCCCCTCACCCTCATTGTGCTCTATCGCCCCCCAGGAACCCTTGGGAACTTCCTGGAAGAACTAGACTCTCTGATCAGCTCGTTTCCGGAGGATGGCACCCCCCTGATTCTACTGGGTGACTTTAACCTACCTACGGCAGAGAAGTATCTTCCCGTTACGTCCCTCCTATCCTCGTTTGACCTCTCCCTTTCTCCCTCCCCTCCCACTCACAAGGCTGGTAATGTTTTGGACCTCGTGTTCTGCAGAGCCTGCTCCCCCTCCATGCTCTCTGTTACTCCCTTAATTAGGTCTGATCACCACTTCATAACCTTCTCCCTCTCTCTCTCTACTCTCCCACCTAAACCTACTCACCCTCCGACCATCACCACCCGACGCAATCTCAAGTCCCTAAACCCCTCCTCCCTCTCATCCTCTATTCTCTCCTCTCTACCCTCCCTGGAGTCCTTCCTCTCTCTCTCACCCGACTCCGCAACCACATCCTTCATCTCCTCTATCTCATCTGCATTTGACCAACACTGCCCTCTCTCGACCAGGCCAGCTCGCTCATCCCCACCGGCCCCCTGGTTATCTGAAACCCTCAGATCTGAACGAACACCTCTCAGGGCAGCTGAAAGGAAGTGGCACAAGACAAAGCTACCAGATGATCTCTCCCACTTTCACTCACTCCTCTCTGCCTTCTCCCTCTCACTAACCACTGCTAAAACCTCCTTCTACCACACCAAAATCCAATCCTGCACTTCTAACCCAAGGAAACTCTTCTCCACCTTCTCCTCCCTCCTTAAACCCCCTCCCCCCACTCAACCCTCATCCCTCACCGCGGAGGCCTTTGCCACCTACTTCGAAAAGAAGGTTGATGATATCAGTAGCTCCTTTACCCCCCTCCCCCATAAAGAAGCACTCGACTCAACCAATGCTAACCATAACATACCATGCATGTCCTCCTTCTCTCCTCTATCCCCAGACGAGGTCCTGAAACTAGTCACATCCACTAGACCTACCACCTGTCCTCTCGACCCCGCCCCGTCTCCAATCTTCCAGACCATCGCACCTGACCTGCTCCCCTTCATCACCTCCATTATCAACACCTCATTAACCTCAGGCTGTGTCCCATCTGCCTTCAAGTCAGCCAGGGTATCACCACTCCTCAAAAAACCAACTCTTGACCCCTCAGATGTCAAGAACTACAGACCGGTATCACTCCTTTCCTTTCTTTCCAAAACCCTTGAACGTGTTGTCTCTAACCAGCTTTCTCTCCATCTCTCACAGAACAACCTGCTGGATCCCAACCAGTCAGGATTCAAGAAGGCACACTCCACGGAAACTGCACTCCTCGCAGTCACAGAAGCACTACATGCTGCCCAGGCTGCTTCCCACTCTGCAGTCCTGATTCTCCTAGACCTATCGGCGGCATTTGACACAGTGAACCACCAGCTGCTCCTAGGCACCCTAGCTGATCTAGGCATCGGCGGGACGGCGCTGAAGTGGTTCTCCTCCTACCTCTCTGACCGGACTTACCAGGTTTCTTGGAAAGGTTTGCTATCATTCCCCTGCACCCTCCAAACTGGGGTCCCACAGGGATCTGTACTTGGTCCCCTCCTCTTCTCACTGTACACTAAATCCCTTGGCACCATCATCTCTGCTCACAATATATCCTATCACTGCTATGCCGATGACACACAACTGTTTCTATCCTTCCCCCCCTCTGCCACCCAGGTAGAAGAACGCATCACTGCATGCCTGGCTGACATCTCACAGTGGATGTCTTCCAACCACCTCAAGCTGAACCCAGACAAGACTGAGCTTCTGTTCTTCCCAGCTAAGTCCTGCCCTATGCGGGAGCTAACTATCTCCGTAGACAACGCCCTGGTAAAGTCTGTCCCGACAGCCAGGAACCTTGGTGTTGTCCTGGACAGTCAGCTCTCGTTCAAAACACACATCACAGCTGTCACTAGATCCTGTAGGTTTACACTCTACAACATACGACGAATTAGACCGTTCCTCACCCAGGAGTCAGCCCAGCTCCTAATCCAGACAACAGTCTTGTCAAAACTTGACTATTGTAACTCCCTCCTTACTGGCCTACCGGCATGTGCACTTAAGCCCCTCCAACTGATCCAAAATGCCGCAGCCCGCTTGGTCTTCAACCAGCCAAAATTCTCACACGTCACCCCCCTTCTCCGCTCCCTCCATTGGCTCCCGGTCGCTGCCCGCACAGAATACAAAACTCTGATGCTGGCATTCAAAGCAACCAAAGGCATGGCCCCCCCATATCTCACAAGTATGATCGTACCCTACAAACCCTCCCGCGCACTCAGATCAGCCAACGCAGGGAAGCTGGAGGTACCTTCACTAAAAACGCCGGGACAACGCTCCACACGTCCCAAACTCTTCTCCCTTCTGGCTCCAAAACTATGGAATGCACTTCCCATCACAGTCAGAACTGCAGCCTCACTCCCAATCTTCCGCCGTAGTCTGAAAACCCACCTCTTCAGACTCCACCATGGCCCATAGCACTTGCCCTAGCCTAGCCCCTTAGATAGCACATTATGTAGACTTAGATAGTATTTTAAACAGACTTATAGCTTGTTACGTAGACAGCTCTAGAATTGCACTTTATGTAGTCATAGCACTTTATAGTACACATGTATAATATATTATATAGTATAGTATGTATAGTTTACATAGATACTCCACTGTTACGTTCTTAGTCTACGCATGATTCATGATAACTACTTTTTATATATGTGATGTATGCCATGCTTTTGTTATTGCTTAATGTAAGTCGCTCTGGATTAAGAGCGTCTGCTAAATGCCTAAATTGTAAATTGTAAATTGTAATGGATGGATGGATGGGTGGATGGATGGATGGATGGATGGATGGATGGATGGATGGATGGATGGATGGAGAGGGACCAGTGTTATATCCTTGCTATGTGGTGTGCGATCAAAACAAACAATTGACTCCAAAGAGTGTACAAAAAACAAAGTAAGTAGGTGGGGTTTTCCCCCAGAACTCTTCTAAAACACTCCAAACACCCAAAGTTGAACTCTCTGCATCCAGATCAAAATGCCAGATGTGCAGTGCAGCGCTGCTGGCCTTTACTAACCCGTAGTCCCAAAGTATGCTTCACCTCACCTGTCCTTTTCCCCTCCCTCTCTCTTTCCCTGTGTCCTGCTCAATCCCATTTCACCCCACCCGAGATCTTTCCCTCTCTCTCTCCCTCTCTCTCTCTCATCATCATCTCTGTGCCATCTGTGGGGTCTGGTGTGAGTGTCTGGCTGTGTCACAGAGCTCATGATAGCTCTAATGATCACATGGCACTGCCCAGCACTTGACAGAGAGAGAGAGAGAGAGAGAGAGAGAGACCTCGCATCTCTCACAGTCAGCCTGCAAACAGAACCACACCACAGCCTATCTAAACAGATCAACACACACAGACACAATTAAGGAACAAGCGCCAAGCAAACTACACACGATCAGAAAACACTACAAATGGAAGGAACACAGTGTAGATCAAAGCATTCCAAAATGCTATTGGGCAAAAACAAGTCCAATCACGACTGGACCAGCCGTCATAGGCAGACAAGTCTCCCAAGAGAAGATTATGCCTCCACTGCACACAAAATAAGTGGAAACTGAGCTACATTTCCTAACCGTCTTTCCACTGTACCAAGACATCAGAGGCACATACTTCCCACAGATTACAATCACACAAGGAGAGTTTGAAACATGACTAATGACGAACCTCGGTACACAGAAATTGACTTTAGACAACAAAGGGTATTTTGGGTATTCTGCTTAATTCCCAGAAGGTGTGAAATGCAGACTTGCAGAAAAAAGAGATAGAAATTGATTTATTTGATATTCTGACTTTCAAATTGTACATACATTTTGTTTTGATTGTTCCACTTTTTTGCTATGGCGATGTAAACAATCTTTTCTCATGCCAATAAATCCCTTTGAATTGAATGAGAGAGAGAGAGAGAGAGAGAGAGAGAGAGAGAGATAGAGAGAGAGAGAGAGAGAGAGAGAGAGAGAGAGAGAGAGAGAGACAGAGAGAGAGGATGAGTGGGATGGTATTAACATTATGTGTCTTTGCATATGTGTTCTGCATGCTTTATAGTTTCTTTATTGCCTGCATGCATACAGTACGTGCACTATTCTGCCCACTTTCCACCATCGGTGTAGGTGTAGGTGGTGGTGGTGCATGTACTGTATCTATGCATGTATCTATTTGCACATGCTCATCATACGGGATGAGTGTTGTGACTGTGCTGTATGTGTGCAGTAGGGCTAGGCATGTAACGATATATCGTATATCGATATATATTGATATTAATCCAGACGATATGAATCGATTCGAATCGATTCATTGAAATAAAAATAAAAATTTTAGGGGGGCTAGTGTGTGATGTGAAATGTGAGCTTTAGTCATACTCATATTCAAGTGCTTTTGGAGAGAAATGATAGTCACTTTCAGTAGTAGAGCACTGTAGAGGGGAGCTGTGTGTGTCTGTGACTGTGACCAGGTGATGATGGTCGTTGATACTCATCATGGAAGGCAATTATGTTTCTGCACTGTCAAAAGTAATGCTACTTATTTTGCAATGTAGTTAAATAAATAAAAGTGCATGCAATTATTGATTATTATTAAAGATGTAGATGCAGCAATGGGAATAAAATGGGTGAGCTTCATTTTTATTGGCTTTTATTGATGTGGGCCTCGAGTCGAGTCGACACGTCATCACGCAGCACGTTTCCGTTTTAAGGAAGTAATTCAATTGGAATATGGACTTTTGATATAAAAATACACAAAAATGAAAAATGTCCCATTTTTTTGGCATCCGTTGTTAGTTATGCCCACGGATATGGTCTAAAAGTGTGAAAAACTTATTTTTCATTTCACTACACCTTTAAGCACTATATATATATTTTGGCCATGTAGAAATAGATGATCTACAAGTACAAGCTCACAATGTGTCTCGATGTAACGCATTGTGAGCACATTGTGATCTCTCCATCTCTCCATCTATCTAGTAAATCTGATATTTACTGAGGACGACACCGGCACGCAACTAAGTATAAATCACGCTCAAGTCTCAAGGCCAATTCATACTTTGTTAAACAGTCCGATGAAAAATAACAGATTTTCAAACTGAAAAACACGACACGGTACGTCAAACTTTGTTATTTTCATGGAGCGACATGGCCATTCCTCAAAGTATAAATTTGGCACTAAACCCCTCTGTCCCTGAACAAGCCATGTGAAGTCAGCGTGGACCCAGCACAGATGCAACCTGATTAAAAAAAGAACACACAGTACGTGTGTGTGTGTGTGTGTGTGTGTGTGTGTGTGTGTGTGTGTGTGTGTGTGTGTGTGTGTGTGTGTGTGTGTGTGTGTGTGTGTGTGCGCGCGCGTGCGCGCGCGTGCGTGTGTGTTGGGGGGGGGGGGGGGGGGGGGGGTGAAGTGGTACCCTAAGCCCTTAGCTTCCCTACAGCCAAGGCAGCAAACAACTAAAACCACATTGGATTTTCCACTTGGTTTGGTCTGAAACAATTGCTTTGGGATAACCCAGATCTCTCCCAGCACACACACACACAATTCAGACGCTAGTGGGTACACAGACATAGGTTTTCATTGGTTTAAAATGTGGTGTTTTTGATATTGCAATTATTTTATGTAATTGCATGCAATTTTCCATGTGGGCTTTTCTCCCCACCCCCCAGCCCACTGTACTTGAAACAAGACCACTGCACTTGAAACAAGACCAAAGGCAATTTTATTTCATGGTCAGTCAAGCTCTATTATGTCCTATTTGAACACCATGCAGCAGGCAGTGGAGGAAAGTAACCAAGTAGGCTACATTTACTCAAGCAGTGTGTACAATGTCAAGGTAACGGTTACTTTACTTGAGGAATTTCCATATATTCATACTTTAGACGTCTACTACTACTTAACTGCCTTTTGTTTTTTTCACAGCTTTAGTTACTAGTTATTTAGCAGGTTTAGATTAAGGTTGTGACCTTGTAGAATTGCTATTTTCGAATATCCCGAGTATAAAATAGAGCTTAACCCTCTACCCGCCAGGATTTATTAATAACTTCGATATAATTCAAGGCAGCATTTCCCCCCCTGTTCAACCTTCATTTTGAAGAGCCAAAAATCTGCACCCGGGCCTGGGCCATGGCTCAGTGGTCCAGGCACCTTGGCTGGTAATCCAGTCTGGCAGTGTGCCGCGGGTTCGACTCCCGATCCCGATGGCCTTTACTGCATGTCTTCCCCCCATCTCTCTCCCCATTTCCTGTCAGCCTACTGTCTGTCCCTCCATAAAATACATAAAATAAAGGCGAAAGCCACAAAAAAAAACATTTAAAAAATCTGCACCTGGATGTTATGTTGTCTAACTAGTGTGTGTGTGTGTTGTCACATATCACTCCCGGTCTCCCTATCGGGGCAGAGGAAGGACTACCACGACGATCACAGCGTCGGCTATGGGCCGTGGAATAAATCTTGTTTTGACCAGAAATGCTATCTGGGAATTGGAGAATTCCCTTCAGATGAAGTGCGTCTAATTGAGCACGAATAATGATCTAAAACATATATTATGAATAATAAATCGTATAGATGTGTACGAGGCAGCTTGCATATGAAGCCATAATCCAGTTTCAGTGTGTGTGTGCAGTGTACTTGTGTGTGTCCACTAATCACTCATGACGGACTCTGTGTCACTGGAAAAGCCTGCATTATTTAGTATCTCACTTCACAGCATGTCACGTTAATTAAAGAGCTAAGATAACAGGAAAGAGAAAGAGCATGAAGGAGAGAGAGAGAGAGACAGACAGACGGGGAATGAGGTGTGTGTGTGTGTGTGTGTGTGTGTGTGTGTGTGTGTGTGTGTGTGTGTGTGTGTGTGTGTGTGTGTGTGTGTGTGTGTGTGTGTGTGTGTGTGTGTGTGTGTGTGGTGGGAAGTTGAAAAATGAATTAAGAAAAAAATAAGAGAAAGGTATAAGAAAAAAGGGAAAAGTGGTAAGATGACACACATGCGTGCACCACACACGCACGCACACACACACACACTGTCCCAGATACGCACAGACACAGGGCAGCCACCAGATTGTAATCGTGGTGGGTGTTGTGGCTTGTATTACTGAGAGCCTCGGCCAATGGGGAAGCTCCCATGTCTGGCTGGCTGGCAGTGCTGCAGAAGACCTGAAAGAATCGTCACTGAGGACCACTCTCTCACACTGAGGACCACTCTCACACACTGAGGACCACTCTCTCACACTGAGGACCACTCTCTCACACTGAGGACCACTCCCTCACACTGAGGACCACTCTCTCACACTCTCTCACACTGAGGACCACTCTCTCACACTGAGGACCACTCTCTCACACTGAGGACCACTCTCTCTCACACTGAGGACCACTCTCTCTCACACTGAGGACCACTCTCTCACACTGAGGACCACTCTCTCTCACACTGAGGACCACTCTCTCTCACACTGAGGACCACTCTCTCTCACACTGAGGACCACTCCCTCACACTGAGGACCACTCCCTCACACTGAGGACCACTCTCTCTCACACTGAGGACCACTCTCTCTCACACTGAGGACCACTCTCTCTCACACTGAGGACCACTCTCTCTCACACTGAGGACCACTCCCTCACACTGAGGACCACTCCCTCACACTGAGGACCACTCCCTCACACTGAGGACCACTCTCTCTCACACTGAGGACCACTCTCTCTCACACTGAGGACCACTCTCTCTCACACTGAGGACCACTCTCTCTCTCTCACACTGAGGACCACTCTCTCACACTGAGGACCACTCCCTCACACTGAGGACCACTCCCTCACACTGAGGACCACTCCCTCACACTGAGGACCACTCCCTCACACTGAGGACCACTCCCTCACACTGAGGACCACTCAGTCAGTCAGTCAGTCAGTCAGTCAGCCAGCCAGCCAGCCAGCCAGCCTCAGCCAGCCAGCCAGCCAGCCAGTCAG
>NC_136809.1:43853918-43856418 GCF_951216825.1 Electrona antarctica
ACAAATGAGGAATTATTGTCATGGCAATGTTTCCTAGATGTGAATAATGCAAAGACCTTGACAATGGCAATGTGCCCACTGGAAATCCCCCTCCATTGAAAATGACTAATGGTCATTTATACAGTATATCACAGTAAATGTTGCCAGTGTTGGCGTAACAAACACAGACATAGTCCATTTCCAGTGTATTCTTGCAGTAATACATCTGATAAATACCCTGTGCTTCTTCTCCTGTCCTGAAGATCACAGCGCATTGTAGTCAGTACTTCAGACTAGACAGACGCAATGCATTGTAGTCAGTACTTCAGACTAGACAGATCACAATGCATTGTAGTCAGTACTTCAGACTAGACAGACACAATGCATTGTAGTCAGTACTTCAGACTAGACAGACACAATGCATTGTAGTCAGTACTTCAGACTAGACAGACACAATGCATTGTAGTCAGTACTTCAGACTAGACAGACACAATGCATTGTAGTCAGTACTTCAGACTAGACAGACACAATGCATTGTAGTCAGTACTTCAGACTAGACAGACACAATGCATTGTAGTCAGTACTTCAGACTAGACAGACACAATGCATTGTAGTCAGTACCTCAGACTAGACGTACTAAAAATACATCAGACCATTGCAATTGATTCAGAACGCTACTGCTAGGACTCTTACCAATAGTACCAAGAAAGTGGAGCGTATCACTCCAGTTCTTAGATCCTTATGCTGACTCCCTGTGTGTCAAAGAGTCCATTTCAAAATGCCACTGTTGGTTTATAAAGCTTGAAATGGTTTAGGTTCAATCAAAATACAGTTCTGATATTGTACATGTATACGTGATCATGAACCATCCAGACCTCTCAGGTCATCTGTGACAGGTATATGCTTTCTGTCCCTTTACGGCCACAAATAAACGTGCGGAAGCAGCATTTTATTGTAGTTTTTATGCACCACATATTTGGAACCAGCTCCCAGAAAGCTGCAGGTTTGCTGCTACTCTCATTTCTTTTACAACAAGACCTTTCTGTTTGCCGCTGCCTTTGATTGAGCCATTATTATTTTCTCTTTTCTTTTCTCCTCTTCACTGTAACTGTATCTATGAATTGATTTTGTTTATTTTGTTCGATGCATCCTAATGTCACTGTATAATTCTATTATTGTGTTGCCAGACAGAAGGAAGACAACAGACAGAAGGACAATGGCTGCACAATTAGAGATCCGTGCATCGTTTTAAAACCTTGGTGAGCATGTACAGACCCCCACAATAGGTAACTAGTTTTAGATCATTTTGAAATTTATTTTAGCTTGTTTTAGTTTTAGCTTTTTATTTGTAATCTATGTAATTCTATGTATACCTTTTGTTTTTCTTTTCCTGGTGTTTTTTTATATGTGATTGTATTACTCGACGACATTGAAAATGAGTTTGATTACTCAGTGTAATTTCGAGAATAAATAAAACTTGAATGAATTCAGACACCCATACAATCCCATTTCTAAATTTGAGCAAGAATCGTGCAGCACTTTGGCTGTCCAATTCATTTTAGCTTCAAGAGGCTTTAGAGAGAGGTTTAAGTCGAGCACTTTGATGTTGACTCACTTGTATGTTTAAAGCCACAGTAGCTTGCTTACTTTGCTCCAGGTGCCACATTTTGAATGCAGTAATGTCAGCAACTAGAGACAGACTAAAGACAATGAATATCTTCATGGTAAAAAACTTGGAATCGTGTGAAAATCGTGGTCTCAATTCTTGTGGAGGAAAATCGAGATTCACATTTGAGCAAGAATCGTGCAGCACTAAGATGGACTGACACCCAGACCGGCCCTCTTACACAGGACAGCTAGCCTCCTGCAGAGCCCCGCAGTAAAAAAAGAAGATGCCAAAAGCCAAACCATTAGACAGCGTTTAGAGTACTGCAGACACTCTCAGGGTCCCTGTTTGCCAATCACACCCAGCCCTGTTTAGCTAAAGTTCACATCCAAACTCTCCTTGTGCTCGCCTGACTTCCATCATTCATTTGTCCGTCTGTCTTTTACAGACTGACATTTTTCTGTCGAGCCAGAGAAAATGGCGCGCTTAAAGCGTTCCACCTCTGAACCGCAACTTCACACATAAAAGGCGTCCAGAATTTCATCGACAATCACTGAGTGGGCGGTTGTCATTTTGCCAGAAAAAATCCACCAAGTTGGTGTGTCGTCGGCTGCAAACTGAATACATGCGCGCACGCACGTACGTACACACACACACACACACACACACACCTAAACGGAGCGCTGAAGGTGGCCAATCGAAGGGTTAAGCCAGCTGTGACTAACATAACAGGCCCACGCTGGGCCTCTATTGGACCATCTCTGGCAGCCATCCATGAGAGAGAGAGAGAGAGAGAGAGAGAGAGAGAGGTGGGGTTATGGGGAGAAGTTGAGTGGATTAGCAGGAGGTGAAGGATGACAACATGTAATTACCTATTTACCCAGCCTTTAGTGGAAACCCTCCATGAAGGCTAAT
>NC_136809.1:43858918-43886418 GCF_951216825.1 Electrona antarctica
AATGCGTTGCTTGTAGATTGGCGATTTTCACTACTTCTTAATTATTCTTTTTTTATCATTACTTTTTTAAATAGGAAAAGAAAATGATTTTTCACTCAACTCAGTCACATAGTCACAGTCGTGGCAAGACTGTTGCCTCTCGCAAGTTTCAAATGCTTCTGTCCTACAGTCTGGAGCACAGAAGCTCTGATCATGAGCAAGCGATAAAGTGGAAGTGAAGCCTCCTCCCCACTTCCGTTTCGTCTTTACAGTCACGCAAATGTATCCAAATTCACAAAGTCACTTCTCCCAACCGACGAATCAAAATTGAGCAAAGGCGGGACTGGGTGGGCTTTGCCCTCAGTACCGTCCCGCATACCGGACTAATTCATTACCTCAAAAAAGCAAGCGACTCCCACACAGCCACAATACTAGAGGGAGCGAGAACAACAATCTGGTACCATCCACCTATAAAACAAACATGGGTAAATTCTCCTTCTACAGCACTGCCACCCAAGTGTGGAATGCCCTGACCCCTTCCCTCCAGTGTGCGTGCGTGCGTGTTTGTGTGAGTGCGTGCGCCTGTATTGTGTACATGCATGTTCATATATGTGTGTGCATTTCACTTGTCTTACTTGTATAGCTGTGCCTTTGGGTTTGGGGGGACCAAGATTAGCACTTCAGAGTCAGTGGACTCTGTAATGGGTTTTAGCATATGGCTGGCTGGATGCATGGAGGGAAGGAGGGAGGGGTGAGCGGACAGACAGATAGATGGATGAGTGAGTACAGCTTTTTTTACAATAACATGCTGCAGGCCATAGGGCCAGAGCACACATCAATACATGGCTAACTACTATATATATGCACACAGACTGTACATTGAGACACCAAGCACAGCGCACGCACGCACACACGCACGCACACGCACACACCTATATATACCTGAATGTGTGACCTGACCTCGGTAGAAGACAGCAGTAATAATTTAGAAGCCTTGAGCGCCTCTCACGTCCAATAAAATATGGATTTCTCAGCTCGGAAGCAGGCGAAGCCTTCAGTAACCAGAGCTGTTATTCACGCTGCACTGCAGTTCCCTCTAGAACGCATCTTTCCGACGTTCTCTTACGTGATAGATTTCAGAGGAAATGCACGACGATTCCGTGCACCATAGAACCCGTAATGGTCTTTATATAGCAGCAGCTGTTAAAGCCCGAGTTTATATGCTTAGTCGCTGGTGTCGCGCGCCAAACGCAGCCGATGGACGAGCTCAACAATGGGGTCACGATGCGACGATGTCGGGAGCTTGTAGATCTGTAGTTGTGCGGCGCGTGACAAATGAGTACAAATCAGACTGTACAGGATAGAGAACGGCTCGCATTGTCTACACTTTCATCTACCTTTGGCCTGACGCGCGCGCGCGCACACACACACACACACACACACACACACACACACACACACACACACACACACACACACACACACACACACACACACACACACACACACACACACACACACACACACACACACACACACACACACACAGTGAAACATTCTTTTCTTCCCATGTCACAGAGGAGAAGACGACAGAGAGAGCAAGAGAAGGTGGAGGCAGAGAGCCATGCAACAGTTCATGAACCTCGGCTCCTCCATACCGAACATTCACTGAATACCACGCTCCACCACAAGTCCAGAGATGGCCTTGCTTGCTTTTTGTGAAAGAAAGAAGCAGCCCAAATCCCCCTTCCTTCCAACGTGGCTTATAAGCACTGCTGGCTGAAGAAAAAGCTTCACTTGAATTGTAACAAAGTCTGTCCCCCCACCTGTGTCGCAGACAGTGGTCCGGGGACCACCGGTGGTCCTTGAGGGTGTTCCAGGTGGTCCCCAGCTAAATGATGGAGAGTTGGTAACCAAATGGACCTTTACAGATCTTTAACTCTTGTGAGCGTAAAATTAAACCATTTTAAGCTCTCACGAGTTCAATTATTGTTTAACATCTGCATTACTTAATTTATAAGAAGTCTAATTAGAGAAGAGATGTAGAAGAATTGTTATTTTTATCAATGTTTGCCTGTTATCTCTGAGTCTCCTATGGAATCAATACTGCATGGAACTGTGGACAAAATCTTATCCAACGATGACAAAATATTCTTTAGTTTTGGGAGGATAAATGTCATCAAATTGTGGTCCGTGGCTCAAATGACGAATAAAAAAATGGACCTTGATATGAAAAGGGTTGAAAACCATTGACACATGAAAAGCCCAGACATTGTCTGGGCTTTATGCCTTCCGTTGGCCGGTGAAACGAAACGTCTAGTCTTTCTTTTTTCATCTATACAGAAATATGGCAGCTTAGTTGAAAGTCGCGAGGGAGGACGAACGACGTCCAATGTCTAGAAATATGGAGAAACGTACAGCGTAGAATCCTCGGTGATTCATTTCACGGTATAAAACAACGGGTAAAAAGAAAGTGGGTCAGAGGAGGAACTCCATGCCTCAGCCGCACTGCAAACACTCTTTCTGTTGAGCTTTTGGGAACAAGACATTCTTTCGAATCGAACGCTCATTCAACAAATAAATAATTGGGGTTTGCACTCCAGTGTTTCTTATTGTGATATATTTGTATTTTTGTCACCTTTGCAGCTGTTGACATATTTTCTAGTGTGCAGATTTGTTTTTGTTTTGTGTTTGGTTTTTTTGCTGCCAAAGGGAAACGGGATCTGATATTTGTGCCATTTTAAAAATTGTTGAAAAATAAATAAAATAGTTTTAATATGACCCTATAGGGGTGCCAGTAAGCCTTGCCGAGCCACGAGGCCCATAGGGGCTCGAGCCTATCTCCTGTTTCCTTAGCCTGAGGCAGCTTGACGTATAGGTATACCCTCTGGACATGACGCACAGACATGACGCTAGCATGTGTCGAGGATATGAAGACAGGGATGAAAATGGATGAAGTGCTGCTTTGACTGAACACTGAGGATGTTACTGCTGTGTGCATCATGCATATACTGTAGAGCAGGGGTTCTCAACCTGGGGGTCGCGGGTCCCCAAATTATTTTGGGGGGGGGGGATCCCCAAATTATTATAAGAAAATAAAAGATTGTTTTGCAACTGAATGACTGAGTTTACATAGTGGTGATCATAATGGTACGTACCACATCAATACAGCATGGAAATGTGGATCAAAATCTTATCAAACGATAACCAAATATTCTTTTTGGGTCTTAGAGGCTAAATGTCATCAAATGGTGGTCCGTGGCTCAAAATAAATGCTGAATAAATAATGGGCCTTGATATGAAAAGGGTTGAAAACCACTGCTGTAGAGAGTAGACAGAGTAAATGTTACTGTGTGTGCATCATGGATATAGAGACGGGCAGTGGTGGAAAGTAACTAAGTACATTTACTTAAGTACTGTACTTAGGTACAATTATGAGGTATTTGTACTTCACTTGAGTACTATTTCCCAATTTCCAGTATTTTTACTTCTACTCCATTACATTTAAGATCCAAATATTGTACTTTTACTCCACTACATTTATGTGAAAACTTGAGTGACTAGATGCTTTGTAGATCTTTTATTATTATTATTACATACTTCAGCCCTATATATATATTTCAGCTATTTGAAAATAGACGATCTACAAGCTCACAATGCAACACTTTGTGAGCTTGTAGATGTGCTATTTTCTAAAGATCTTTATACATTTGAAATCTTGAAATGGAACATCCTGCATAGTGAGTACTTTCTACTTTTGGCAGTTTAAGTACATTTTGATACCAATACTTTTGCACTTTTTTCCTCAAGTACATTTTGAATTCCAGACTGTTACTTGTAACGGACTAGTTCTACATTGCAGTATTGATACTTTTTTTTATATATATCCCACGATTTTGTAACCCATTTTTCACCCCTGTGTCAATTATCTAATGTGTGGGCTCTACACACCCTCCGCCAACCTAGTCCCCATATATGGGGGACATGGGGAGAGCAACGGACTTCAACTCATGCTTCCTTCATGCCTGAGTGTCCAAGTTGCTCCTTTACACCTGACAGGGGGGAGTTTCCCTGGTTGGACGTAGCGCGTGGAAGAAACACGTTATTCCAACCAGTTCCTTTCCCCTCCATCAGGCGCCCCGGCTGGCCAGGGGGAGGCAGTTTAGAGACCAGGATTACTGCATGTTTTTTGTGAGGGTACCTACCCTAGGGGACACGGGGAGAACATGCAAACTCCACACAGAAAGGCCCTTTCGCCAACCCCGCCTCGGGTATGGGCACTGATGACGCGGAGGAGGAAACACGCCGCCAGCACCCACAGCGTCCCGAGCGGGAATCGAACCCAGGACCTTCTAGCTGTGAGGCGACAGCACTACCAACTGTGCCACCGTGCCCTATTGATACTTTTACTTAAGTAAAACATTGAGTACTTTTCCCACCACCACCGCAGACAGACAGACAGGGGAAAACGGATGGCCGATAACCAGTGAAAATATTACTAACACACTGACATGAAGGTCAGAGGAGGAGGTTTGATGGAACGTGGGGTCCAGAAATACACTTCTTGATCAATCGTCTCCAGTGTCATGTTAACAATGGCTCTGAGAGAGGGATGCGGTTACTACAGCACTTTTTTCTCTGATTGATTTTCATCCAACATGGAGGACATGTAGTACGTGATGCGTCTCTCCTCAAAATGACACGCGGAGATATGCGGCGAGAGACGCCGGAACTGCACCAATGCAATAACGGTGCCGTGAAAGATGTTCACACTCGCAGGAAGCGAGGGCACGACTGTGTGTCACTATGTTTATTTACATGATAATCCATCATTGAGGGGTGCTAGCCCCTCCCGCACAGGTTTAATGTTTGTCTTTAGTTCAATGTTTGTTTTGTAAACGCCATTGACAATGAAGGGAAAATTTACGTCATAATGTGCCTCATTACGTCATATTGTCTCTTTGTTGTTAATGGTGTTTAATGTTTGTGTTGGCACCGTTTGTTTTACATCACCATTACATCACCTAATCAACATGAGTTAGACTTTAATATGTTTATTAGCGCCCCTCACTTCACATGGGTGTGATTTTTGATATAGAGACAGTCATGGCGGCAAGACTAACTGTTCAGGAGAGGAGAGAAAAACTGCTTTTCTTATCCAAAATTAGTTAATAGCACAGGCATTCACATACTAGAGAATGTCTGAAATAAATGTCAGAGGTGAAATCGATGTAAATTATATGAAGTCAGAAACGGTCACAAGGACATTTTGTATTTTCACCCGATTCATCGGTCAATGATCCTTTGGATAATTCCATTAGTCTAACATGCGTGGTTAATTTAGACCATAAAATGGTGGAACAAGGTCAAACAGAAGTACATTATGCTAAATGTTCAGTTAAGTTATCAAAGTCAAAATAGGCATATTTAAATTGTTAGTCAGATAATTTAGCTTTTTTAATATGAAACCAAGAAGAATTCAGTCATTGAATGAATTAGAATTTTTGTTGTTGTTTTTACCAGTCACACAATTACAAAAATTGTAATATCTTCTGATTGATTAATTGTTCAATGAATAGTTTCACATCTACTAGTGCATATATAGCTATATAAGGTGCTGTCACATCAAAATAAGGATATAGAAATACCTGTACACTTTCCTAACATAAGAACCTTATTATGATGTAATACCGACTCCAACCAATAGGGGCTCAGAGATAAACGCCAACCCTGTACAGCAGTGGTTCCCAAACGTTTTATCCCGTGACCCAAAACAGAAATTAGACATTTGCCCGAGACCCAAACTTTAGACTTTTCTTTGATAACTTCATGAAAGTTTTTTTTTTGACAATGTTATATTGAAATGTTTTGAAATAATAACAATCGAAACCAAAAATGTAAGAAACAAAAAACAAAAGGACCCAAATGTGTCCGCGACCCACAAATTGGTCCCGACGCAGTGTTTGGGAAACCAAGCTGCACAGTGTACAGACTGTACACAGATCGCAGAACAGAAAACGCCTGGAGTGAAAGACCCCAATTAAAATGTCACATGTGTCACATATGTCACGCGTCCTGGGCCTGGCCGCTGCACCATGCACAGGAATGCACCAACAACACATACAGTTGTTCTTTCCCAAAGCACGTCAGCGACTGATAGAAGCACAAATAGAGTACTAGCAAATGAAAAAAAGTCATACTTTCCATCGGTTGTTTCTGTTGTTGCTTTCCACAGACACAAAGTTTACATCGCTGGAAGGGAACGGGGGCAAGGAAGTGGAGAGAGAGAAAGAGAGGAGAGAGAGAGACAGAGAGAGAGAGACAGAGAGACAGAGAGAGAGACAGAGAGAGAGAGAAACCCACATCCCCTTCGGCTCAATAATTAAGAATGGGGACGATAAATATGTAATGGGGGCTATTTTTCTGCCAAGCGCCGCCTCAGAGATGGGGGCTGCATGTGGGGAGGTCCAGGAAAGAGAGAGAGACTAAGTACACTGGCCATTAAAAATGGATGTCGAGGAGGAACACATGGCCCCCGACGACCCGCCCTGACAGCCCACCAGGCCTGCACCGCATCAATGTTGTGATGGCCGTTGCCTTGGTTACGGCGCTCCCAAATGGTCCTGGGTTGTCAGGGTGAATCAAATCAGACATCTCAGCACCGGAGGGCTGCAGGCAGCTCCGGTCGGACCTGCTCTACCTTACCACTGGGAGCTCTGTGTGTGTGTGTGTGTGTGTGTGTGTGTGTGTGTGTGTGTGTGTGTGTGTGTGTGTGTGTGTGTGTGTGTGTGTGTGTGTGCGTGTAGCCTATTACTATACTTGTGACAGTGAGGGCCAGATGTCCTCGCACGTATAGGAGGAAATTAGTATTTGATAAAATAGACATTGTGAGGAAAAGTGTCGGTTTCGTCAACTAAAACTAAGACGGAAAAAATGTAATGTTTGTTGACGACCTACTTTTTTCCGCTGGCGAAAACAAGTAATTTTATGCTTGGTTGCACTCGGATTTTGCGCTCTGAAAGTAGCCTATCTCGATAGCACAAGCATGTAGATCTGCGTGTGTGTGTGTGTGTGTGTGTGTGTGTGTGTGTGTGTGTGTGTGTGTGTGTGTGTGTGTGTGTGTGTGACGTGTCTCTGAGAAAGAAGGAGCGAGACCAACGTGCAGACATGGCAGGCGGGGAGGGAGGGACAGAGAGAGACAGGGCTGACAGCGAGAAACGACAAAGACTCCCAGAACGAGCCCGTCAACCGCCCGAAGGAAAGCATCTCCCCCAGACGGACGGACGGCCGCTCGTCTGCCTCCACCGGACGTGGAACAACGGACGTCACTTTGATTCCCACATGCTGCATGACTAGTGTCAAATGAATTAGGATCCCACTAGAGATGGGAAAACACGAGCCTACATTGATCTAATAGCGATGACGTTCACTTGTGTAATCTGCAGGGGGGGGGGGGGGAGGGGGGGGGGGAGAGAAGAGAGAGTGCCAGAGGAAGTCGGGGATAAAAAGCTGCGAGAAACGGCAGTAGACAACGAGATGGCGGGTGTGTGGGCTATCGCACTGCGGTGTCGCTTCTCGTCAAGAACTGATCTTCAGGTGCTCGAAGAACGGTTCGCGTCGGAGCAACGACTCTGCCGTGCGACGGAGTTATGAATTAGGCATAAGAGGGGGAGAAAATAGCCTAAATTTTTTCCATGACGCCATCACGTCAATATGCACGCCATCCCACTGGGTGCAGTGCGCCGCTATAGAGGCCGCTATACTGCATTATGGAGAGGAAGCTGGGGAGAAGGTTGTTTAAAGATGACTTTCTTGGCGTCCGGTGGCTTAGTGTTCCAGGGACATGCCACATAAGGCTCTGGCCCGATGGCTTAGTGGTCCAGGGACATGCCACATAAGGCTCTGGCCCGATGGCTTAGTGGTCCAGGGACATGCCACATAAGGCTCTGGCCCGGTGGCTTAGTGGTCCAGGGACATGCCACATAAGGCTCTGGCCTGACAGTGTGTCGCGTGTTCGAGTCCCGTGCATGCGTGCTGCGTGACAACTTTCTTTTTTGTTTATTTTCAACCAAGGTTCATGTTTTAGGTTGTTATTAGAGTGTTATTTTTTTTTAATTTGCTGCTATTATATTTATTTAGTTTTAACGATTTCCGTGATTTTTTTAGGAGTGATAGGAGCCTATCGAGCTGTCAAACTGAAATTAGCCTTTTAGCATTAGCTTGAAGATCCGTTCGTGATGGCAAGCGGCAAACGACACCGCCTCGCTACTTACGGAGAAATAAATGGGCTATATGCACACCCGCCATTTTGGAAAGAACTTGGGCGCCTTTCCTACTTCCTTCACAGGCGTTACTGCTGATACTGATGAAGGCTCCGTTCCATTCTGGTCAAACAGAGTCAGGGTGCTGCTATTTGTGCGTGTTGGCTCACTGGAAACACTCTGCTACACTAGTGGGTCTCAAAGTATCCTTGAGTGGGTTCCAAATGGCCCCGTACGGGTGTGTAACTCTGAGAGTGTACAAATTTGTACATTTGTACACTCTCAGAGTTATGGCCGTCCTTGAAATTAAACAAAGGTTGAGAACCGCTGCACAGTATCATCAGTAACACCTGTGAAGGAAGTAGGGAAGCGGCCCGGAAGTAGGAAGAGTTATTCTGTGTGCATAGAGCTCTATGCACACAGAATAACTCTTCCTACATTAGCCATAAAAAGGAGAGAGAGAGAGAGAGAGAGAGAATGTGTGGGTTGGCTATGATGATGTACGATGCCACGTCAATATGCACGGCATCACGCTGCGTTAGATCTGCTGGTATGTGGTGTATCTATGCCGTACGGCGCCATGGTTAGTGACAGGACTGCAGGGCTCGTCTTAGACAGCGGGGGGAGGGGGAGGGCCACGGGGCAATGGAGAGAGTACCGAGATGGAGCAGGATACCGTAGGGAGCTGACACACACACACACACACACGCACGCACGCACGAGCACACATGCAGTAGAGTGCGAGCACGCACACTCACACACATACATGTCCTGTCCATGTAGCGCGTACCAGAGTGCATGCAGTGGAGTCATGCTGTGAGCCGGTTGCAGCAGGATTACACAAACTATTTCACTAATGATGAATTCCAACGTACTGTACGTAGATTATAAAGTATGCAGCCTTCAAGCTCAAAACCTGCAAAATACACACACACACACACGCGTGCGCACACGCACACACACACACACACACACACACACACACACACAGGCGAGAGGAAGACGAATGTGTGGAGAGTGCGCGATCTATCAAAGCGTGTCCTCGTCTGTGTCACTGATGCCACTATACGATGTCATCAATCACCCTGCCTCGCCATTGGAGGAGGTTTTTGGGGTCGGGGGGGTCAGGGAGAAAGCCGGCCCGGTCGGCCCGGATGAGCGCGCGGTGCTTAAACACCGCTCGGGTGCTGTAAATAATCCCCGCTGTAAACCATGTCCACAGAGGATTAGACGACTGGGCGCATATAATGAGGCCGTGATCAAGATGCATTCCAACCCATTTCAAACACGGCGTCCCCGTTTCTGTGCATGCCGCTGGTTACAGGTGAAGATATTTTCAAGGAACGTTCATGTGACACCGTCACTCATGGACAGTGGACACGATATTTGTTGCGGTCAGGTGGAATCCTTGTATGTCCAAAACGGTTCCTTTTTTATATTAATATTTTAAACACATTTTAACCTATTTAGACCTGAGGACGATTCTACAAAATGCCTTCTAAATCGTGACAGTTTTCTGAAAAACGAATGTTTCTATGTCAGTCGTTCTCAAACATTTTCATGTCAAGGACCCCCTTCATGCCTGAAGAAGGTCAGTAGACCCGGCTAGACCGAAAGCTTGCTAAATAAATACATTGATTGTGCGCAGATCTGAGTGTGCGGAGCTTCCCAGATTTCTATACAGTATGTGGATAATATTACATTCAATGATACTACATTAACCACTTAATGCATTCATTGACCGGAAGCCCCCCAGGGTGTCTACTCTAAACTATAGGACTTCGACACCAAACCTCCTCGCCAAAAATAGCCTTGAGCTTGGATGGACATCAACGATTTTTTTTTTTTTACCATTTTAAACTTGACTCATATCCTGGATATGATCTCTTTGGTAAAACATACAGTTGCTGGAGGCAGTTTTTCAAAAATCAACCCTAATAATTATATGTCAATGGATAAATAAAATATAAAGCCTCTTAGTGAACACACAAATATGCACGGCGAGATCAGGTCAGAGCCACGATATTACTGTACATGTAACAGATTAATAGAAAAAGGGCCAGCAGCAGATACATCATAGACATGAATGATTTAGCATTTAGCGATGTCTGTTGCATCAATTTCAGTTACGCTCTTCATAGGATTAGCAGTGATTCAAGCGTGGCCGGGTCTCAAAGCACCGCAGGTACCACACTGTACTGTACTGTACTGTACGTCAATGTCCTTATCCCTACTGTTCCACTTAATAAATATAATGTGACGCTGTGTGTACATCACGGAGAGCCAGCAATGCGTGATATACGAGCTCCCTCCATTGGCTCCCGGTCGCTGCCCGCACAGAGTACAAAACTCTGATGCTGGCATTCAAAGACAAAAGACAAAGATTGGACCATACAATGAAATCCCTCCCGTGCGCTCAGATCAGCCGACGCAGAGAAGCTGGAAGTACCTTTCGCTAAAAACACTCCACACGTCCCAAACTGTTCTCCCTTCTGGCTCCAAAACTATGGAATGCACTTCCCGTTGCCATCAGAACTGCAGACTCACTCCCAATCTTCCGCCGTACCAACCCACCTCAGACTCCATCTTAGCCCATAGCACTTGCCGTAGTACTTGCCCTAGCCTCGACCACCCACAGGCGTATGCATAGGCTCAACTTATGTAACTTAAATAGCACTTCATGTAGACATAGTACTCTATTGTGTGTACACATATAGTTTCATTATATAGATATTCTACTGTTATACAGTAGGTCACCAGAAAAAAGGAGGGGCATTTATCTATCATGGTTAAAATGGAGTTTGAAGTTATAATGGGTATAGGAAGAGGGGCGGGGCAGCTAAAATGAATATCGAAAATCAAATTACTGAATCAAGCAGCTTATAAAGTGTCCGGGGTGTTCATATAAACCCGAGTAGATGATCAAATGACCAAAAAGACTTTTTTTGAAAGTGAAATATCCCCATAACTTTCAATTTCACCGTGATTTTAATGTAGACGAACAGCAGTCCATGTACGTAACAACTTAATGACGACGTGAAATGGATTTTCTCTCCTTTCAAAAAGGTGCAAGCTGCAAAATAACACCATCCTCCATGTGTTAATTTGACCCCGAGGGCCTTATTTAAATGATGTATAGAGCACGATCCGTGCGAGCACAGACAATATGCAACATAAATCTAACGCAACCTTTATTAATTTGATTAGGTGCAGCTGTGTTGCGTACATCACACACACCGTGCATTATAAGGTCAGCGATATTCTGCAGCTTGCCGTGTCTTTACCCTGTGGTGGGCTTTTAAACCTGAACCGGAAAACTAACGTTATAAAAATAGCAGACCTACAAGTTCACAACGCGTCAATGCGATGCGTTTTGAACTTGTAGATCTGCTATTTTCAGCATGAAATCAAGTGTAAAATGACTTACACTGGATCTCTTGTCCACTAGACCCTTCCTAACATTTTAGTCTAGTTTCTATTTATTGACGATAGTGTCAGTATATTTAGTCTTAGTTTTAGTCATCATAGTTTAGTTGTTATTTAGTTTTAGTCAGTGGAAAAAGGTAGTCGACGAACATTTTTCGTCTTAGTTTTAGTCGACGAAATCAACACTGCCAGAAAACACTCTCCCCCAACACTGAAGACTGAAGACTGTGCTATACTGGGTAGGATTCTGACGTCTGCCTCTACTGCCCACAATGTGCAAAGATGCGTGGAAACAAAGGGGTTTAGATATATTTTTCATGTGAAGGACACGCAATAATTCATTGTAGCCTAATTGTCAATAATTAATGTGTACTTGACCACGTTGTGGACCACATCTGAAAAGGTTTTGTGCCAGGCAGGGATCCACTCCCACAGACTAGAGACCATTTGAGTTCAAAAACCTTTAAGTTAAATATTACCACATTGTTGTGAGCTTGTAGATCGGCTATAGTGTTGAATAGCTAAAGTGTGACTTAGTGGTCAAACTGATTGTGATGCCATATGATATATATATATTATTAACTCATTTAGCCCGGGGCCATAGCTGTCTGTCAAGGACCCCAAGGTCCCCATCGCAGACCCCCATCTTTGAGAACCACCCATTTACAACACACAACTAAACTTATTTTAGGCAAACAAAACAACCCAAACAACAAAGTTGTCGGGATGATCATGAAAAAAAAAAGAAGAATATAATGAAATATCATCCGTCAGGTCGTCAACATCTGATAGCGGGGCCATGCATCAGCGACGTGGAGCGTCATATATCAGCGAGTGGTGGCAGCTTATGGCAGGGTGCTGATGGATGGATGGGGGGGGGGGGGGGGGGGTTGGCTGAGTCGCCCTTGTCGGAGCTATGAGAAGGAGATGGTGGAGGGGGATAGCAGAGGAGAGCGCTGCCGCCAGACCCAAACAGTGGTGGAGTAACATTACTCAAGTACTGTACTTTGAGTACAACGATCTGGAGGTACTTTTAATTTACTGGAGTATTTGCAATTTGCAGTACTTTTACTTCTACTCCACTACATCTCAGAGGCAAATATTGTACTTTTACATATTTGATTATTATTACAAATGGTAAATGGTGCTTTACATAGATTGTGCATTACATTCACCCATTCACACACACACATTCATACACCGATGGCGGAAGAAACCATGCAAGGCACCAACCTGCACATCGGGAGCAATTAGGGGTTCAGTGTCTTGCTCAAGGACACTTCGACACAAACTCTGGGGGAGCCCGGGTTTGAACTGGGAACCTCACAAAACGACCACTTCAGCCCTTAATGCATTTCGGCCTTTGTAAAATATCCGATCTATATGTACAAGCTCACAATACGTCGTGCG
This sequence comes from Electrona antarctica, assembly GCF_951216825.1. NCBI lineage: Eukaryota > Metazoa > Chordata > Actinopteri > Myctophiformes > Myctophidae > Electrona > Electrona antarctica. Next base: position 43,871,995 of record NC_136809.1, read on the forward strand.
TCACGGATGCTACATTTGGAAACTTGAAATGGGACATTTCTGCACAACGAGTACTTTTACTTTTGGTATACTTTAGGTACATTTTTATGCCAATGCTGTTGTGCTTTCACTCGAGAACATTTTGGATTCCGGACTTTTACCTGTATAACGGAGCAGTCCACCGCTGCTTGTCGGAGCTAAGCAAAAAGGAGATGGTGGAGGGAGGGGGGGTAGCTAGGGGTCGAGACGCCGCCGCCAGACCCACATGTGTCCTGAACAGACTCGCTTTGTCACGCTTTCTCATCGAGGGATATGCTGAGGCAGTCAACAGTGTGTGTGTGTGTGTGTGTGTGTGTGTGTGTGTGTGTGTGTGTGTGTGTGTGTGTGTGTTTGCACTGGGCATGTTATTGGTATGCGGGTGTCATTACTGCACATAATGTGTGTGTGTGTGTGTGTGTGTGTGTGTGTGTGTGTGTGTGTGTGTGTGTGTGTGTGTGTGTGTGTGTGTGTGTGTGTGTACGGATTCATTGTGTGTGCTTCATTAGCATACAGACTGCACCACAGGGGATAAATATAGCTTTGTGGAATAGAACAAAAGAATATCACGTACTAGGTGTGTGTGTGTGTGTGTGTCTGTGTGTGTGCGCACGTGCGTGCGTGCGTGTTGTGTGTCTGTGTCTGTGCACATGCGCACACTGTAGGCTATATGCGTTGCGGAATCCAAAGTACTTGACCCCAATCTGCAACCGTGCATTATTTATAGTCTAAACAGCAAAGCTTCACTTCTTTTTTTTTGTTGTTCTTGTTTTGCAAAGCTTTTCCAAGTGTGGGAAAAGGAACAAGAAGGAAAGGAAGGGAGAAAACTGTAGACTCACAACGGAACGCAACATGACACATGAAGACATGAGAGAGAAGAGGTGAGGGAGCATTGAGGAACAGCTGGCCACGCTGAGAGATGTCCCTATGGACAATTCAAGTCACATCAAACACATTATACACTAAATTGATGGCAGAGGGACCTTCCTACAGTGCCTGTCCCATAAGCTTCTAAATCGGTGGTTTAGTTTCCGACATACTAACAGTCCGACAGTCATTAAAACGACAACCTACCTCAAACCTAACCCTAACCGCAAGCATGACGCAACGCATGTCGGACCAACGCATGTCGGGAGCGACGGGTGATTTCCGCACGTCGGACCTTTGGTGTGTCGGATATTAAAGCGTGCGCAACCCCTTTCATATGAAGGTCCATTATCTTTTCTCCATTTGAGCCACGGACCACCGTTTGATGAGATTTAGCCTCTCAGACCCAAAACTCAGAATATGTTGTTGGATAAGATTGTGTCCACAATTCCATGCTGTCTTGATGTGGTACCATGAGAGACAACATGCAGGCAAATGTTGATCAAAATAACAATTCTTCTACCCTCTCTAATTGTGTAGACTTGCGAATTAAGAAATGCATATGCTTAACAATAATTTAACTCTTACGGGAGTATTTGGTTTCATTTTTGAGTTAAAGATCTAATGAGGGTCCGTTTGGTTACCCAAGTAGCCATCATTTAGCTGGGGACCACCTGGAACCTCCTCAAGGACAGCTGGTGGTCCAGGGACCACTGGTTGAAAACCACTGTTGTAAACCATAGTAGGCAGCTAGCAGGGCCTGCTAATTTAACTTGGCTGCGGACCCCTAATTGAAAATATTTTGTGCTGGGGACCCCAAGAAGAGAAAACATTGTGTTCAAAAATCTTAAGTTTTTCAAAAATATATTTACAAGCCCCCGGGGCAGACCAAGGCGCAGATGGAGGGATCACATCGGCTTGGAACGCCTCAGGATCCCCCAGGAGGAAGTTACTAATGTTACTCTGGAGAGGGAAGTCTGGAGCTCTCTGGTGGAGCTGTTGCCCCCGTGACCCGACTACGGATAAGCGGTTGAAGATGGGTGGATGAATGTATGTACAAGCTCAGTGCTTTTGAATAACCAAAGTATGGATAAAGTGGTTAAAATATTAACACATTTAGCTGGGGGCTCCTTGGGTCAACCCACAAGGACCCCCGGGTGTCCCCGTACCCCACTTTAAAAGCACTGCCATGTGGTTACATCCGTTACACCTCCCAGAGTTACAACTTGGATAAGTGAACACAGGTCTTTCACTGTGCAGCTTGCACTATACCTTACCCCGCAATAAATTCACTTTACAGTGACGCTCTCTCTCTCTCTGTGCCACACACACACACACACACACACACACACACACACACACACACACACACACACACACACACACAGTGAGTATCCTAGCATGGAGTTAGCATGCAGGCAGGGCCAGCAGTGTGTATTCTCGGAGGGCTGTTGGGCCAAATCAATGGCAGGCAGCAGCCTTTCTATAATGAGAGCTACCATTTCCCTCTGGCTGGCTGCCGCCCAACTCAGCAGAGAGAGAGAGAGAGAGAGAGAGAGAGAGAGAGAGAGAGAGAGAGAGAGCGAGAGAGGAGCAAGCAGCGCAACATTTATCTGAGGAGAGAAGAGAAGAGCTGCTATAGGCCGTTTTTCACGTATGAAAAACATAATACATCACCTGGAATGGCTGTAAGAGTGTGTGTGTGTGTGTGTGTGTGTGTGTGTGTGTGTGTGTGTGTGGGCGTTTGTGTGCCAGTTGAGCTGCCACTTTGTCAGTCAGACACACCCCCCAAGTATATAGGGCTCGAAGCAGAAGATGCTCAGTGATGGGAAAGCAGGTCTCTCTGACCCACATGGCTACGGAGAACATTGTGACATTTTCTACAGTTGTTGTGATTAGAGTACCTTGAGTCTGTCTGTGTTCCGTGTGTGTGCATGCGTGTGTGTGTGTGTGCGTGTGTGTTGGTCGATCCAAGACGCACATCTGACAAAAATACAATCTCTGAGGAGGTTTGAACGAACACATACGATGATAAAACGAGACATTTGGACACAGAGGGAGGGACACGAACAGGGTACTCAGTACTAAGAGAAAATATCTGCAAAGGCAGAAGGCCCGCTACCCTCCCGATTCCATGAAAGTGGTTTAGGTGCAAGGCTCAATACTGTAATAAAAACGAAGAAATAGCCAGCACACAAACAGTGTCCTTTTGCACATGGTTTTATTTACTGTAGGGAAGTCCCGATCACGATTCTTTTTGGTCCCGATCCGATTCTGATCATTTGATTTTGAGTATCTGCCGATACCGATTTTTCCCGATCCGATATTTATATTTTTAAAGAACACTTATGCAATATCCAACATCCAAAATCACAGACAATATCAGTCTAATATCATGATATGGATATAATATGGATACTAGGGATGTCCCGATCAAGTTTTTTTGCTCCCGATCCGATTCCGATCATTTGAAAATTACGTGACCGGCCCCGATTTCCGATCACGTGATCGGATAGGGACACGGACATACTGTAAACTGTCTGTGTGTGCATGCGTGCGTACATGCCTGCCTGCGTGCGTGCGTGCGTGCGTGCGTGCATAATCACTCCACTACACACTACGACGGCAAATGTATTTGTGACGTGCATGTGCGGGAGTTCTTGTGCGTGTGCGTCTTAATGTCCGATTCCAATTTTGTAGATGCCGGTATATAGGCTGACCATTCAGAAGGTGAAGGCTTTAAAATGCTCATTCTGATCATTTGTATTTAATTTGAAGCAAGCAGGCAACATAGGCTAAGCTACTCTACTACATTATGTGCCTGACACATGCATCATGATCACATTCTCTCTCTCTCTCTCTCTCTCTCTCTCATACACTGTTGGCATGGCAGACTGGTTTCTCCACGTGAAACCAGTCAGCACATCAGTCAGGAAATGTCATATTAGATTAGAGTCCTACTCCTGTGTTTTTGTGCCCTTTTTGCCCTGTGTGTGTGTGTGTGTGTGTGTGTGTGTGTGTGTGTGTGTGTGTGTGTGTGTGTGTGTGTGTGTGTGTGTGTGTGTGTGTGTGTGTGTGTGTGTGTGTGTTAGGCTTCATACCAGTCTACCCTGAAGCTACATGCTCTCATGTCATGCCTGTGCAGTATATGGATGATGTCTGAACTGTCGATGTGGACGTGCGCGCAGCGCGTGTGTGACACATGCAGCATTGGGTCACGGGGTGACAGACCAGAACAGAGGGAGGGGCAGACTGGATTGGTGATCCTGCTCGTACAGTCAGGATACATCATTATTATTTCCACCCGTTTTCAACCCTTTAAAACAGGGTGTACAGTAGCGTAATAGCAGGGGTTTTCAACCCTTTTCATACCATTTCAGTCCATTATTTGACACAGACCACCATTTGATGAGATTTAGGCTCTCGGATCAAAAACGTAGGATATTGTGTTGTCGTTGGAGATAGCATAAGAGAGATAACGTTGATCAAAATAACAAGTATCATTATGCTGGGGACCACCTGGAACCCCGCTCAAGGACCACTGGTGGTCCCTATGGTGGACCGCTGGTTGAAAACCACTGCACTACAGCAAAGCCAATGACTTAACTTAACCCATTCTGGGCGGGAATCCCTTTTGGTGTTAGCATTATGTTATGCTTTAGCTATTGAAAAATAGCAGATCTACAAGCTCATAGCGCGCCACCGAGTGGCGCGCTACGAGCTTGTAGGTCTGCTATTTTTGAAAAATCGAAGAACCACTGACATAGAAACATAGCTTTTTCAGAAAACTGTCAGGATGTAGAAGACATTTTTAGAATCTGATCTCAGGTCAAAATGGGTTAAGGAATCATTTGCATTTCCGACAGCAAACAGACCTGTCAAAATGATCGGTTGCCACCGCCTCCTCATCACGAGTGAATAATTAAGTAACGCAGCAGAGACAAGACGACGGGGAGAATGTGAGCGACAGACAGACAGCCCCGTTCCAGCACATGAATATTCCAGCAGCAAGAAATCGCTGAAACTAGAAAACAATCATCATCATAACTTGCCTCATCATCATTATAACTACACAATATACCGTAGGCTTGATTTCATAATCTGTAAAACAGTGCTGTCTGTTTAATAGATCTGTTCTCATCACCATGACTATGGATGATTAATTTCAACCCCGCCCACACATGCAAACGCACGCACGCACGCACATGCCATTGCAGAAAGACACACAAAATAACCTCAATGCTATAACAAATATAGCTACTATAAAAGATCAAAAAGGACATGGTCCATGGCCTGGTCTATACTGACGTCTACTATGAGAGAGAGAGAACCAGAAGCTAGAGGTGTAACTCTAGAAGACAACCTTGTTATTTTCAATAAACCTATTACAGAAGCTTCTTCTGGAAGGAAGGCGCGGGGGAGGCCAGCAGCGCCAGGATGGATTTCTCCATGGATGGCCGAGGCCTTGCAAAGACGCAGGGGGGAAAAGCGATGCCCCGACGCCACGCCTGAGGGATGTTGTATTAAATGACAGGTCTAATTTAATATATACATCAGAGAGTCTCGCTAAAGCACTTCCTGCATCCTACAGGAACTTAAAGGGCGGCGGAGAAGAGCTGAGTAGGGCCTTTTGGGTACATTAGTGGGCCAAGCGAGGCGCTGTGTTTCACCACACATTCTTACATGGCCACGCCAGAACGCAAACGGGCCTATGCATGTGCTTGTATGTATGTAACTATGTATGCAGTACATCGCATGGCACCGTGACACGGATGTGGATCCATCTACTCCGTGACATTGGCAGTGTCACCCCAGAGATAGGCCTGTCACAATTACTACATAATCATCTAATTATGAGAGATAATTGCAATTATTTTGTCATAATCGTTTCCACGTTGAAAGATTTCCGTACATTAAAAAAGCTGAAATATTGTTTTATTTTTTTTTACCTTTATTTTGTATAAAAATAATGAATATGTCAGTAATTTCTTTGTATATATCTGCCCTGTGCATTTTTTGATAACCAGGCAAACATAAATTTATTCTTTATTCATATGTTCCAATGTTCAATGCCAGAAACACAATTCAATTGTTATTCCCAATTATGTGACAATTGATCGTCAACCTAAATTTATAATGGTGACATGACAGCCCTAACCAAAGAATGAGTCCATGAATTATAACATGCCTCTGCTCAGCCAGGGCCATGGAATCCCAGTGTTGAGAAGAGATGCAACACGTAGGGTTTAAGAGGTTAAGAAAATATCCCCCCTATGCATTTATAGTTTACGAATTGAACCCTGGCTGTGTAGGACGTTGCATGTGACCCACTACTAGTCTCACATTGCCAGGCGAATTCACCGGGACGTCTACATTCAAGGTGGATTCTAGAATGGCCGCTAACAAACCTATGCATACTGCTTTGGAAAGCAATCATATAATCCTCCCCCAATCCAATCCTCCTCCAATATGAAGGACCACCCTGAAGACTTTGGGCCGGTTCTGCAATGCATTATTTCATTCTTTACTCTCTAATTGTCTCCATCTAGTTTGAACTATGAAAGCTGGGAGGTTGTTCTCAGTCTCCAGCTAAAACAAAAACGTTGGCATTGTAAATGTTTGATATACGCTGAATGTATGATGTCTATGAACCAGAAATGTGTTGCGTGCCTCACGGCTCTTAAAAGCCTGCTGCTGACCACGGCGTATACCTGCCTTGAAACGTGTTTACAGAAACTAAATAAATGTACACCGTTTACCGCAGGGATGGTCCAGGGGTCTGTACTTGGCCCCCTGCTTTTTAACCCTCTACACCAATAGCCAATCGACAATCTCACATCGTTTTCTGAATAAATCGAAGGCTATATTCGACCAAAGTTCCTACTATTACATGCCCACACAACAGGGACGCTGGTTAAAATGGCAAACATGTTTTTGTGGTGATGGGGTTGCAGTGCAGTTGAAGTGAAGCGTGTAACCGCCTACAGGCATGCACGCAGGCCCCGGTAATCTTACAGTCATATCAAATCCAATAAATGCACCACATATTCCTTCCAGGACTTTTCAGGTCAGGTTTGTAATTCTGAAGTCTGTGCCAGAGGCGCCCTCAGTATTCTGAAGACAGAATACATTTGCCGTCGTAGTGTGTAGTGGAGTGATTATTCACGAAACACACACGCATGCACGCACACACACACATTAACATGGTGACGAATAATAAATAGCGGAATAATGGAGTACCTTTCATCAGGACAGCCTTTACAGCTAGTAGGTATACAGAAAAGACTTTCACAATCAAGACTTACAGTATAGGCGGAGACTAAATGCACACACACACACACACACACACACACACACACACACACACACACACACACACACACACACACACACACACACACACACACACACACACACACACACACACACACACACACACACACACACACACACACACGCACACGGTTGGTGGGGTTTTGATCCTGAGTGCCGTAGGGAGACTGAGGGGAAATGGGAAGGCAGAGCATAATTCCTAAATAGAGACAACAAGAGATGGATTTGTGACCGAGCGACTCTCAGCCCCGCAGAGAGAGAGAGAGAGAGAAGAACCGACGACAAAAGGGACGAGGCAATGAAAAGACAAGACGACAAAAGCAAAGCCGCAGCTCAAGTGTCTTATCCTGGGTTAAACTGACGGGACCGATAAGATGTGCAATCACAACGGGTCATTAATTAAAAATAAATCTGGAGACAAACAGATCTTGAACGGATGGGAGCTTAAGAAAGACTGAACTGCTGGTGAATGTGAATGTCTGCTGGTGGCCGTTGAATCACTCTCAACGTGGCGGCACTTAGGCCTGTCACAATACATACTCGTCTAATCACAATTATTTGAGATGATAATCGCAATTATTTTTTGCATAATCGTCAATCGTTTCCATGTTGAAAAATGTCCATACATTTTCAAATATTTTTCACAGCTAGCAGATCAACTATTTCCACTATTTCTTTTTTTTATATATATATTTTTTTAATTATTCTGATTCCTTTGTATATTTAAGTCATTTGTCATATCTGCCCTGTGCAATTTGTGATTACGAAGCCTAAAAGGCAAACCAAAATTAATCCAATGTTCAACGCAAAAAACACAATTAAATCGTTAATCGCAATAATTTGTGCGATAATTAATCATCAACTTAGATCTGTAATCGTGACAGCCCCTAGCAGCACTGGCATGGTGAAATAATGTCTTTCTCCACACAAAATGCCATGAATTAGCGACAGGTTGTGAGCTTCTATGTCTGCTATTTTTGCTACACATCATACAAACAATACTGTAACTGTAGAGCTAGCCTCGGAAACCAGGGCGTTTTTATTTGGAGGAAGGGAAATAAAAACACCTGGGGGTAATATTAGGCGGAAATAGCTTATACAACACACACACACGGCGTGACACGTGGAGTGCATGTAGATTGGCAATTTTAGGGTACAAATTTAATGTAGAGCAGTGGTTTTCAACCAGTGGTCCGGGGACCAGCAGTAGTGGTCCTCGAAGGGATACCAGGTGGTCCCCAGCTAAATGATGGAGAGTTGGTAACCAAATGGACCCTTATTAACAGTTGTGGTGACCTCTGAATGGAGCCGTGGTAGTGTATGACCGGACCAAGGACTGGACCTCTGCCAAGACCCAGACAGCCCAGCTGATTCCCTGATTGATAATAGGCGGCACGCTGCTCAATGCTCTGGAGACCACACAGGACCACCACTTTTTACTGAATCAGCACAATAATGACTCCATGTGACTGGAGATTACAGCTCCATACCAGTGGTTTTCAACCAACGGTCCGGGGACCACCGGTCTTTGAGGCGGTTCCAGGTGGTCCCCAGCATGGTGGAGAGTTGGTAGCCATAATTATGGACCCTTATTAGATCTATAACTCTTGAGAGCATAAAACGTAACCAAATGGACCCTTAAGGGTTCATTTGGTTACGCCCTGCCGCTCCATGTACGCTCTGCTCAGTCGTTGACGGCTTTCAAATCCCTATTAAAGACTCATTTTTACTTTGCTTTTCGCTTTTAATTCAATTTAATTTAAGTCTACCCATGTACGATGTTCCCATGTACTGCTTATTGTATTTTACATTTTGCTCTCCGACACCTTGAAATAATGCTTTTCCTTCCTCTTTGCTTTTTTTCTAAATTCTATCCTCTTTTTTTCTCCGTTTGCCTCGGTGTATGTTATTATGCTCTGTAATGTGAAGCACTTTGGTTCGACCTCATTCGTTATAAATGTGCTATACAAATAAAGTTTGATTTGATTTGGTTACATTTTATGCTCTCAAGAGTTACATTATTGTTATTTGTTATCTGCATACCTTCATTTACAAGAAGTCTACACAATTAGAGAAAGTAGAAGAATTGTTATTTTGATCAACACTTACGTATATGTTATCCAACGACAACAAAATATTCTTTAGGAACAAAGAGGGAAGACAAAATAGGAAATGATGATGTGGATGTCATGATCCAGTCAGAACCAACGTGGCACCATCACCATCATGTGGATCTGGGCCTTAATGTGGCCACTCACTGGTTAGCCTGTGATTTCAGTCCGTTATCACTTCAGTCAACCATGACATATCTATAACATAGCACACAGCCCATTTGTGCGTGCGTGCGTGCGTGCGTGCGTGCGTGCGTGCGTGCGTGCGTGCGTGCGTTGTGATGTGATGTGATGAGGAAGTCCTGCAGCAATGTGTCACTGAAGTGTGATTCCACCGCTTGAAGATTGCCAACATTTAAAAAATGTGTCAACAACAATGTCACAACTGTCAGCTTTTTTTTCATATACAAAAAGTATAGAATAGGGCTTAAGCGGTTAACCACATGGACCCTAGAGTAACGTCCCTTAGGGCGAGAATAGCCGATCTACAAGCTCACAATACATGATGTGCACGTGTATGTACGTGCGACTGTGCGCGTGTTCGTGTGCGTGTGTGTGTGTGGCTGGAAAATGGAATTGTTGTGGTTCTGCCCGGCTCCTTTGGGGTGTCTTTCTGTGATTGGAACATAAGGGGCCCAATGAGAGGACTGCCACAACCACACACTCTCTCTCTCTCCAGTAACTCTTGTCTCTTACTTTGACTGTATCTTGTCGAATGCTCAAGCATACATACACGTGCGTGCAATTCATCAGGACCAGATGTAGCTACAAGTAAAGGAATTAGAGAGAGAACATTCCCTGTTCCAGAGATAATGGACAGCACACAGCGGTTTCTGACAAGATCTTTCTCAAGGAGAACACACACACACACACACACACACACACACACACACACACACACACACACACACACACACACACACACACACACACACACACACACACACACACACACACACACACACACACACACACACACACACACACACACACACACACACACAGTAACCTTACATCATATACAGGTAATGAGATAAATGTAAATCTGATGTAAGTCTATGTTTGGAATAACAAACAGAACATTAATAAAGAAAATGCCCGTGAGGGAGACATCTCCTCTCTGCTACTGCAACATTTTGATTTAAAAAGAGAAAACGGGGAGAGAAACAGAGAGCAAGAGAGAGAGCGAGAGAGCGAGAGAGAGAAAGAGAGAAAGAAAGAAAGAAAGAAAGAAAGAAAGAAAGAAAGCAAGCAGAGTGAGAGGGACCAGCGTGAGACTGCCCCTGGGAATCAGACGTGGTGGAGCAGGAACCCTCGAGCGGAGAACAGAGGAACGGAGGAGGGAATTCTTCTGGTATTTTTTTTTTTTTAACATCTCACCATATGCTCCTCTTCAGCTCCTCTCTTCTCCTCCTCCTCCTCCTCCTCCTCTCCTCCCCTCTCCTCCTCCTCCTCCTCCCTCCCCTCTCCTCCCTCCCCTCTCCTCCCCTCTCCTCTCCACCCCTCCTCCTCCTCCTCCTCCGCAGGTGAGCACAGCAGTAGCTCCGCGGCTGGCTCTCCACGGCCGTGCATTCTGCACTGCATGATCTTTCAAATGGATAATAATAAGTCTAGAATGACTGACAGACAGAAGGATGATCATTTTATCACCGGTGGAACAGTACAGCATGTCATTCAGAGAGAGAGAGAGAGAGAGAGAGAGAGAGAGAGAGAGAGAGAGAGAGAGAGAAAGAGAGAGAGAAAGAGAGAGCCGCCGTCAGACAAAGATAACAAATAATTGGGGGAGAAATGAAATAAGCCTGCCAGACAGCACATCGATTTATAAGACGAGGACACAGTCCAATCCTCTGCACTTATTTGTCGATTTGTGTAACTCAAGGGAGAGAGAAGGAGAAAGAGCAAGGAGAGGGAGGGGTCAAGAGGTTGGGAGGGCAACAGACAGGCGGTGAGATAAAGCGAGCATCATGGTGAGCAGCAGAGAGAGAGAGAGAGGCTGGAAGCGTCTCCCTCCCACTAGCAGGTACAGTAGATCAATAGCAGCGGTCAGTCCACCTCCATGTCTGCTGCTCACCACTGGTGGAAAGTACATTTACTCAAGTACATTTACTCAAGTACTGTAGGCTTGGGTGGTCGGTAGTGCTGTCGCCTCACCGCTAGAAGGTTCTAGATTAGATTCCCGCTGGGGACGCTGTGGGCGCTGGGGGCGTGTTCCATCCTCTCATACCCGAGGCGGGGTTGGCGAAAGGGCCTTTCTGTGTGGAGTTTGCATGTTCTCCCCGTGTCCCCTAGGGTAGGTACCCTCACAAAAAACATGCAGTAATTCTGGTCTCTAAACTACCTCCCCCTGGCCAGCCGAGGCGCCTGATGGAGGGGAAAGGAACTGGTCGGAATAACGTGTTCCTTCCACGCACTAGGTCCGGCTGGGGAAATTCCCCCGTCAGGTGAAAAGAAGCAGCTTGGACTCCTCATGCATAGAAGGAAGCATAAGGTCAATCCGCTGCCCCCCAGGTTGGCAGGGAAGTGTAGTGCCCAGGATTACATTAGATAATTGACACTGGGTGAATAAATGGGTTGCAAAATCGTGGGATAAAAATTACTGTAAGCTTACTTAACACTTACTTAACTTTTGACTCCTGAACTCGAGTTACACAAGCTAATTGACTGTAGAACATTTTCCCTCCCGTTTGCGAGTTGCCCGAGTTATGTTTTCATTGTTTTATCCATGTTTTTAATCGGTTTTAAGTTTAAGGGCTTTCCCCCGGACAGAGTGGGATAGGTGACACGTTTTGATGACATCATCGCAAAAAGGTCCGTCGCTCCGGCGTGCAAAGGGTTATGGGAAATTGAGTCCCAAATCATTAAAATGGCGGGGGTGGAGCGGTGCGGAGCGCTTCCTCCTCCATTCTGTTGTTGTGATCACCACTTTGGAATATCTTTGAACACTACAACAATTACACCGTTTTAAAGTGGATTTTGACAAGCAACTCGGCGGTCGGTGCAGTGGCTCTTCAAAGGTAACTTAAAACACGGCAGTGAAACCTGAAACACGATTGTTTAATGTTGTTTGTCTTTTACTCCACTACATTTATTTGAAAATTTTAGTTATTATATACTTTGATTATTATTACAAAACATACACAAAACACTTCAGCACTTCCTATATACATTTTGGCCATTTGAAAATAGGCGATCTACAAGTAGTCACAGAATATTCATCTTCAGTACGATCGCACACCGGATTGGTAATGAGACGCTCGTTGTGCGTTCGTCGAAAAATCGTCCATTGGAATGATACGAGGAAGAGAACTTACGAGGCAGAGAAAATAAGTCTACCAGGAAGTAAAACGGAGGTGGAGTTTTACGACCACATGAGTTTCTGTGGATTTGCAAGGTTGATCGTAGGTTAGCTAATAGCGCCATCTAGTGGAAACACTGAAAACACGGTTTGGACGTGTATACACGTAACTGGCACCGATGGAGCTGGGGTGGCGGTGCAGAGCAAACACCGCATAACAACACCAGCAACGCATATGCAGAGGAACGCAGGAAGAATCCAGTCTTAGATGAGCTTAAATACCTCGCCCAATAGGACGGTCCTCTGATTGCCACATCAGCGAATGACATGTGGGTCTTGCATAACACTGAATGAGCCCCTCGAGTGTATCTGACTCCGCAAGCTACGTATCATTTAGTGATTTCTTTGTACATTTAAGCTATCTGTCATATCTGCCCTTTGGCATGTTTGCTTACAAAGCCTATTAAAGACAAACAGAAATGTAATCGTTGTGCATTATGTTCTAATTGTTCAACAGCAACATTCCACGATGGTGACAGACAGCCCTAGGAGCTACAGATGGATATATGAGAGGCTTGGCTGTGTTTTTGAACAGCCTCCGTGCCTCTGATACAAACCATTCTGTGTTTTTGAACAGCCTCCGTGCCTCTGATACAAACCATTCCAGAAACATTAGTCCACCGGCAGATTGTGCTGCTCCCACGATATGATGAACGACAACTCAAATCTCAGTTTCCACAGAGGAATTACAACGCGTGCACACTAGTACTTCATCAACTACATGAAAAACACAAATTTAGTCATCTTTGTTTGCTACAAAAGGACCATAAGTTGTTCACGTCGTAGCCAATAAAGATTACATTCTCTGCTTCTATGGTCACGTCACGTTACCTCCTTCCCACTCCACTCCTCCTGTCCTCTCCCCTAGTTTCCTCCCCTGACCTCTCGTCTCCTCTGACGACTCACGTTGCCTCCTCTCCTCTCTTTTCCACTCCTCCTATAATTTCCTCTTCTCTAGTTTCATATCCTGGTTCCCAAACCTTTTAGCCTGTGACCCACGCCGCATTTGTCAGCTTGTAGATGGGCTATTTTCACTACTTCTTAAACATTGTTTTAAAATGTATGGAATTTCTTAAGATATTTATTTTATTTATTCATGAAATTACTTTGAAAAACCGCGTGCACGCATCCGCCTGGGTGACGGCAGATGGCACTTGGGGGGCATGGGGAGGTCAGTTCAACATATGGAATGAATTCTGTACTGGCCATATATGAAGCGTGTCTTGAGTGACTGTGTACAGGGTTTGATGAGGTCAGATCAACAAGAGTTGCTGGCCGGCTCCATATATGCAGATCTAGGTCTTCTCCATGTATGGATATCCAGGGTTAGATGAGGTTATGTTGTGATCTTCATATATGGAGATGCCATATATGGTGGCTTGACACGTGGCCATAAATGGAGGCGTTAAAGGTCTCCATTATGTCACGTGTTGTCACAAGGTCAGATCCATATATGGAGATCTAAGGGTCTCCATGATATCACGTGATGTCACAAGGCATGATGGATTGGCAACCATATATGGCGGTGTGACGGACGTGAGAAGCAGGATTTCATACTAGTAAATGTGACCTTTGGTCGCAACAAATACAGTATTATTTGTTTGTTGGAGGTTCTTGATGTTTAAAAAGTTTGAGAACCACTGCTATGTTAACTCTTAATCTCTTGACCCTTGGATCATGATTTAATTAAGGGTCCATTTTCAGCCCCTCAGAGCTCAACCGACACTTTTTCTTTGCAGTGCG
>NC_136809.1:43888918-43893918 GCF_951216825.1 Electrona antarctica
GCACTGGAGTGGAGTTAACGGCAGCGATGGGGAGGGGGGCGGAGAGAGAGAGAGAGAGAGAGAGAGAGCGAGAGAGAGAGAGAGTCATTTGGACAACTATCCACAAAAATGTAATTTGATCAGTGTTTTAAGGTCTCTATTGTTCCACTGGCCTTTTTGCCAAGAGCTGTTATATTTTTTATTATCACAGACACACTACAGAGTATAGATGGCCCCTATAGCAGTGAGTGGGTGGATGCAGGTCAAGGCAGGGCTGAGAGTCAACATATGCATGGCTGCCTGCCTGCCCTGGTTTATGTATAGGCTACAGTCTATGATACATTTATTCATAAATTACACTTTCTGTATATGTATGCCTAATAGTCTGTCTGTCTGTCTGTCTGTCTGTCTGTCTGTCTGTCTGTCTGTCTGTCTGTCTGTCTGTCTGTCTGTCCATAGAACATTGGCTAAGTGTGTGTGTGTGTGTGTGTGTGGGGGGGGGGGGGGGGGGGGGGTTCTGCAAGCAAGTACATCTGCTATATCTTTGAAAATAATTATTTTAATAATATTAAAAAAGTTTCAGATGGGGGTCTGCGGCCAAATCAATTTGGGGGTCCTCATCAAAAATATTGAGAACTATATAGTGCTCCAGTCCAGACTAGAGCAGTGGTTCCCAAACTTTTCAGGTGGAGACTCCAAAGAGAGATTAGACAGACAATTGACTTCCCACTTGGTGAGTGTATAGCAGAGGACCAACAGTGTCCAGCAGTGTGAAGTCCATCCCATCAGCGGTTCTCCTGGCCTGCTCCAATAGGCACACATTTCCAACGCTGTCGGGCGGAAACCTCTCAGGCCCCATACACACGTACAGAAAGCATGTTCTGTGTTCTGTCTGTGTTTGATGGCCGCCTCAATGCTTTTCCAATGCCAGTCACATGGTTTGACCAAACACTTGTGTTTGATGGCTGTGTTCTGCCCATCAAACAAAAATGTTTGGTCAAACCATGTGACTTCCATTGGAAAAGCATTGAGGCGGCCGTCAAACACAGACAGAACATGCGTTTGATATGTGTGTATGAGGCCTTACAGTATGTCCATATTTAATGTTTTCGTGATTTATTTTTCCGTAAACTAAAAACTAAACTAATTTTCCCACCCAACAGAGACAAACTGCTCATGCGTGTGACGTTCACACTTGACTCTCTGGCAGGTTTATTGCTGAGTGAGGACACAAAGGAAGTCCTGTGTCTGACTGTCCATTGGATGAGCGATCTCCACAGCCGGCCCGCTCCCAAACGCCACGCACTGGGTATATGGATGCTGCACTAGAGCAGTGGTTCCCACACTTTTCCGTGTCAAGGACCCCCAAATTGACACTAATTAGCCTGCAGACCCCCATAAGAGAAGATATTTACGGCTCTAGCAGTGATTCTCAAACACATTTAAGGACCCCCCAGTTTGACATTAATTAGTCTACGGACCCCCATTTAATGGCATTTCTCTGGGACCCCCCAATTTATATTGTAAAATCAATGTTAATTTAACTCTGAGTGTGTAAAAATGGACCCTAACCGGTCCATTTGGTTCTATTTGTACACTCTCAGAGTTACAGACCCATAAGGGTCCATTTGGTTCCAAACTATCATTTAGCTGGGGACCCCCTGGAACTCCATCAAGGACCCCTGGGGGTCCCCGGACCCCACTTTGGGAACCACTGCACTAGAGTCATTACATCTGAATACCAATCACCTGGAAATGCACAAAGTCACTGACTGACTGACTGACTGAATTAATGGATTTATCCACAGGACCAAACAAGGCCCCGTATAACAAAGGACAATTATTCACACCCTCATCTGTAGCCTAATTCCATCATATACTGTAATGAGCAGCGGCGTTACGTACATTTATTTAACATTTACTTTACTGGAGTATTTCCAATTTCCTATATTTATACTTCTACTCCATTACATCTTGGAGCCAAATATTGTACTTTTACTCCACTACACTTTTGTTGAAAACTTTAGTTACTTTGTAGATTTTGATTATTATTACAAAACGCACTAACCACTTCAGCCATTTTGGCCATTTTGAAAGTAGCCGATCTACAAGCTCACATTGTAGATCTGCTATTTATAAAAGATTTTTGAAATTCTGTATAATGAGTACTTTCTACTTTTGGCACTTTAAGTACAGTTTGATGCTTTTGTACTTTTCCTCAAGTAAATTTTTAATTCCGGACTTTTACTTGTAACAGAGTATTTCTATGCAATATTGATACTTTCACTTAACTAAAAACATTCCAGTGTGTTATTTTCCGCCACTGGTAATGAGTTATTGGAACTACGTGTGCTGCGTGTTAATTTGAAGTTTGGTGTTCGGAGGCGTCAGGCCCGCCGTAGCATGAACTCTGTGCAGTCATGGAGTTGATGGAGTGACGGAGGGAGAATGAGGGGGGGTGGGGGAGAGGAGCACGCACGCACACACACACACACACACACACACACACACACACACACACACACACACACACACACACACACACACACACACACACACACACACACACACACACACACACACACACACACACACACACACATGCACACACACACACACACACACACACACACACACACTTATGTGGGTGTGCTGACCTAGAACAGTAAACACAATCAGCGGTGCGGCAGATTCCCATCAGCGCTATGTAAATGAGACAGAGCTGTAAACATGCTTTTGTTGCAGAAACTCCTCAGCTCAGTGGGTAGTAGTAGAAGAAAACACATCCTGAGTGTGAGAACACAGACACGCACGCACGCACGCACGCACGCACGCACGCACGCACGCACGCACGCACGCACGCACGCACGCACGCACGCACGCACGCACGCACGCACGCACGCACGCACACACACACGCACACACTCTCAAGCATGCACGCACGCACGCACGCATGTGCTGTACACACACACTCGGAAGATAATGGCTGGGCACATTTGAGATAAGGTTTTTTCTATCAAGATAACTTAAGTGGATCAAATAGAATGGAGGGCTTGATTTCATAAGCCTCAGAGAACATGGGCGCGCACAAGACGATGGGCACGCACACACGCATACACACAAGACGATGGGCACACACACACACACACATACACACCAGACGATGGGCACGCACACACGCATACACACAAGACGATGGGGCGCACACGCATACACACAAGAGGATGGGGCACAAAGCCTTTGCAGATGGGGGTACGATGGGGCAAATGCATATCAATTTGGGGACCCTGAAGGTTTGAGAACCACTGGCCTATAGAAGCAGAACAGCAAGTCCAGTGTGTGTGTGTGTGGGGGGGGGGGGGGGGGGGGGGGGGGGGGGCTGTATAGGACAATATGGAGATGAATCAATAATGTTTGACTGTTTCCAGGGTTGCCAGATTGTGTGAGAGAAATAAGCAACCATGAAGGTCTATGAAAACAAGCCCAAAAGAAGCAACTAGGCTGATAACGAAATCTGGTATGGGTGGTCCCTGGCATAAAATATTTTTAGATGTAGGCCTATAGGGTCCTTAGTTGGACAAATACATGAATGTGGAGATGAGATGACCTGACGAAGATGTGACTGATACATCGAAATGTATTTTCTTTTTTACTTGCACCCTGATAATAAAATAAGGGCTTAAACTGTCTGAGTTGCTCCAGTGCCTCCTTACATTAATGTGGAGGTCCTTGACATGGAAATGTGTGAGAATCACTGGTTTAAACAACATTTGGAAACAAGCCCAAATAAACAAGCCCCCCCCCCCCCCAACCAAACCAACCACAACCCGCATTCCCGCAACCACCAATATTTACAAGCAACTTTACAGAAAAAGAAGCCCATACAACGTCACTTAAAGCTATAATAAGCAGACATGGCAACACTGACCGCTTCCCAGTACTGGTGTTGCATATCAATGATTGTGCAGCTTGTCAACACAATAGACTGACCCAGTGCCATCTCAACTGTCAGGCTGTGTGTGTCAAAAGAATTCCACAGCCGAGGGATTCAACGATGCACTTCAATATATGTGCTGTACTAGATGGCATGTATGGATTATAGATGGCAACTATAAATTAAATTGGCATGTGATATGTTATGTAAATGCACTCTGTGTGTGAGCGTGCGTGCGTGCGTGCGTGCGTGCGTGCGTGCGTGCGTGCGTGCGTGCGTGCGTGCGTGTGTGTGTGCGTGCGTGCGAGAGAGATTGAGAGCGAGAACGGAAAAATGAGAAACCACCAGAATGTCGAGAAGAAGAGAACATTTCCATGGGTACCAGTATCGTCAATTAGAAGCTACCAACAAAAGCTCCTCTTTCTGTATAACAAGGGAATTAATTATTAAAGGCTGTAGCACCATGAAAGCTATGGTGTTGGATTTATTGCCTCTGATCTTGCATTTCATAGTGGGAGATATACACACCTGCAGAGACACACACGGCCTGATCCAGCCACGCACAAAAACATTAACAGTATCAAATAATACCCCCCAGAGAACGCACATGCAATTACACAATCCTAATCTCGGCGTTGGGTAGTGACATTATAGGGGTCAGGCAACACCTTATTCACCGGGCACTGAGTCTGATCGCCGCTGCCGGATAATGCACTCGCTCCTTCATGGGAGATTACAGAAGGTAATCATCATAGTGCTCCAGTCGGGTTAAGAACTGACAGCCAGTCTGGACAACTGACCAATTACAGCATTCGCGTCATATAGGGGGAGATCGTAATGTGGCGAACCGATGCCTGGCGTGGGGAGGAAGGTGAGTGCTGGGAAGGCAGGAAAAAAGGTGGCTGGGGAGAATATATCACTCGCCATGAATCTGAGTTTAACTGCAGAGATAAACGGAACTAGACACGAATACTAGAACGCTCGCCTCGGGCGTACAGCCGGCGTACCTGCTCTGCCTGGTATTCCTAAACGTAACCTCAGTAAACTATGCCTAAACTGTTAAACCTAACCTTATTCCCAACCTTAA
>NC_136809.1:43901418-43933918 GCF_951216825.1 Electrona antarctica
CACCACCCGCCCGCCACCAGAGGGGGTTACTACCTGTGAGTGGGGAGTGTTGAATATCAACATCCTAATAGACCAATTATTTGTTTGCTTTACTATGAGAGCCAGCAGAACATGTCTGTCTGTCTGTCTGTGTGTCACGCTGTAACACCACCCGCCCGCCACCAGAGGGGGTTACTACCTGTCAGTGGGGAGTGTTGAATATCAACATCCTAATAGACCAATTATTTGTTTGCTTTACTATGAGAGCCAGCAGAACATGTCTGTCTGTCTGTCTGTGTGTCACGCTGTAACACCACCCGCCCGCCACCAGAGGGGGTTACTACCTGTCAGTGGGGAGTGTTGAATATCAACATCCTAATAGACCAATTATTTGTTTACAAACATTGGGACTGGGCGCAGGTGACTGTTTCATGTAATCAATTCCCAACAGATCTCAAAACCTGTTGTTTTGGGGAGCGCTGGTTTCAGTCCATTCAACCTCCTCTTGTGAGTTGGCTAGTGAAGTGCACCCTAGGAGACATTTATACTTCAAAGCCCAACAGTGTTGCGCACAGAGAACAGCTGATATACAAGCTCACATCGCATCACAGATGCGACTGTTGTGAGCGTAGAGGTCTGCGTGCGCGACACCATCGTGGGACGAAGCATACATTATACTTGATGGGCTGCAGGTGCGCGTGCAGCCGTGCACAAATAGGCTCTGCTGCCGTAATCATGAGCGCACCTCCCGTTCTTATGACAGCGACTGGAGGTGTGGTTTTGAGGACAACTGTTTTGAATTGCTATTATTGTTCAAACACAACAGAAACCAAGGATTATATATTTCAAGGGCGAGAGATCACAATAAAAATCCTAATCATTCTTCCTCCACACTTGGAGAAAAACAGCATCTGAAAGTTTGATGGTTCATTATTTACACGTGAGTGCAGTTAGAACTTTTCCATTGCATCTTATGAGAGGTGGTGTTCTTCTGCTGCCTTTATGTGCACGCATGCTGTTGCTTATCAGTGTGACGTCGTCTGATAAGGCGTACATCCAAAAATTATGACAGGCAATTCCTGCTGTCAAAATATGACCCCCCCAGTCAAAAAAACACTTGAAATAGACACGCATGCTTTCCAAGGTGTGATTTGGGGTCCTAAGGATGAATACAAAATGAATATCAACATCTTAAAACCAAAATGTTGAATTGTGGGTTTGAGTCCTAACACCACACCAAAGTTCAGAAACTAGTCACCAAAAGCCAAATCTTGCTGATTTCTTACAAGTCCGCCCCCCGCTAATAGTACAAATCAATGACAAAATTTAAATTCTTTGCAGGGACAGTAGACGCATGCTTTCATTTCATATTTTAGAAGTGAATTGAATAAGGTTCGAAGGCCATACCTCATTCCGGGACCAACTGAAATACGTGCACATTCACAGTGTATCTAATATGTTTCTAACGATATAATTATTTGCCATTCTACAGCAGTTCAGCATATTCCAATTTATTGTTTTGGAAAATAGTTGGCAGTAAATATCAAGTATTCCATGAGTGGGATAATAAACTAAAGTACTGGGTTTGAGTACTTCGTCTACCACAAGTATAGCTGGTGCCAGCTATGGCCGCTATATTGTGGAATTGCCTATTTAAGTTGTAAAAAACGACTTCTTCGACCCGTTGAGGGCTTGGCTATAATGCGCAATGGGTCAATGCCCCCCCCCCCCCCCCAATGGGAGAAAGAGAAAGAAAATGTTTATTCCACTGTGTAACTCTAAAACCTGTGATTGGCCATGGGGTCTAACGCCACGCGTGTGTGTGCCGCAGTGAATAACGTGTGTTATTGAGAGACACACACACACACACACACACACACAAAGTGTACACTTTGAACGAAGGCAGACAGCGATGTGTCTTTGGCCACTGACCGTGCTGGGTACCTTTCCTACCTATACCGAATGTCACCATCCATCAGCATCACCTGCCGAATGTCACCATCCAATTAGCATCACCTGCCGAATGTCACCATCCAATTAGCATCAGGAGCGTCCCACGGAGCTCATGTAGTCAGTGTGTGTGGGGGGAGAGAGAGAGAGAGAGAGACAGAGAGAAAGAGAGAAAGAGAGACAGAGAGAAAGAGAGAAAGAGAGAGCGAGAGCACGTGCCTTATGCCTGGGTGTGTGACATGACATGACATTTAAGCTGGTGGATTTGAGAGGCCCTCACTTTCCTTGCCCTTCCACACACCATATCACACAGCATAATATAAGCCTCCAGCCCTCTGGGCCTGTCCATCCAAGCACTCAACACAAAAGAGCCAAACTGAATCGCTCTAGTCTGCACTCTAACATCAATACGTCCATTGTTGTGACGCTTGGCGGGACAAAATAGCATCGTAGCACAGAGCAGAAAGTCAACGTTCACATAGCACCGTATAGCACAGAGCAGACAGTCGACGTTCACATAGCATCGTATAGCACAGAGCAGACAGTCGACGTTCACATAGCACCGTATAGCACAGAGCAGACAGTCAACGTTCACATAGCACCGTATAGCACAGAGCAGACAGTCACGTGAAATGCAAACGTTGTGTGAGCCCGCCGTGACGGAACACAGAGAACCTTGTTGTGAGCTGGGCAGAAGTGTGGGGACGAGAAAGAAAGAAAGAGAGAGAGAAAGAAAGAAAGAAAGAAAGAGTCATAACAGGGT
Source organism: Electrona antarctica (assembly GCF_951216825.1). Taxonomy (NCBI): domain Eukaryota; kingdom Metazoa; phylum Chordata; class Actinopteri; order Myctophiformes; family Myctophidae; genus Electrona; species Electrona antarctica. The sequence continues at coordinate 43,904,111 of NC_136809.1, forward strand.
GATGACTGTCTGGGACCCTCAGCTATGATGATAATCCCATTAGGACTGCACTGGCTCCGATGAGTAGGCTATGGTGCTCTGCGACAGCAAGAGAGATTACTTTTATCAGTGTGTGACTGTGTACCACTGTGCGCATGTGTGTGTGTGTGTGTGTGTGTGTGGTCAAACATGTGCATGAGCGCGGGTCCTCCGCTGACCCTCCTAATTGTCAGACGTGACTCAGGCGAAGGTAATTACAGCCACAAAGGCAAACGGGGCAGCACACAAAGGCTACGGCTCGCCCAGGAGTCCCCTGACTAATGGCTAATGGTGCCATAAAGGATGGAGTCGCACGTACACGTGTGTGTGTGTGTGCACACACACACACACACACACACACACACACACACACACACACACACACACACAGCCGTGCCTGTCTCCCTATCACACAGAAGCATCGCACAGTCATAGAGAGAGAGAGACACTGCATGGGAGGGAACAATGTCTCTCTCTCACACTGCATTAGAGAGCAGGAGATAGATGGGTTTCTGCTGAGAGCTCATCTGAGCGTCCTCCTCTGTTCTCTGTCCTACGGCTCTGACCGTCTCACCACGGTCCACTTCCACAGGAGGCTCTGTTCTCCTGACCGCCTCACCACGGTCCACTTCCACAGGAGGCTCTGTTCTCCTGACCGTCTCACCACGATCCACTTCCACAGGAGGCTCTGTTCTCCTGACCGCCTCACCACGGTCCACTTCAACAGGAGGCTGTGTTCTCCTGACCACCTCACCACAGTCCACTTCCACAGGAGGCTCTGTTCTCCTGACCGTCTCACCACGGTCCACTTTCACAGGAGGCTCTGTTCTCCTGACCGCCTCACCACGGTCCACTTCCACAGGAGGCTGTGTTCTCTGACCGCCTCACCACGGTCCACTTCCACAGGAGGCTCTGTTCTCCTGACCGTCTCACCACGGTCCACTTCCACAGGAGGCTCTGTTCTCCTGACCGTCTCACCAAGGTCCACTTCCACAGGAGGCTCTGTTCTCCTGACCGTCTCACCACGCTCCACTTCCACAGGAGGCTCTGTTCTCCTGATCGTCTCACCACGGTCCACTTCCACAGGAGGCTCTGTTCTCTGACCGCCTCACCACGGTCCACTTCCACATGGAGGAGGATTAACCCGTCCAGACCGTGAAGGCGTCTGTGTCACCTGAGATTTTAAACCACTTTATATATCCATTTATTATTTATCCTTTTATTCTATTCAAAAAATAGCATACAAGATCGCAGCGCTTTTGAAAAATCTTGATTTTTTTGCTAATCTTTGAATATAATATATATATATATATACTATTTTAAAGCAATTTTTTTTTAATTAAAATGCTTCTGGGTGGTCCCTGGAACAAAGTTTGTTTGTTCCCGTTTATTAGATGTTTTTAAAGGTGTGATGCTTCTTATGTTTTTATCATTGTAGCACTTTGAGATTCTGATGAATGTAAAGTGCGTTATAAATAAAATATTATTAGAACCACTGACGTATAGAGAAACAAACGTTTTTTTTTAAATATATTTATTAATATTATTATATTTATTTTTAGAATCAGCCGCTCAGGTCTAAATGGCTTAAGCTCCGTAACCCCCCCCCCCCCCCACCCCGCCCCGCCAGACTAAACTCTCTATTGAGGAATCATCTAGCTGGGTGTAATCCCTGTGTGAAGCCAGAACCCTGTATTGGTACTAGTGTTACATTTTATCTCTCACTGCGTCTGGTACACGGCACGCACCCCACCAGAGGTTTCCACCGGTAACATTAGGATGTTTTGTCTGCGTGAGGGGAACATGGCCTCGGGGTTGTTTGAAATCGTTTTGGTATAAATGGAATAAACAGAATTAGTTTACTTTCAGATACACTACACCCGCGGGGGGAATGCAGCAGGAAGTAATTGAAAGGGGCAGACTGGAGTTCTTTTTTTTTCCCTCCCAAATTATGACGTTGAAAGACATTTTAATGCATTTGCTCTATATTTATAATTAATTTAGTTATTACAAGGCCGATGCCCGTTGGGAACACATGCCCCTCCGGTTATGCAATGCCCATTGCATAGGTAATACCACTCTGTTTGTCTGTTTCAGCTTTATGCCCAATATATGGAGATTTCTGTATCTGTGTCTGTGTCCCTTTTATGCCCAAAAAGGGACACCTTCCTCAGTGGCAGTGGGATAAAACAGCAGTGACAACATAGAAACGTGTGTGGGGAGGATGAATCAATTGGCATAACGACTAAATTGGGGGTAAACCGTTTTGGGGTGAATTTATACGTACACCGAGTATAACACAGGTAGCATATCTTCTTGTTCTACTTCATTCACGTATTTTCCAATTCATACATTTCCCACTCTATTCTATTCTCCGCAGAACGAGGACAGTGCAATGTCGATGACATTTAGCCTCGCAGACCCAAATCTAAATATTTTGTTCGATTTTGTCCCCAATTCCATGCTGTATTTATGTGGTACCATAGGAGAGACAACAGGCAAATGTTGAACAAAATAACATTTAAAAAAAAATATATATTCTCGAATTGTGTAAAGATCTATAAGGGTCCATTTGGTTACCACCTGGAACCCCCTCAAGGACCACGGGTGGTTCCCGGACCACTGGTTGAGAACCACTGCCCTACAGTTATGCAGCCACTTTGCTTGCAATATGGTAGGAGGCTTTGTGAATGAATTATACCTTGCCGCGCGTCGGTGTCGCTCTGCCCAAAATAGTCCATCGTCACGCAAGCTTTGTTGATTGACCATTTTTGGACGAGTGTTATGTATGCCACTGCTCTGTAAACACAGCCACACTGACATGGATGCATGCGTTTAATAACCGTATGGTGATTAAGGGCGATATAGAGCCAGCATCATGATCCAGCCATGGTGTCTGTCTGAGGGGCAGAGTGGGCTACCCTCTGCCCACGCTACCGTCAGCACAGGCTCCCTGTTTCTGCTGCTCCTACGCACACTGTGTGTGTGTGTGTGTGTGCGTGCGTGCGTGCGTGCGTGCGTGCGTGCGTGCGTGCGTGCGTGCGTGCGTGCGTGCGTGCGTGCGTGCGTGCGTGCGTGCGTGCGTGCGTGCGTGCGTGCGTGCGTGCGTCTGTGTTTATGTGTACGTGTGATTGAGTGTGCGTTTGACTGGATTATATCGATCAAATTTGCAGCTACACCAAGGAGCGACTTCTCAACATCACACTCTCTGACCCCCTGCAGGCGTGTGCATGAGTGTGCACTCACATGCACATACACACACACGCGCGCACGCACACACACACACGCACACACACACACACACACACACGGGCACAGCCACACACACAGGGGGCCTGAGGCACCAAGCACTTAATTTCCTATTCCTCCCACTCTGTCATTTTTCTCCTTATCCTCTGTACCCCTCATTGTAAGCCCCCCCCCCCCCCCCCCACACACACACACACACACACACACTCATAGTCACTATAGCAACCTCACATGGAGGAGACCAATGATCATCAGCCAGAGTGCATAACATGTCACTAAGAATGCGATGGAACCACACATACACACACACACACACAAACCAAAACACCCACACACGCAGGCATGTGCACACATGTGCCTCGAGCAGCGAGCTTCCAGGGGCCTCCAATATATATATATATATATATATAATATATATATATATATATATATATATATATATATATATTTTGTAATTATTATTATTATTTGTAGTAGTAGTATTGCATTGCATCGCAGCCTTCCAATCAGCCTTGTCAATTATTCAGCCTCATCCTGTACGTCCACTTACCACTAGTTGGCAGCAGCTAATAATCATAGTCTAATAGTCATGTCACGTTGACCTATGTGTTGTAATTGTTCCCACTTCCCGGTGTGTACACTAGCAGCGCTGAGAGTTATACACACTGACATTTCTTTTTATAGTTTTTTTTATAATAATAATTCATTATTAAAATGATGACGTCATGAACGGGGGCTCCCGATCCTTAAGGCCGGCAGGCCGCCGCTGCACACACACACACACACGCGCGCACACACACACTCTTTAAGTAAAGTCAAAGACGAGGTCTTACCTTTATTCATGGCGCATCCTGTAGCGTGGAGTTTGAAAGAGGGAGCTGCGGGAGAGGACAGAAGAATATATTTCATTGGCGCTGCGCTGTGTGTGCCCTTGATCTATCAGAAGCTATTGATTGGTTGTTCCACTGTTTTTTTCCTGGCCAGGAAGAATAATATGTTTTAGAATCTCTCTTGCAGGAGACAGAGAGATAGATGAGGGAAAGGGAGGCCATTGAGGGACTAGCCCATAAAACGGGCCAGGCGGACAGACAGACAGACAGACAGACAGACAGACAGACAGACAGACAGACAGACAGGCCTGCTATGGCAGTGGTTTTAAACCAGTGGTCCGGGGACCACCAGCGGTCCTTGAAGGGGGTTCCAGGTGGTCCCCATCTAAATTATGTAAATTGGTAACCAAATGGACCCTTAAAGATCTTTACGGGTCCATTTGGTTTCAGTTTATGCTCTCAAGAGTTAAATTATTGTTAAACATCTGCATTACTTAATTTACAAGAAGTCTACACAATTAGAGAATGTAGAATAATTGTTATTTTGATCAATGTTTGCCTGTTATCTCTTCTAATGGCACCACATCAATACAACATGGAAGTGTGGACAAAAGTCTAAATGTCATCAAATGGTGGTCCGTGACTCCAATGTAGAATAAATAATGGGCCTTGATATGAAAAGGGTTGAAAACCACTGTGCTATGGCGTCACACGTGCCTTGGCTATGCTACTTTGCTGCCACCTCTAGGAGAGACTCGGTATTGCGTCCAGGAAGAAAAATGCTCCATAATAAAGGCATCACATCAGCAGCAGCACCATCCAAAACCAAAACAAGCATATTTTATTGTGAAAACTACAAGGTCCATCTTTGATGAGTGTTTCAGGGTCATTGTACCAAAGTATAAATTAATTTTCAGCTGGTCGTTTGTCTGATTCGAGCTCCATCCCCAGGATGTCTCATATTTCTTAAGCAGTGGTGGAAAAAGTACACATTCTTTTTTTACTTAAGTAAAAGTATCGATACTGCAATGTAGAAACACTCGGTTACAAGTAAAAGTCCGGAATTCACCTTGAGTAAAAGTAGAAAAGTATTGTCATAAAAATGTACTTAAAGTACCAAAAGTAAAAGTACTCGTTATGCACAATGCATTGTGAGCTTGTAGATAGGCTATTTTCAAATGGCTAAAATGTATTTATTTGGGTGGTTAGTGTGTTTGGTAATACATTTTCAAATAATTGTAGTGGAGTAAAAGTAAAAAAATAAAAAAAAAGATCTGAGATGCAGTGGAGTAGAAGTAAAAGTACTGGTAATTGGAAATATACTCCAGTAAAGTACAAATACCAAAAATTGCTGAAGTAAATATACTTGCTTTACACCACTGCAAGGCAAATGCATAATAATAAGCGCAGTGTACTTAAGTGTGTTATCTCTGACAACATCTAAAGATAATGGTTTTGGAGGAGGTGTTTTGATATGAAGCAGAGGAACGGCACCCTGATGCCAGATAGAGTGAGTCACACAGAGAGAGAGAGAGAGAGAGAGAGAGAGAGAGAGTGAGCCTCAAAGAGGGAAAAGAAAAGTGCAGTTCAGTGCTTCCTTCCACACAGTCCGCCGTACGGAGCCTACAGCCTCTCCATCTTTTAATAACAAGCCCAAGAAGACAGAGAGAAAGAGAGAGAGAGGGGGGGGGGGGGGGGGGGGGACGCTTTATATTTAGCCCGGTGACGCCACGAGAACTTTGAGCGCTAACGTGAGAGGAAAAGTCAGTGATGCGTTGGAGAGCAGCATGTTCAATAATGTATCAGATCAGCGCAGCGCTTTTTTTAAAAACAGCTGGGGATGTTCTCTCCACCGAGGCAGGTCAATCTAAGGTGTGACCCAAAAGAAATTGCAATAGTAATCGTTCAAGGTTTTTTATGATCCTTTAGGGTCATCCAAATAACATATATATATAATGTTGAATGAAATAATGAGTGGACCATGTTGTAAAGTCAGGGGTTGAAAGTTGGGGTACCATTAAGATCCAATATAGGGAATCATTTTCAAATTTTCATTATGCTTTAAGTCGCATGTGACGTGTCAGACTAGGGGTGTTTTCATGATTCTGAATCCATTCCAAGCATTAGTTTAGCACGAAAAACACTCCTTGGGCTAAAAACGGCCATAGCCACTTGCACAAATGTGCAAGTCGCATTTGTGATGACAGCTATATGGACATTTTTAGACCAAGGAGTGTTTTTGTGGCCCATTATTGTCTCCACCAGGCCGAAGGCATGGGGAGAGAGTATGTTTTGCACTCCGTCCGTCCGTCCGTGTGTGTGTCCGTCCGTCCGTCCGTCCGTCCGTCCTTCCGTCTGTGAACAGCTAATCTCCGGCACCGTTAACCCGGTCGATGCCACATTTTGCACACACACTCCCTGGATGCCAACGATGAACTTCTGCCCCAAAATATCCAGAACGGCCTGTTATAGCGCCACCAGGAGGCCGCTTTGTGCAATACAAGTTTTTGGACAGTACACCTACAGATCTTCTCCAAACATCACGCAAATTGGTACACAGTCTCTCTAGAGCCATTCAACGAAACGGGTCTTTCAGATTTCTCAGACTCCTTCCTGATTGGCTAAGATTGGCTTCCAAAGTTCGCAGGAGTGCTCAGTTTCAAACAAAATGCTGCAAATCATGAACACATCGTGTGATTTCCGTGAAATTGTGCACGCACATTCCCACTAGGCCGAGGAAGAAATGCCACATGAACATTTTCAACTCAGCCTCATGGTGGCGCTATAACTGGCCGAAAAGTGTTTTTACCTCTAACTGCACGGATCTGTGGATAACTTTGTATGCCAACTCCCTAGAGGCCAAGGAAAAACCTTTGCCTGGAATTTTTCACATCTGCTCTTTATAGCGCCACCAGGAGGCCGACATATGTAAAACACATTTTTTAATATTACTCCTTCAGATTTGAGCCACATTTCACGCAAATCGGTACACATGCTCTTCATAGTCATGTGATCAAGACTGGTTTGTTTGATTTCTCATAATCCACCCTCATTGGCTATGATTAGCTTCTGAGTAGCCCGCTTAGTACCCGTTTTGTACATATCACCACAACTACTCAACGCAGCGTCCGATTGTGGTGAAACTGTGCATGCATACCCACTAGGCTTTGGAAGAAATGCCACTTGACAGTTTTCAAATCAGCCTCATGGTGGCGCTACAACAGGCCAAGCCACGTCACACACACACACACACGCGCACACACACACACACACACACACACACACACACACACACACACACACACACACACACACACACACACACACACACACACACACACACACACACACACACACACACACACACGTTTATATTGCTCCTAAACATTTTGCCAAACATCACACACACACTCCTATCCTCCTGGTGGAGACCTGTGCCCAGAAGGGCACTTTTTCTAGTTTATTCTGCATTTGAGCCACGGACCACCATTTGATGAGATTTAGCCTCTCAGACTGAAAACTAAAGGATATTTTGTTGTAGTTGGATAAGATTTTGTCCACAATTCCATTCTGTATTGATGTTGGTACCGGGAGAGATAACAGGCAAACGTTGGTCAAAATAACAATTCTTCTACATTCTCTAATATTGTAGACTTATTGTAAATTAAATAATGTGGATGTTTAACACATTATAATGTAACTCTTGAGTGTAAATAATCGTGTACTTTTGAATATTTAAGTATTCAAAAGTATTTAAGTATTAAATACAATTTTGACAGAGAAACTTCCACTTGAAGTAGAGTAATATTTGATTATATACTTTGACTCAAGTACTGGAGTTGGTTACTTTGTCCACCACTGCTCTCTCTCTCTCTCTCTCTCTCTCTCCCTCTCTCCCTCTCTCTCTCTCTCTCTCTCTCCCTCTCTCCCTCTCTCTCTCTCTCTCTCTCTCTCTCTCTCTCTCTCTCTCTCTCTCTCTCTCTCCTCTCTCCTCTCCCTCTCTCTCTCTCTCCCTCTCTCCCTCTCTCTCTCTCTCTCTCTCTCTCCTCTCTCTCCTCTCCTCCCTCTCTCCCTCTCTCTCTCTCTCTCTCTCTCTCTCTTCTCTCTCTCTTTCTCCCCCCCTCTCTCTCTCTCTCTCTCTCTCTCTCTCTCTCTCTCTCCTCTCTCTCTCTCTCTCTCTCTCTCCTCTCTCTCTCTCTCTCTCTCTCTCTTTCTTGTGCTCGCTCTGTCCTTCTCAGTGGACTTGGCACAGCTTTTTTACAATCATAAATCATAGACAATCAGAGAGACATCTGGCCTAGAACACATCGACTTTGGAGCAGAGGTAAAGTCTACATTCATATACTGTGTGTGTGTGTGTGTGTGTGTGTGTGTGTGTGTGTGTGTGTGTGTGTGTGTGTGTGTGTGTGTGTGTGTGTGTGTGCGTGCGTGCTGTGCGTGCGTGCGTGGCGTGCGTGCGTTGCGTGCGTGCTATCAGGAGTATCCTTAGCAACATCCAAATCAACATTGATGTGGTGACTTACCACTATAAACACATTGATCCACTGAGCTGCTTCATCTTTGGGAGACGAAGGATTCAGAAATCTCCCCAGAATTCTCCTGCAACAAAGAGAAAGAGAGAGAGCGAGAGAGAGACAGCGAGAGACAGAGAGAGAGAGGGGGGGGGGGGGGAGGGGGGTATGGAGGAGAATGAGAAAAGGAGGAAGGGATTACAAGCAGATTTAGATTTTCACAACTTGGTATTGTTAACAAATTAAACACTATATGCTTCAGTGGAGTCCCCAAATGAAGGGCTCTATACTATACTAGGCTCCTATCCACCTGTTTCCAGTGTCCCATGAGCCTTTGCGTGAAATGTGTGCATCACTTCCCTCTTCCTCATGGCTGTAGCCAAAGTTAATCGTTAATTTAGGAAGACAGTCCGTCCTGAGCCACTACAGGCGACATGGTACAGTACACAAATCCTACAAAATCCTATAGCCTCGGTCCCATGCAGGCTTACTCATCTGCGAAGAGACAAGCCTTGTCACAATATAAGGCAGAGATTGCATAACCGGAAGTGTCGATCCGGTACATCCGTCAGATGTGTTTCCCCCAGATACGATATTTTTCGACCAATCACAACACTTGTTTCATACACGGTCCACATGGACGGCGGGACGTCAACCGGAGATGGCATCTCTTGCTTATTACCGTCTTGGTTGCTGTTGCTGCTGTGACCAGTCTTGTCAGATATTACAAACAGAAACGAGCGGCCAGGTCCAGGGACGTGCAGAGAGTGTTAGAGGGGCAGGGGCTGAAATCCCGTAAAGAGGGCACTTTTGGACAAAAATAGCGAAAATAGCAGATCTACAAGCTCTCAACGCGTCGCGCTGCAACGCGTTGAGAGCTTGTAGATCAGCTATTTTCGGGCCGCAACCCAGCACTCTTTAGCTAGTGGAGATGCGGTGTAACGACATGGATTTCTAAACCAATTTGTTCAACGCAAAATACTGGGTTCAAGTTCAGGAGACTCCAGAAAAAAAGCAATTCTCCTGAATGCTGCCTTCCGGTGTGGCATGGAAAGGAGTGGCATTTGCATTTCTTTCACCATGTAGTAAAAAGTAAACGCTGCATTCGTGGTCTGGAAAGGGCAGTTGTTTTACAGACGGGTAAAAGGGCAGGGGCTGAAGCCCCCTTTGATGTCTATGTGTGCATGTCCCTGACCAGGTCTATGAAAACAAGCCCAAAATAAGAAAGGCTGTGTTTTACCACTTTACCACCGTGGCTATTTGAAAATAGGTTTAATCTGTCTTAAACCCATTTTGACCTGAGATCAGATTCTAAAAATGTCTTCTACATCCCGACAGTTTTCTGAAAAAGCTATGTTTCTATGTCCGTCGTTCTTCGATTTTTCAAAAATAGCAGACCTACAAGCTCGTAGCGCGCCACTCGGTTGTGCGCTATGAGCTTGTAGATCTGCTATTTTTCAATAGCTAAAGCATAACATAATGCTAACACCAAAAGGGGTTCCCGCCCAAAATGGGTTAAAAAAAGAAAAGAAATCACACGTGTGAAGTGAGGGGCGCTCTTATCATCGTACATCATCACATTCCGACCAATCACTTTTGTCGTCCTCACTTTTCTGTCCTCAATTTTTATCCTCACTTTTTAAGCCCTCAGCCAATCAAATCATCGCTATGGGGTGGGCTATACACAGACACACAATAAGAATAAATTGAAATATTTTGAATACTTTTGGCACAATTTATTTTCAAATGGAGGTCCGTGGACAATTACATATAAATCTGGGGGTCCTTGACGTGAAAAAATGTTTAAAAAAAGATTTCAGAACCGTACCACTGGTTTAAACAACATTAGGAAGCAAGCCCAAATAAGCAACTACTACCCTTTTAGAAACAAGCCCAAATAAGCAACTACTACCCTTTTAGAAACAAGCCCAAATAAAGCAACTACACTTTAGAAACATGCCCAAATAAGCAACTACACTTTAGAAACAAGCCCAAATAAGCAACTAAGACTTTAGGAACAAGCCCAAATAAGCAACTACACTTTAGAAACAAGCCCAAATAAGCAACTACACTTTAGGAACAAGCCCAAATAAGCAACTACACTGTTGGGTGCCATTTCTTCTTACGCCTTGGATGACAATTGGATGATTTGAGGCATTTTATTCCAAAAATGTGTTTTGCAAGAATCCACCTGTTGGTGGCGCTATAACAGGTCAATGTGGAAAGGGTGGGATATATTCCTGAGTATTTTTGTTCAAAACGAGCCAATCCTGCAAATCTTGAAAGCCAATATTAGCCAATCAGGATGGAATATGAAATATCGGACAGATCTGTCTTGAGCACATGACTATAGAGATACTGTGTAATGATTTTTAGACAAAATATGGAGGAGTAATATCAAAAAATTAGTTTTACAAAAGTCGGCCTCCTGGTGGCGCTATAACAGGCCGGGGCAGATGTTCATCGTTGGCATCCAGGGAGTGTGTGCGCAAAGTTTGGCATCGACTGGGTTAACGGTACCGGAGATTAGCTGGTAACAGACGGACACACACAAACACGGGTACACACACACAAGACCAAATAAGCAACACTTTAAACACAAACACAAAAAACACAACCAGCAACTACCAATATTTACAGTACAGTAGTGTGCTGGTACAGTACAGTGCGTTTGCGTTTGAGTACACACATACAGTATTGCTGCAGTATAGAGTAGAAAACCCTATTTCTATATTTTTGCCGGTGTTTCGTAATGCCCCACTCGATCATACTAGAGTACAGCCGTCATACTAAATACCAAAAGTAGCAGATCTATAAGCTCGAAATGCAGCTTGAGAGCAAAGAGGCGCATTTTTAGCTTGTAGATCTGCTACATTTGCTATTTTTGTCTCCACCAGGCCGAAGGCATGGGGAGAGAGTATGTTTTGCACTCCGTCCGTCCGTCCGTCCGTCCGTCCGTGTGTCCGTGTGCGTGTCCGTCCGTGTGTGTGTGTGTGTCCGTCCGTCCGTCTGTGAACAGCTAATCTCCGGCACCGTTAACCCGGTCGATGTCAAATTTTGCACACACACTCCCTGGATGCCAACGATGAACCTCTGCCCCAGAATTTCCAGAACGGCCTGTTATAGTGCCACCAGGAGGCCGCTTTGTGCAAAACAAGTTTTTGGACAGTACACCTACAGATTTTGTCCAAACATCACGCAAATTGGTACACAGTCTCTCTAGAGCCATTCAACGAAACGGGTCTTTCAGATTTCTCAGACTCCATCCTGATTGGCTAAGATTGGCTTCCAAAGTTTGCAGGAGTGCTCAGTTTCAAACAAAATGCTGCAAATCATGGACACATCGTGTGATTTCCGTGAAATTGTGCACACACATTCACACTAGGCAGAGGAAGAAATGCCACGTGAACATTTTCAACTCAGCCTCATGGTGGCGCTATAACTCGCCGAAAAGTGTTTTTACCTCTAACTGCACGGATCTGTGGATAACTTTGTATGCCAACTCCCTAGAGGCCAAGGAAAAACCTTTGCCTGGAATTTTTCACATCTGCTCTTTATAGCGCCACCAGGAGGCCGACATATGTAAAACACATTTTCTAATATTACTCCTTCAGATTTTATCCAAATTTCACGCAAATCGGTACACATGCTCTCCATAGTCATGTGATCAAGACGCGTTTGTTTGATTTCTCATAATCCACCTTCATTGACTACGATTGGCTTCTAAACCTTTCAGGAGTAGCCCGCTTTGTACCCGTTTTGTACAAATTGCCACAATTACTCAACGCAGCGTCCGATTGCGGTGAAACTGTGCATGCATATTCCCACTAGGCTGAGGAACACACACACACACACACACACACACACACTTATGCACAACTCTCTGGTAAGTATCCAGGTTTAACTGCACTGTTTGTCTTTAAGTTCAAAACTTGAGTTACTAGTTACTTTGTAGATTCTGATTATTATTATTAAATTAACACACACACACACACACACACACACACACACACACACACACACACACACACACACACACACACACACACACACACACACACACACACACACACACACACACACACACACACACACACACACACACACACACACACACACAAAACATCCTCCTGGTGGAGACATGTGCCCAGAAGGGCACTTTTTCTAGTTAAATCTGATTCTCTCTGTTTTTCATGAATTGAGTATAGTACATGAGGACTCCAATGGAAACAAGCTTAAAGGCTTTCTTGGATTCTTCCTTTTAGCATACATCGTATTGTAGCTAATGTACTTGTATTTCCCACAGCTCGTCCAAGTAATATTCAATCAATCAATTGTGAGTTTCCACCCGACAGAGACGATATACTAAAGCAATAAGCCACCTTGTATTTTATAATGGCTGAGAGGCGTGGTGACGACCATCTCAGACTCAGACATCTCAATGTGTTCGTTTTGCCAAACTAACACAATCATTGAGAAACACAATTCATGTGTTAGGTCAATGTCATGGTAACTTTATAATAGAAAGTTGCCTTCTTCAGGGTATGAATGTCATGGTAACTAACATATTCTATAGAAGTTCATAATGTTTTAAATCCAGATTTAGCTGATATGTCTGTGAACATCACGTCAAAACAGCTAGCATAGCGACTTAGCGAACAGCTGTTCAGATTGACAAGTGAATAATGGGCAAGCGCCAAGCGCCGCCCGGGCCGGAGTCACTCAGTCACCAGTCACCACTGTCTCACCATGCTATGTGTGTGGAAATCAAGCGCTTCCCTTCTACAGATATGCTGGATCACTGTAACGCACCTGGGATTGATATAAACCGATTTAAGGTACAAATGATCGTGACATTTACTACGTGGTCTAATCAGAGACCAGCCAATCAGAATCAAGTATTGGGACTAACCATTTTAGAAATGTATGCATTTCCCAACTAAAAAACATGTTTCTAATTTATATAAAGCGCTGGATGATGTTTCTCAAAACACATGGTACATTAAGGATAAATGGGAATTGGAATTCAATATAATAATTGAAGACAAAACCTGGGAGGACATGTGTGAAGGATGTCACAAGGGAATAAATAGCCAGTTGTGGAAGGAATTTGATTGGAAACTCAAAACTAGATATTTCTATAGAGAGTATGCGCATGCTTAAAGTGAATGGCACATCGAGTGGCAAAGCAACAGGCAAAGTGAGTTTAACATTGTTTAATGTTGTTTAATGCAATCAGATAAGACTTTTCTGTGTGGATGTATGGGCTGTCAAGGCCAGAAAGTAGTTTTTTGCCACTCAGTAGGCGTTCCTGCATAACTTCCTGGTTTGATGATGATGTCACACTACTATAACCCAATGGAAACAGAGACTGAAGCAGGTTTATATAATGGAGGAAATGACTGCAAGGTTACAATTAAAAATGGAAAGTTTCATACTTAAATGGACTCCTGTAATATTGTACTTGGGTGTTTCAGTGTATGTGTAGAGGTCTAAAAGTGCCGAGTAGTGGTTGTTGTGTCTATAAAAATGCTTTGAAGAAGTTGCAGGTGCCCGGTCTGTAGCCGGCTGGGGGGCGGGGGATCCGGGGGCCTCTGGCCAGTCACTTGGTGGCGGGCTGAAGGTCACCGGAGCTTCTGTCTCCTCGGGGTGCGAGCAAGGGCTGGATGCAGGCCGGGCTTGTGACAATTAATGTTATATATCTGCTGTATATTATGGGTCATGTCTCCTGCTGTTCCCTGCCTTGCCTTGTCTGAAAAATGCTGTATTTTTTAAGTTTGTCAAGCTGTTTTTCTGTTTTTCTTTGGATTTCTTTTATTGTCTCTGTTTTTGTTATGTATTTTTGTTTTCTTGCATTCACATTTATGTTTGATTTCTGTTTCATTGTTCATGTTTCATTTTTTGAAATAAAAACAAAGTAAAAAAAAAGAAAAAAGAAATGTATGCATTCGTGTGCATGTTTGCATAGACAAAGGCAGCTTAACTCAACTCTGTAAGGGACTGTCACGGAGGTGTGTGTGTGTGTGTGTGCGTGCGTGCGTGCGTGCGTGCGTGCGTGCGTGCGTGCGTGCGTGCGTGCGTGCGTGAGTGCCCTAAGTTCAGATTTCGTGCATATGGAGCCGTTCCAGACGCAGTTAGAAGACGGATAGGCCCAGCTCGGATCCTATTCTGGAGGCTTTTAAGGCTTTTAAAGGCTTCCATGACGCTGGACTGGGACAAGCATATCCAGTGGCTCCGTATGATGATAAGCGCACACTCTGACAGATCCACTGAGAGGTTGCATCAGGACATTATGTGCACCAAGAGGGCGTGTTAAGTCCATGCTAAGTAAGCCAGTGATTCTCAAACTTTTTCATGTCAAGGACCCCCAAATTGACACTCATTAGCGTCAATTAGTACAATTAGTACTTTTGGTACTTTAAGTATCATGTTGAAGCCAATACTTTTACTCAAGTAAAATTTTAATTCCAGACTTTTACCTGTAATACAGTATTTCTATATTGCAGTATTGATACTTTTACTTATGTAGAAACTTTGAGTACTTATTCCACCACTACTCATCCCACGCACGCACGCACGCACGCACGCACGCACGCACGCACGCACGCACGCACGCACGCACGCACAGGCAGAAGCACACGCACACGCACAGGCACGCACAGGCAGAAGCACACGTACACGCACAGGCACGCACAGGCAGAAGCACACGCACACGCACGTATCCAGGCATTACTCATCTATATTCTCTGACTGCAGTGTGCTGCCGGGTTACGGGGTACAGGCATCATCATACGTTAGGTACTAGGCAGACTGACCCTGGCCGTGGAGCACAGACAGCCCTGGGCTCTGTGGTGTGCAAAGTGGAGCAAAACGGGAAGAACTCCTTCTGGCTGCCAGGACCAATTGAGGATGGTTCACTGGGGGGGAAAGCTAAGGTATTAATGTCACTTTCTTTTTATAAGTCCTAGAGTCCATCCTCTGTTGAACTCCATGGCCAGAGACAGACGGAGGACAGAGGTAATAAACTTGCCCACTAGTGCAGTGCAATAGTTTTGTTTTCCGTGTGGACTCAACTGAATCCAACTGAATGTGTGTTTGTTTTAATAAAAAAAAGAAAAGAAAAAAGATAAAAAGATAAAAGAATAAGAAAACGAAAAAGAGAAAAGGAAAAAAGGAGAAAACATTAGGCATTTTTTAAATGCCTATTAAAACCAACCAAAAAGCTCATGACACACAATAACAGTATTGAAAGAGTACCATATTATAAAGAATGAAAATGGAGGGAGCATTTTCCAATGACATGTGTCTGATTAGATGCAGGAGTAGTGCACTGAAGTCACCACTAGTCTGTGCTGTTACACCACCCATGCCTTTGTTCCGTTTGACCGACTTAACAAAATAAGGGCAGAGGATGATGGCAGCATATATTACCTGCTTGATCTATGGATGTAAAAATATGGGCGACTTAATTAGAGATGAAATCTAGGATATGGGTTATTTCTGGTGCTTTCTTTGGCCCGTAAGCAGTTTTCACTGGACTATAACATCAATGTAATAGATAAAATGTATACAATTGTCACTCATGTCTCACACGACTCGCAGCAAAATTCTCATGTGCTAAATTTAACTCTTGAGTTAAGCACATTTCTCAGTGTTAATAGGCTACTGGCTCTGAAAGTCATTGGGTGGATTTGTTTTTCTTCACAACACACGTTTTGTATCTTGAGAGGATACTGCGTCCTTGGTTTCCTGGCATGTTTTTTTTATTTCCCCCAATAATCTGTTAAAGCCAGCAAAATATAATGGGGTTGGGGACGGTTAAGAGAACATTGGTTATTCTCTTTTGTGAGTGCCAGCTTTCCTTTCCAAATTAAGGCTGTTGTTCCTACTGGGTTTGCTATACTCCCCAGTAAGAAAGCACCTGCTTGTTAGTGAGAATGTGCCTCACCTGTGTTGGCCTGGCAGAGGTAATTAAAGCTGTGTGGCCACCGCCCGCGTCGTGCAGCGGGACTCTGGATCAATGCTAGGATTGATGCCAGCTAGAAGCGAACGTCAATCCAATGCAGCTCTCTTTCATACTTTTGGCTTTGGGTTTTGTTTTCCCTCTAGCATTCATTAGTTTGTGCAAATAGTTTCTTGTCTAGTAGTGGCCATGGTGGCAGTCTTTTAGGAACCTTTTTAAGATTTTTGTTTTGGGGGGGACACAGCTTTTGCCTTTTTTATTGATAGTTGTACAGTAGGTAGACAGGAAACGGGGAGAGAGATGGATTGGAAGACACACAGCAAAGTTTGTCGGGATCGGGACTCGAACACGCAACACACTGTCATGCTGGATTACCAGCCACGGTACCTGGACCGCTAAACCGGCAGAGGCAACCCATTTCCATTGTACGGACCCCTGCAGCTTTTCCCTGCCACTCCAGTCTGCCCAGTTCAGTTTCAGTTTATTTGTATTTATAGTGCAACATCACCCCACGGGGTCTCTGTGCACTTTACAACAATACACAGCAAAAAAACACAATAGCAAGGAAACACTGTAAAGCATAATAAAATGTTCCAACACACATACATTCAGAAAATACAACATAGGGTTTTAAAACCACAGGGCAGAGCAAGGTGAACATAGTGGTTTCAGTTTCACTGAAACCACTATGTTCACCCAGTGAGGATGTAAGTAGACCACAAATCCATTCACTCCAATGGAAAGTTATTTTTCTTTCTTTCTTTCTTTTTTTTTTTTTACAGCAGTGGGCGAATTGTGAAGCCTCTCATTATAGTTCCTGAACTCTAGCCTCAAACAAACGCTACACGGCCATTGCTGAATGGTATAAAGACTAGAGAGGCCCTCTGGGGTCCAAGCCCCAGCTATGAGCAAGACACTGAACCCACCCGGGGACAGAGTGGCATTCTGACGCACTGCCATTCCGACCACGTGCCTCCGGCGAGTGGTTAGGGACAGGGACGGGCTTAGTATGCTGCGGTGTGTCAGAATAGCGGGCTTCGGCATGCCGGTGTGTTACCCACTTAACCCCTAACAGCTCCCCTCCTGCACTCAAGTGTGACTGACTATAGCCTATAGACTATCAGCAGGGTGAAGCTGAAAACTGAATTCTGTGGGGCACTTTTAAAAGGCAAGATAAAGAATTGCGTTTGTATTTTTATCAGCACATCTGAATCAATAACACTCACAGCAAACTCATGATTGACACATTTTGTCTGTGTATGGATGCATTGACGACCTCTGGTTTTGAGCTTGTAGATCGGCGATTTCCGCTATTTCTCAAAAGCAGACGCATAATGGATCCCCCAGCAAATGGAACCCTGGGTCCCAGAAAGGAGTGACTCACTGCCCACAGTCAGCCTGTACAACTACAAACAAACACTGAAAACTCTGAGACACTATCACTACTGTAGCATTATAAAGAAATGCACTTTTAACCTCTGAAAATAATATGTTCTTCTCAGTTGTGTGTCTGACGTATAAAATCATACATGATCTTGCACTACCACCTAAAGCAAAAGTGCAGCTCGCCAGTGCTTGCCGCCCCCCCCCTGCATCTTTCTTTAGTGTGTCCATGTAGGTAGGTGTGATCGATGCCTGCATGTGTGTTGGCTCCCGCAGCACAAGTTTGCTGGCCGGGAGCTCCCTGTGTTCGTAGCCGTCTCTAGGCCGTCCTCGGACGAGCCCCCCCAGCGGTGTCTCCAGTCATCTCAAGCCTCCACATACTGCATCTATTTGGCTATAGCTCACCGGTCTACTTTCCACCCCTGCACCTTTCTGTAGTAGGTCTACGCAGGTAGGTGTAGTAGGACGCTATTCGATCGGTCGGTGATCGATGCCGGTGTCATGCAGTGCTGAATCAACCCCTGCGAGGGCTCTGGAGCTACACCAAATCAAAGGCCCCATGCACGTGCAATTCACACACGTGCATGTGATTCGCGTGCACGTAACACAATCAAGAACGACACTTTTTGCGTCCAGTGAATGAGCGCGCGTGTGTTCAGTGCGCCGCCAGCACTTTCAGCGCTGCTTCCCATAGAGTTATAAGGCTGCTCCCCGACACTGGATCTGCTATATTTGGGTCTCCTCCCACCGAGTGGTTAAACTGTTGGACGACCAAAAACACCAGCTGGGGTTCCTGTGTTGCATTACATTTTTCGAGAAAGCAACAGCTGTACCTATTTGAAATAATAGTCTTGCACATGGCCCTGCAAACTGCGGGCCCTGGAGCTTAAGCTCCACTAAGTTCCATTGTTAATCCGGGCCTGCTAGGTGCTATACTCTCTCCCTCTACTAACCTGGGGAGGAAGCTGAACTTGATATCACGAGGGAGGTTGGACTTCCAAAACATTGCCCATGCTGTTCTCAGAGCCCTCCATGTGAGCAGTGCCCTCTCTTTAAGGTCTTGCTCTGTCCAGTTGACCCACGAGCCCAGGCATTTAAAGACACCGACACCTTTCAGCGGAGTGCCTCCTCCCGTTGACATTGGAGGTTGATGCTTCGGGAGGATGTTATGGGTGATAACCTTGTTTTTTTTCTTGGCATTCAGACCAACCTTGGCAATACTCTTGTCAAGAGCATCTGTGCCTGCTCCACATGGTCAGATAGCAGACTGATGGTAGCGATGATGATAGTTCACGTTTTCTCCTCCTGCTGCAGGGAGTCGTCTAGACCACTGATTCCAAACAGTGGCTCGGGACCCATCTGTGGGTCGCGGACACATTTTAACGGGTCCCTTTATTTTCTTGTTTCATGCATTTTTGTTTTGAATCCTTATTAAAAAACAAAATTCTATGTTTTTTTTTTTTGTAATTTCTTGAAGAAATCCATGAATTAAAAAACTAATGTTTAAGAAGTAGTGAAAATAACCGATATTATAACAATAGTTTTGGGTCCCGGCAAAAGTCTAATCTCTTTTTGTCCCTGTGAGTGGAGGCCGTGACTCTGACTGAGTGTAGTCAGTCACTCCCAGGGTTCCATGCATGTCGCTGCTTTCCATATCTTCCCATTTGTATCACTGGTGGGGATATGAGTATAACATCGTCTCCTGTAGAAGCCATGACATCTTAAAACATTCCTGTTACCATACTCCCATCTTAAATTGTACCAAAGAGCAAATGTATTGACAATTAAAATGATAAATGTCATGTGGATGAGGTTGAATGCATTGTGTGGGCAACAATGGCCACAGTGCTTACTCCCAAATGTTCCCAAATGTTTGAGCTCAAGCCCCAAAAGAGAAATTAAACGTTTGCCCCGGGACCCAAACTAGTAGCAGAAAATAGCAGATCTACACACTGCAATTGCTGCATTCATTAACACTCCCCACGTATTGTTCAGTTTTGGGCCTCATGTGTAGCAGTAAATTACTGGATACAACTTTGAAACTCTCATAACAGTTCCATCCAAATTAAATCCATAGTTTTCTGGGATTTTTTAAAATTAATTATTTTACCTTTTATTTATTCAGGGGAGCCCATTGAGAGCATTTTTTCAAGGATGCCCTGATTACAACATGTCACAAAGTACAAAAAACAACAACAAATAACACAATTTTACATAAGGTGAAATATAGTGGACATTATGATGCTAATCCACTGGGGTTACAGAAAACGGATACAGACGTTATGTGTTGCATCATCAAGTAGTGCCTTAAATGACTCTATAGAGATCAGTTTGTCCAGTTTCAGAGAGTCCTGGATTTTCTGCCATTTGTCTGGAGCGTAAAAGATGAAGGCAGTCTTACCGTAGATCTCCTCAGTCAAGGTGGCTGTGGCCAGCCTTGAAAGCACTGGGGAAATAACGTGTGCAGTGTGGCAGGGTATAGGCCTTGTAAAATATTATTTTCTGACAATAGTCCATTGGCGTTATTAAATCAAAAACTGTTTTGATTTCTACAACGTAATTGTCGATATTCAGGCTTTGGCCTAATGTGAATGTCTCAATAATACCAGCGCGCTTCCACAAATTACTCTGTAACGGTCAAAGATGCATCGGCACATAAATTAATATTCCCTATTGAGCTGCGTGAGTCATGTCGATGCATACAGTATGGAGATGGCAATGAATGTCTTTGTCTTTTTATGTGACTGTAAATATCTCCTGCAAGCACTGCGGTGCCCTGATTCTCTCTCTTATGTGGTCTTAACCACTTGACCCAAGTCCCCCTGGGACTGTCCTTTGCACCACTCCACTTTCATACAGCATAGCAAACTGTAACTTATAAGTTCTCTATATTATGGAGAATATATAGAATAGAATATATTGTCCGGAACTCAAAAATAGCTAAAGTAGCAGATGGAGCTTGCGATAATTTACAGCAGCGATACTGTAGTGTACTGTAATGGTATTCCACTGACACTTACTGACACAGAATTTTGTGGGAGGTGTTACGAGGGGACAGCCATGTCCCCTTCATGGTGGGAGGTGTTACGAGGGGACAGCTATGTCCCCTTCATGGTGGGAGGTGTTACGAGGGGACAGCCATGTCCCCTTCATGGTGGGAGGTGTTACGAGGGGACAGCTATGTCCCCTTCATGGTGGGAGGTGTTACGAGGGGACAGCCATGTCCCCTTCATGGTGGGAGGTGTTACGAGGGGACAACCATGTCCCCTTTGGTTTTTTTTTTAAATTTGTAATGAAAATTAAAAGATGAGTGTTAAAAATGACACGTATTGCTTTCTATCGTTATAGCGATGTATAAACTGAGGTGCGGGTTCATTTGGGCAATTGGTAATTTTGTTTCATCTTCTTTCACACAATAAGGCTGTTTTTGTCTCCGCAAGCCCGAAGGCACGGAGATCAGGGAATAACCTCTGCCCCAAATGTTTTCACATTGCCCTGTTATAGCGCCACACACTGCTGATCTGACTGACTTCAGATCGGGCACTGCACTACCTCTGGTCTTCAGCGCACACATCCAGCGCACCAATAGTTCATTATGACATGGAAGGCAGGTAACCTGAATCCGCCAAATTGCGGCAGTATTGAGTTCACAAGTTCCCTCCTCCTGCCTGGATCTGGTCTCTCTCAAGCAGAAACGATGAACCGGAAGCAGCGGGACAAAAATGATGATATCTCCATAATCATTTCGAGTTGTAGTCTTGTTAGGTTGTGTTTACATTTGCACTGTGTCAGCGCTTCCATATGTCATCAGCATCGCGTTGATCCCGCCTCTAGCGGCCGCATACAGCCGCATATCTCTACGGTCAGAAATGGCTCGGAGTACATGGTCTCTGCCCGAGAGGGACCAGATGGGAGCAGGAGGAGGAACTCACTGCTGCCACCAGCTGGCGCAGTCAGGTTATCTAATTATCTCTCCCCGGACCCCCCCAATTCATTCGCTAATAGTTCATTCATATAGAGCGTCGCAGTCCCGCCCCCTACCATGGACCAGGAAATGATTCTCCGTTAATTTTCCTCATAGACATTTCAGAAAGTATTTATTTAAAGACGTTTACGCCGCGGACAAAGCCAACTCGAGTCGTGACAAATCATGACAACAAACAAAACATTTTGGGCCGAACAAATAATTAGAAAGATGAAAAGAACGGCAGGTTACAACACTTTTTTGTTGTTTTTCTTCTTTGTAATTATTTGTTTGGTCCAAAATATTGTTTGTGTTGTCATGAGTTGTCACGACTCGAGTTGGCTTTGTCCGTGGCGCAACCGTCTTTAAATAAATACTTTCTGAAATGTCTATGGGAAAAATGCATTGGGATTCATTTCCTGGTCCATGGTAGGGGGCGGGACTGCGACGCTCTATACTCCCACTAATCATGTCTGTCTGTTTCTCATTCGCTTCAAGCTAACTCACACACGTCCACAGTACGTCAGGCGGTCCATTTAAGCAGTCACAATTTCGCGTTCACTTTACATGCTAGCTGACACAGTATAGCTGTTCAGATGTCGGCGTTCAAATTCCCTCCACCTCCCCGGCCGCCTCCCTGTGGCATTTAGTTTTGTAATGGATGATTCTGTGATTATATGCGATCTATGGGTTGTATACTATGATATGTGGTATTTAGTTCTGTAATGGGTGATTCAGTGATTGTTCTATATGTGATATGTATCATACAGTATGTATCGACATGGTATATGGCATATACATTGAAGTTATGTTGTTCATGTAAACTATCTTATGCTCTGCTCTGGGGGTTTGTGATCTCAGATTGTGTATGTTGCACACGTAATCTGTGATATCACATGAGCAGAGCCACACCGCCAAACTAAATACAATAGCTTTGCAATAAATGGTAATGGTCAATCCTGAGCTGAAGAGTCTTAACACTTCTGATGCCCAGCAGCCCAAGGCAGCGCCTTGCTCAGCCCCTCCTGTACTGTTTCCGTGCCCGCACACCCATTACGTCCTAGTTTACGGCCAACAAAAGACCCTATTTCTCTGAATCTACGCTGCCTCTGCGATCATAACACTGATGTTTTGTTCTAATTTCTGACTTCATCATGATCAGACTTACTAGCGTGATGTAGCAATGAAAGATTTCGCTTCCCTGTTTTTTGGGGGGAAGGGAAGTGGGCGTTTTCAGAATAAAATCTCCTTCTTCCGCTTGGCACTCTAGCGCCTTTATTCTGAAAGATTCGGCGGCACCAGAAGTGTTAATGCACTAAACAAACAAGCCAAACACCCACACAATGACGTCAGTATGATGGAGATTAGCTGTGCACAGACAAACAGACGGACACGCGGACAGGAAGAAGCGAAAAACATAGTCTGGCCCACGCCTTCGGCCTATCACAGACAATTACTAAGTTCTATGAGGCCTGTTCGGAAGTTGTCCAAAAATACTTTGCACAAAATTCTACCTAGCTTTGATCTACTGTCTGCCTGACAGTAGATAAAATCCAGAGGCAGACACAATTTCATTTCACAATTTTTGAACGACAAAGTATGCTATTATTTAATAGCAAAAACACTTTACCAAAGAAAGCATTTATAATTCAAGAATGGTGTAAATTATTTATGTATTCATCAAAATAGAGACTTATTGCATTTCAATTCCCCACGTTGACTTTCCTATGTGATGAAATTAGATAATGATGTAAATTAGTTGATGGTAGCTTGTGTTCAAGATAAGTAACTTTATTAAGTTTAATAGGCCTTTGTCATTGCTCCATTTTCTCACACTGACCCAGATCATTCCTAAAAGAGCTAACCCTAACCAGGACATGAGGGGCTTGACTCACTTTGGCTTGACTTCAACAGGACATCACTGACTCACTTTGGCTTGGCTTTGGCTTGGCTTCAACAGCATGGCTGAAACACACTTGCTAGTTGTCTGTCAACTGGACTGAACATCAAGGGAAGGAGGCAACACCACACTTTCAAGATTTTAAAGAAATGTTCACAAAGTGAAAAATATTTATTGAAGCACTACTACAAACTTGATGTAAGGAATCAAGTTTGGACAGAAAGTTACAGTATGGGTGGAGTTACGGCTCAAGTAGCCAGACAGCTATTCCACAATCTCCAAAAGCTATACTGTATATAGAGTCTGGAACTACAGCTCCCGAAATCAGAGTAAGGAAGCTGCCATTTCCATTCACTAAAATATCTTTTAAAATATCTTAAGAGCATATTGTTTCATTTCCATTTCTGCTAAGCAGCAAGCTATATACACTTAGATGATTTAGATTTATATTAGGATCAATTTGCACGACTGTAAAGATGAAACGGAAAAGTGGGGAGGAGGCTGCCCTTCCGCTTTATATTTCACTCATGATAGAACTTCCGTTGCTCCAGACTGTATGATGGAAGCATTTGGAAATTGCGAGAGGCAACAGTCTGCGAGACATGGCCAAAGCATTTCCGGGGGTCCCCAGCCAAAAACGTTGAGAACCCCTACATTAGGGGATGGATGTCTGAAACAGCGTGACATTGTGTTTTAGGTGAACAACTTGGATACAGGTGCTGTCGGGTGTAAACCTTACCTCATATGTCCAAAACTTTCCGCCTTCAAATTCAAAAGCAGCAAAAGTAGCAGATGGACAAACGCAAAACATTTCGAGGTTGCGGATCTGCTGCTTTTGATTTGGCAATTTATACAAAAAAATTACACAAAAGGTTCTTCAAGAATATGAAGATAGGAGGTTTCTGGCCGACAGCAACGATTTGTGTGCAACTTTACTGTATGTGTATTAGAGCAAACGTTTTCCGTGACCCAAAAGAGAAATTAGACATTCCCCCGGGGACCCAAATGAGTGAAAATAGCAGATCTGGATTCCTCCAACTGCACCTTGGTCTGCCCCGGGGTCCCCTCCCAGTGGGACGTGCCTTGAGAAGACGCCCGAGAGGCATCCTAACCAGATGCCCGAACCACCTAAGCTGGCTCCTTTCCAGGCGAAGAAGCAGCGACTCTACTTTTGTTAATGTTTTTTGAAAATGTTTTGAAATGATAAAAATGTAAAACAAAATGTAGGAAAGAAACAATTAAGGGACTCATAATAAAAATGTATCTGTGGCCCAAACATGGGTCCCGACCCACTGTTTGGGAAACAGTGTATTAGAGTTCCTAAGAAAGCACACACACAGATCCATGCGTCTCATCTTGGGAGCGTGCACGGCTCACAAGTGACTCTGCACAATTCTGAAGAGTGAGTAAAAATGGACTGACCTAATGCTGCTACTGGGCCACATGGGATACTGTCCCCAGAACACAAGTATACAGGCTGCTACCAGCTGAATGAGAATGACTGGACTGCAGTTATTACAGAACCCACTGTACCTCCACACAACATTAATCAAAAATATATACACTGGTTCTGTGACGGCATGAAACAAGTCACATTCTGAAGGGAATGCATTGGAGAAAGAAAAAAAAAAGAACATTCTTCTGAGGTTTAACTTTAAAAGTATAGCGGTACTACAACTTTGACAAGTCGAGTTGACAAAGATTATTAGTGCATGGGTCTTCAACCGGAGGTCCAGGACCCCTAGGGTGTCCTCAGGGGTTACTACAAAGGTTGTTTTTTTTACTGTTACTTATTTGTTTGGCTGAAAAAAATTGTGTTTATTGTCATGACTTGAGACCTGGAGGCGAGGCCAATGCTGGTTAGCCACTCAAAATAGCCAAATAGCATTGGCCATGCCTCCAGGTCTTAAGTTAAGTCATAAGACCTGGTACTTAACACACGCAAAATAGGGCCCTAAATGTCTAAAAAAAAAATCACTTGTCACTGTCTATCAAGCTATCAACATTCACTGAGTGAGTTAAATTCTAAGTCAGAGTCAAAGAGATGGCTAAAGGGTTTGGCATAGTAGCCAAGCAGAACCAGTTGATTGAACGATTGATTTAGAACATACATGTGTTGTTGTTGGGAAACTTTCATGTTGTCATGTTTCATGTGTCATGTTGCCTCAAATCACATCCATCACAAAACACAGACATCCAACCAAAATATCTTCACCAAAAATGGCATCTGTTATTTTTGGCGAATGTTTTCGCCAAGAATAGAGACCCCCTGAAGAGAATTTCATTTATGTAAAAGAAAAATCTAAATGATTGAAAATGTGCCAATACTTTCAAGATTTTTTAAAGACATGTTCACAAATAGTGAGCTTCAACATCTGCTATTTTTCAATAGCCAAAAATATAACTGGATAAATTGGTTAAAAATTATAGTGATGTTCCGGACGGCTGGCGTATACAGGGCACCTATAGACAGTGTGCTGCGGGTTCGACTCCCGATCCCAACGACCTTTGCTGCTTTTACGTGCGATAGATGCCATCAGGCTCCAGCTCATCTTCTTCATATGTTTTGGACCTGTCCTGCCTTATTGGTCATCCATGTTTCATACTATTTTGGATGTATTACAGTTGCCCATAGATCCATCCCCTATTATTTCCTTATTTCCTGAAACCACCCCCCTGCCTAAATATCAATCACACCTTGTCGCTTTTGTGACTCTTCTGGCAAGACGTCTTATTCTGATCCTCTGGAAAACCATATACCCTCCCTTACATTCACGTTGGTATATACTATACTTTTTACAATTGAAAATAAATCAACTGCGTGGTTCCATCTCCAAGTATGGCAGCCTTTTCTATCGCATGTTGACCGCCTTACACTTGTACCCCCGACTGAACCTGATTAGCTGTTACCTGACTAGCATGCCTGTCCTGGATGATGTTTGTGACCATGAGCTGATTTGTATACTGTTTGTATTGGATTTGTTTCCAATTTTTATCCCACGATTTTGCAACACATTTTTTCACCCAGTGTGCCCTGGCTGGCCAGGGGGAGGTAGTTTAGAGATGCATGTTTTTTGTGGGGGTACCTACCCTGGGGGACACGGGGAGAACATGCAAAATCCACACAGAGGGGCCCTTTCGCCATCCCCGCCTCAAGTATTTGCACTGATGACGCAGGGTGGAGAGCACGCCCCCGGCGCCCCCAGCGGGAATCGAACCCAGGACCTTCTAGCTGTGAGGCGACAGCACTACTGACTGTGCCACCATGCCCCCTCCTTCTTCTTCTTGCGTGTGTTGTTGTTTTTTGTATTTTTTGTTTATCTCTAAAAAAAAAAAAAAAAACGTTAAAAACAAAGACTAATACATAAAACATATTCTATTTATTGTGAATCATTTGTTTTTATTTTCTTGTTGATACATTCAACTCAAATATGTTGGTACCAAATGAAATGTGTCATTGCCAATGCTATCATCCAAACACCACATTCTGAGAATCTTACGAACAAGAGGCACTGAAAAAAGGGTTCAAATTTATGTGCGATCGGCCCGGTTTACTGTTCGGTGCAAAATATACCCCCAGAGGCTACATCCAAACCCCCTACAAAGCAGTAAATACAATGCACCTGCAATGTCATGAATCAGCTTACAATAACAGGCCACATAGCCTGCTGAGAACCGGCCACATGCAGTGTTTTTGTAAAATATTCCTGCATCTCAATGTGTTTTGTTTAAAACTACTATGAAAAGAAATATCGTTCATGGTTCGACTCCTGTGCGGCTGTCGCCTCGGCAGCGCGCTTGGGGTGGCTCGGAAACTGCATGGAGATTCATGGCAACAATCTGAGTGATCAGTTTGTAGGGGCTACGAATTACAGTTCTACAGTTCTTTTAAAGAAATATCAAAAGAAGTTGTGCTTGAGGCAGAGTGAGACAGAGAGAAGGAGAAGGCGGGAAAGAAAAAGAAGAATATTCATGTCGATAACAAAAGGGGAAAATACTAGGGGGAAAACAGCAATTTTTCTGAAAGTGGAGGAATGAGCTATTGAGAAACAATGGCATATTGAGAAAGACAAGGAAGCTTACAGAAAATGAAAGAGGCCAAATGAAACAGACTATAAGTACCTTCCTATCACTTACTATGGTGGACTCTGAAGGCTATACCGGCAGGGGTCATTCCCCCAACAAGCTGGGAATGTTTCAGGGTGGACGAGGCTAGAGACCCAAAGCAGAACCTGGCCGTCCAGGTTGGGGGTTGGGCATGTATGTGGCTAACCACTCCAGAATATGACAAATGCTACACATACACTACAACCACAGTGGACTCAAGGCAACCCACCGGCAATATGACCACACCTGATGAAAGCCCTCAACAAGAAGTCAGGAGTGCAGCAGGCCCCCAGAGCGGCCTGCTGCACTCCGGTGCTTCAAACGCCACTAAGCAACTTCCATTGAAATTAATAGCAGGGGACGGGGCTGTCCGCCCTCTAGTTTATATATAACTATGGAGTGCAGCCTACTTGGGCCCATACAAAGATCCATCTAAGAGCGTGGAATGTGCGTACAATCCCAGACTATATCCACTCTCATATCGATATACTGTAGTATGGATAATCTGCAGAGTCCTAGTTGAGAGATCAATGCATTACGCAATAGATGTCTTTGGAAGATAACGTCGCAACTGTCACAATGTGATGCAGGAAATAAAATATCAACGATTCCAATGGCTTGGACGTGTCCTCAGAATACGGAGATTTAAAAAAAAGTACAAAAAACAACCTGGTAGAGAACATTGACCTCAGCAAACCTAACTCTGGGGCGAGGCGTACTGCACAGGATAGGACCAGATGGAAGCACATAGTCGCAATAAGCGTTCCACAGGAAACAAAGAGAATGAAGTACCGTACGTATATATATACACACTGTAGGGTAATGGCATCTAAATGCTCCGATACAGCATCAACCCATCTGCTCCACGCCATTACCATTCAAAAGGCAGAATCTCCAAAGCTGCCCTGGTGTTAAGCATTCTAATTCCCGTGTTGGCGAAGACAATCAGCCGACTGCATTATCGCCGAGCACCTGCAAACGCAAGGTGGGGAAAGGTGCCTGACCTTTTTTTTTCTGCTCCGGCGAGAGACACGGGGTGTTAATTTAGTCAGGGCGAGTGTAGAGGAAGGTAGCAGAATGTCAAAGAGACGCCGGTGTGAGGAGGGTGGAGGTGAGACCGACAACGACCTGACACCTGACGATTTTTTTTTGCATTTGACAGGGTTTGCAGAATGTTGTACCGTGATACCGGAATCCCACGAGTCTGCAAGACAGGGACACGCTGGAGCCGAGTTAGAATGGCAAAACAGGAAGGCTGCTTAACGTATGACGGAGTCGCGCACCGGGAATACTCGATCTACAAGCTCACGTCGCATCGTGGAGACGACGCCGCGTGAGCTTGTAGATCAACTATTTCCGGCACGCGACTGCGTCGTACAACCAAGTATAAATCTGGCTTAATGAAGCCTCTGAGTCTCTCTGTAAAAGTGACCCATTTAAACTCTCTCTCTCTCTCTCTCTCTCTCTCTCTCTCTCTCTCTCTCTCTCTCTCTCTCTCTCTCCCCCTCTCTCTCTCTCTCTGCACTCTCCCCTCCTTGCTGATATTGCTGCCCCAAATTCTTCACAAGGAAGACGAATATGCATAAATTTCATTAAACTGTTTAAAAAGCATCTGGATAATAATATCTTTCTTGGTCCAGTTGTCCTTGGGTTCGGTGAGACTTCATTTCATGGGGAGCGCGACGAGGTCACACCTTCATTTGCCAGACAAAATGCCACGGTGGGGACAGTGAATAACAATAACACAAATTAACTGGCTTTAAAGGACAGGGACGGCATTGAAAGGCTTGTTTTGAATGTGCTTCTCTGGGTGTGTGTGTGTGGGGGTGTGTGGGTGCGTGCGTGCGTGCACACTTTTCCAAGGAATTGTAAGGCCTATTAGT
>NC_136809.1:43938918-43946381 GCF_951216825.1 Electrona antarctica
AAAAAAAGTATTTCTACATTGCAGTATTATTGATACTTAAGTAAATAATTTGAGTACCCCCCCCCCCCCCCTCTCCTGCACAGGATCATATCAGTAATATTCCTAATCCAGTAATCTCATATTCCTTCATCTATTTAATCCCTCTAGATCTCCTTCCTCATGCGTCCATAACTCCATATCACCTCTGTCTCTGTCGGGGTGGAAACCTCATTATTATCACCTCTGTCGGGGTGGAAACCTCATTATTATTAGGGCCGGCGTTCATTTACAAAAAGTAAGAATATGGAGAATAGAAGAATATGGATTTCTGTCCGACCCAATCTTAAGAACAGAAATTGCGGGATTTCTCGGGTTTAATGCTTGTATCCCTCGTGTGTCAAACCCGTGAAATCTCGGGTTTCTCTAATGTCATTTAATCCAGAATTTATAGTATTTTACTTACCGTTCGTTAGCTGTTTTTAGCATCCGTGGCAAGCCTCGGGTGGCACCCATGTTGTGAAGTCATCACCCCCCCCCCCCAAACACACACACACACACACACACACACACACACACACACACACACACACACACACACACACACACACACACACACACACACACACACACACACACACACACACACACACACACACACACACACACACACCCCACCACGGCACCACTGCCCCCTAACCTCAGCCTCAGCTGCTGAGGCTGTCTAGACTAGCTAGGAAATGAGGCGGAGAGGAGGTGGAGGAGCGAGCATAGAAGGATGGTGGAGGATTAATAACCATGTGAACCCTAGTGCAACTTTTCTAGGGCAGGAAAACAGCAGATGACGTGCGAGCTCACAACGCACCGCGCTGCGACACATTGTGACTAGATCTACAAGCTCACAACGCACCGCGCTGCGACACATTGTGACTAGATCTACAAGCTCACAACGCACTGCGCTGCGACACATTGTGACTAGATCTACAAG
This sequence comes from Electrona antarctica, assembly GCF_951216825.1. Lineage (NCBI taxonomy): Eukaryota > Metazoa > Chordata > Actinopteri > Myctophiformes > Myctophidae > Electrona > Electrona antarctica. Next base: position 43,939,883 of record NC_136809.1, read on the forward strand.
CTCACAACGCACCGCGCTGCGACACGTTGTGACTAGATCTACAAGCTCACAACGCACCGCGCTGCGACACGTTGTGACTAGATCTACAAGCTCACAACGCACCACGCTGCGACACGTTGTGACTGAGCATGTAGATCTACAAGATCACAACGCACCACGCTGCGACACGTTGTGACTAGATCTACAAGCTCACAACGCAACGCACTGCGACACGTTGTGACTAGATCTACAAGCTCACAACGCACCGCGCTGCGACACATTGTGACTAGATCTACAAGCTCACAACGCACCGTGCTGCGACACGTTGTGACTAGATCTACAAGCTCACAACGCACCGCGCTGCGACACGTTGTGACTAGATCTAGAAGCTCACAACGCACCGCGCTGCGACACGTTGTCACTGAGCATGTAGATCTACAAGCTCACGCAGCGACACGTTGTGACTAGATCTACAAGCTCACAACGCACCGCGTTGAGACACGTTGTGAGCATGTAGATCTACAAGTATGCAGAAGATCTACAAGCTCACAATGCGTCGCGCCCACGTGCACTGCTTGTGTCCAGATAGGGTACAGGGTGTGTGACCATATCTTGAAAAAAGAGCCTTAATTCTTCTCCACCTGGTGTTTTCATAATTATTTGATCACTTAAGAACACCCGCAGTGACAGGACAACAACAGAGCATGATAAACATTTACGTGAGCCTCAAAAACCAGTGTTATTAGCTCTAATTGTGCTGGAAAAACTGGGGCGAATGTTAGTGAATGTTGAACACCGAGACATTTATCAGTCGCTCGCTTCACTCACTCACTCAATGGGACACCGCTCCTGTTGAGTGAGCGAGTGTGTGCGTGTGCGTGTGCGTGTGCGTGTGCGTGTGCGTGCGTGCGTGCGTGCGTGCGTGCGTGAAGAGGGGGATATAACGGATGGACGTGCTAATTAACCTTTCTCCAGCTGAGTGGAAATATTAATCCAACACTGTCAGCTAGGTACATCATAAATATATACAACATGCATACACAATTAGTGTTATAGTCGCCGCCAGGCCGAAGGCATTAACCTCGCATCACCATGACTTTCCAAGTTTCCACCTCTGATCTGCGTCCAAGCCTGATCTGCGTCCAAGCCTGATCTGCGTCCAAGCCTGATCTGCGTCCAAGCCTGATCTGCGTCCAAGCCTAACCCTAACCCTAACCCTAACCTCTGATCTGCGTCCAAGCCTGATCTGAGTTCCACAATGTGTGATCCGGGTCTATAACACACCTGATGTTATTTTATTTATAATTTTTTTATGGTGCACTTGATCGCAGGGAATTATTTTGGGTTATTCTGATTCCGGTTTGGTGGTTCCGGCCTGATGATTACAAACCAGACAAAGCAGTGACTACAACATGACGTTAGTTATCATCCTCTCCCGACCGGATCAGAAATGGTATTCGTCCCAGGCTACACGAAAGCATGGCCGAGACTATGTGTTGCTGTCTGTCTGTCTGTCTGTCTGTCTGTCTGTCTACAGTATATCTATCATATACGTGCACGTGCGTGCGTGCGTGCGTGCGTGCGTGCGTGCGTGCGTGCGTGCGTGCGTGCGTGCGTGCGTGCGTGTGTTGGTAGTGTGTGAGTGTGCATGCGTGTGTTGGCAGTGTGTGTGGGCGTGCAGACGGACAGCAGGATGCAGCATGCTGAGACACCGGGTGCATCCGAGGGCTTCTCCTTTATATCTTTACATCAAACAGAATGATATTATTCCAATAGCCCCAAAACGTCATCATCACAGCCTCAGACATCCCAGGCTCCGTGATTGGCCCATTTTCCCACTGATTCATCTCTTCACTGCTGCTTCCTGCCAACTGGAATGATTAGGACTGACCTGACTGGCATGCATGGACCACACCGAGATAGACGCAGGCGCAGGCGCAGACGCAGACACAGACACAGACGCAGACGCAGACGCAGACGCAGACGCAGACGCAGACGCAGACGCAGGCGCAGACGCAGACGCAGACGCAGACGCAGACGCAGGCGCAGACGCAGACGCAGACGCAGGCGCAGATGCAGACGCAGACGCAGACGCACAGCTTAGAATGAGGTCTCATTTACACTTGGCTGCACGTCGGGCTGCGCAGCGGAAATAGCCGAGCTACAAGCAGTGGTGTAAAGTGCGTTTACTTGAGTACTGTACTCAAGTACAATTCTGAGGTATTTGTACTTTTTACTTCTACTTCACTACATATTGGTTCCAAATATTGTACTTTTACTCCACTACATTTATTTGAAAACTTTAGTTACTACTAGTTACTTTGTAGATTTAGATCACCGATTGGTATCACAAAGCATACATTAACCACTTGAGCCCAATATCGCGATGCGAGCTGGCTGAAATGGTACATTCTGCATAATGAGTACTTTAGTACACATTTAGAGTATACATTTTGATACCAATAGAGTATACCAATAGAGTATTTCTACATTGCGGTATTGATTGATACTTTTACTTTTACTCTATGTGAGTACTTTTCCCACCACCACCATACAAGCTAAGTAGATGGTCTATTTTGGACGTGCGACACTAGCCTACAGCGTAAACCAGGCCCTCGTTCTCCAGAGAGGGTCAGTGGTGAAAAAAAGCATCTATAAACATCCAAAAAAAAGTGTTAACACTTTGAGAGCCAAGGGTCAGTTGGAACCAGTAAATCGGTGTGCCCAGCTATTTGCAGCTTCAGAGCCCATTTCAAGGGGACACAGGACTCCATCTTAACACAATCCCCGCCAAAAAACGTAGCCTACAAGCGCCAAAACACGTACTGTACTGTAAATTCAGTTGTATAAAATGTTTTGATCCGATCTAGTGGAAAGGCTACTCACATTAGCTTTGGATGGCTATCTGTTGTTAGTCATAAGACTGGACTGCGCCATCACGCACGCTTTCAGTATAGCTTCAAATCCCCGTCCCAGGCGGCATTTCTGGTCAAAACAACACTTATTGCACGGAGCCTAGCGGTCACATTAATGGCGCCGACGTGTACTTCTCATCAGCTAGTGAGACGTCAACAACCGATCCGAAAACACACACACCATTCAATCTGGTTTCGGTCGCGGTGTTTTGGATCTTCAAAAATAAGGGTTGGACGGGGAGATATCCTGGCATATACAGTAGTAATCATTCTTTAAAAACTGTCGGTGTTCACATAAGTCTGAGTAGACTAAAAAGTGAAATATCCCTTTAATGACAGTACTCAAGTAAAGGTACTTAGTTACTTTGCACCACAGTGGCGAGGGGGTCAGCGTGACAGATGGGGCAGCAGTGGGGGTACCATATGACTCTGTCGTGCCCCCGAGTGAGTCTCCAGTAGCAGCATGTGTGCCAGACAGTCCAAACCAGGCCACTAATGAGGCTCAACACACGGTCCCAACAGAGCCCTGAACCCGACGCTAGAAACCAGACACTGTTAAATCTGGACGCACGTGCGCGCAAACATACACGTGCAGGCATGCACACACACACACGCATGCACATGCACACACACGCAAGGAAAGACAGAGTCACGTGGAAGGACATAGATGTACACACACAAATAAAAGGTATAGCCTACCTACAGTATGTATGGACAATTATGTTGGACCGTTATTGTTCTCTGACACAAAGCACACGTGCGCACACTCACGCACATGCGCACACACACGCACACACACACACACACACACACACACACACACACACACACACACACACACACACACACACACACACACACACACACACACACACACGAGTCAATGCATCAAACCTGTTATGCTAGGTATAGGTAACATGCGTTCACTGCCATGGGAGAGCACATGATTTACACGTGCTCACACTGAAGTTAAATGTCATCCAGTCAGCGAGCATGTCCAACCACAAGGCCAAACCGCAACGCATTGTAACTCCATTTAATTTTCTGTTTAATCTATTCCAAACCCCACAGGGGAGCCTTTTGGTGTTATTGCTAGCCCAGTTCACCCTATAAATAATAGGAATTAGAGGTGCTAAAGCAGGGTTCTGTAATCTAGAAGCAAACAACAAGGGCGTAAAAAACAGAAGACTAACGGCCTGTGACAGCCTCTAAACACACACATACAGTATATCAAATAAATGACATACAGTATATCAATATCATATTTATTATTGCTATAAATATGACCTTAAACCACACAAGCTAGCTCTGAACATTCAGTTAAAAAAATAGCACACCTATAAGAAAGGTACAGTTCATCGGATTATTTCATTGAGGAGATTTGGTGTAGAAGGAAAAAGGTGAGGGCCAAATATAGAGCCCTGGGGGACCCCAGTCAATTAAGTATACGGTTAAAGGTATATTCAGTGATTTCACTTAATTCAAATATCACTTATTTTTTCTTATTTTTTGGATAATCCTCCCTACTATAAAGTGTGCTGACCATATAAGGAGTTCCTCCCTGTCCCCAGTGAGCCCCTGGGGTCAAAAAACCCTAGTTTCGGTTTGGGCTTTGGGTGGCAAAGCCTTCATCCAATCAGGATGAGAGGGGCCTTCCTCCATCGAGTGGGGCGGGCCTTGGTGCATGTGCTGTTGGTCTGTTGTACTTCCCCCACTGTAGAGTGTGTGCATGTGCACATCTTGTTACCGGGGCGGACCGGGTTCTTTTCCAAATCACCCAAATCACTGAAAGCTCCTTTAAACCCTGCAGCGATTTTATATATATATATCTATATCTATATAAACTGGAACGTTATAAAAGTGACGCTGATGTTGTGAGGTACAAAAACTAATTTCACCACACTTTACTTCTTTAAACCTGTGATGTGACGATAAAGCCGATTCTGATTCTGATAAATGATTGCTCTCTCCTGATTGGCTGAAATTGGCAACCCACCTGCAAATGTAATTTCGAGAGCTGGAGAGACGGGGAGAGTACTGAGCAAACACTATAGCAATGATTACTATCAGAATATAGTGCTTTAGCCATTTAAAAGGGTTAGTTTTAACCAAAATATCACTTACCCTTTAAATGGTAAATGGCACATGGTGCATTTATATATCGCTTTTATCCAAAGCGCTTTACATATATTGTGCATTACATTCACCCATTCACACACACATTCATACACCGATGTAGGAGGAAACCATGCAAGGCACCAACCTGCACATCGGGCTCAATTAGGGCTTCAGAGTCTTGCTCAAGGACACTTCGACACTAACTGTGGGGGAGCCCGGGATCGAACTGGGAACCTTACGGTTCCCATTCGGCTGCTCTACGGGCCACTCTACCCGCATCGTGGCTTGCTTTACCCAGGAAGGTCAGTGGGAGTCCTAGATGAAAGCGTCTCTTTGTATTCCTAACAATGTATAATTGTGTTTTTGCCGAGCGGGAGGCTGGGCCAAATAACAGGTTGAAGATGCAGATTGCTTCGTGATTCAAACAGCGTGCCAAGTACCGACGGCAGCACACTGTGCTTATTTTGTGGGTTGAAAATCAGTGGAAGAAAACAAAACAGAAGGAAAACAATGAAAGGAGATGCTGGCTTACCTTAAGATGTTTCCCAACACGTCAAACTGCAAATAGAAAGAGAGAAGAAAGGGAGGAGAAGAGAGAGAGAGAGAGAGAGAGGATTATAATTACCATTGAGTACAGTAACTGAAAAACACAAGTGTGAGCTCCAAAGCACTTGAGAGGAGAGGCAGATCTACGCTGTCACATAAAGAGTCATTTCATTTCAGTTCTGCTATGAATTTTCTACGTATATCACCCACAAGAACGTCTCGCTTTATTTTGCATCTTCTACGAAATTTACTTTTCCTGGACAGGTTGCTTGTCGTACGACTGGTTCCACTACGAGAGCAGCACACGAAAGCAAATACAAGCATCAGCTGCTATTAATGAACCTAAAAGTCTAACTAACGTACATTCAAACTTGAAAATTACTGAATTATTATGTTCAGTCTCGTCGTACAGTCACGCACGCACGCACGCACGCACGCACACATGCACACACACACACTCTTAATGCAGCGAAAACCAACTGCAATGTGTAAGCAGGGATAACGTGCAGGGAAGGGAAGATCCACACACTCCGAGTCCACACTGTAAACTCTACCCGGTCTCACCCAAACACGGTGAAATAGCACGGATTGCAATTACGTACATAAATGCCTAGAAAACCCCCAAATCCTCCCCATAGACCGTGACGGAGGGGCGCCCTCTCTACTGAACCTGAGCCACGAGAGACACCACCGAGCGCTCTAAAGCGAGCGAGTTTCCGTGTTTTCGATCTACAAGCTCACAATGTGTTGATGTAGATCGGCTAGTTGAACTATTTTAAAATAAAAACTAGGCTATAGTAAAAAAAATGGCAAATACGTTTAGGGATAAGGGGTAAGTGGTCACGCAAGATGGAGCCCTAAATATCCATCATCAGGCTAACAGACAGTCTAATTTAACTCACATCTCTCTCTCTCTCTCTCTCTCTCTCTCTCTCTCTCTC
>NC_136809.1:43946581-43949081 GCF_951216825.1 Electrona antarctica
ACACTGGGCTCACTGCTAAAATCTAAAATATCTAAAACCACATATTATACACATAAAGACCCCCAGGAAAGTGTTCTAAATCTTCTAAATGTCATTAACAAGTGTCCCTTTAAACGCCTAATCACTCCAAATATTTGTGCTATTTTGTGCTTTTTCCAACTAAAACCAGGACACAGACCTGCTTTCCCACTAAAACCATGCAGTATACAGACCTGCTTTCCCACTAAAACCAGTACACAGACTTGCTATCAAGGGTTAGGGTTAGTCATGAGCTTGTAGATCGGCTCTTTTCACTACTTGAAAATTAATTAAAGAATGATTACTATATGCCAGTATTTCCCTCCGTTCAACCCTTATTTTGAAGATCCAAAACAATGTGAACAGAACCGGATGTTGACATAATGGTGTGTGTGTTGTCGGATTAGGTGTTGATCTCTCGTTAGCCGATGAGAAGTACAGGCCGGCGCCATTAGAGCGACCTCCAGGCTCCGTGCAAGAAGCGTTGTTTTGACCAGAAATGCCGCCTGGGACGGGGAATTGGAGATAAACGCGACTGAATGCATGCACGCGTAAATCAAGATGGCGCCGTCCAGTGTTATGGTTAACAACAGATAGCCATCCGAAGCTAATGTGAGTAGCCTTTCGACTAGATCGAATCAAAACATTTTATACAACTGAAATCAAGCATAGCGATAGTTCATTGAGACACGGAAGGCAGAAGGTTATTATATATGTATATAAATTATATAGTTCCCCTCATTCATTCCCCCTAGTAATTCATTCTGCTTCTTTAAATCAGCTGCCTCTCCAGGCCACGCCCTCATTCCCACAGTGCAATTCAGGCGGCCTACTTATGCAGCCTCAGCTCACTACTCATTCTCCATGCTGAGCTGTCAAAGCAGCTTGTGGGGCGTCTGCGTGAAAATTTACCCCACCTCCCCGGCCTCCTCCCTGTAGTTCTTAGTCTAGGGTTTATGGGATATTATTGGATCGTTTGCGATCGTGTAGATTAATTGTGTTGAATCATGTGTTGATGTGTTATTACTGTGTATTGTTGTTCATGGATTATTGTATATTTGGCTCTGCTCTGGGGGGTCGTTGATATTAGAGCTGTGTCTCGGTGCACAGATAATCGGAGATATCAAATGTGATATCAGACCTGTGTCTCGGTACGCAGATTATCTGGTATCACATGAGCAGAGCCACACCGCCATACTAACATGCAATAGCTTTGCAATAAATGGTTTATGGTTAATCTGAGCTGAAGTGTCTCAATGAATTAACGTAATTTACGTGAATTGGTGCTTGCCGAGACTAATCAATCCCTAATCTTAAATGTAGGTTACGTTTATTGGCAGGGGATTGTGTTAAATATTTGTTCTAATTTATAGAATTTCTTTGATTTTTCTTTCATTTCTTCCTGACATTACTGAAAAAAATCATTGGATTTTGTTATTAATTCAGGAAAGGTTTAGCTTTATATGGGAATGATTTTTTTGAAAATGTTTTGAAATAATCCTAACTAAAAACCAAATGTAGGAAACGAAAACAAAGCAGACTCACAACAATGTGTCCGCGACCCACAAATGTGTCCCGAGCCAGTGTTTTGGGAAACAGTGCTCTAGAGCGACTGAGCCAGGTCCCAGTAGTGTGCTGGTGGGAGACACTTCTCACTTAGCAGTTGTTGTTCTTTTCTAGCCCCCCCCCCCCCCCCCCCCCCTGAACCCCCCCCCCTCCATGCTAAACACTGACCTACTTCACGCTGCTGATGCACTCCTGCATTCCCCTGACTACATAAACACACACACACACACACAAACACACACACACACTCATGAGCGCATGGGTGTGCATGCGTGCACATGACACACACACACACAAAGATGTACGCATACATGCACACAGATGAATTACAATTCCGTATGTGCAGGTAGATATGCATGGATTGGCCGCTATCAACACAATTATGAAAACACACACACACACACTGCACATGCGCACACACACACACGCGCGTGCACACACTCACGCAGGGAGATCAGAGTGTTTCATTAGTGAGGAGCAGATAGATTACCCTCCCAAAGGAGACATTGACCAGGAGCCCATTGATCTACTGAGCTAAGCAAATCAGTGTGTGCACGCGTGCGTGCGTGCGTGTGTGTGTGTGTGCGTGTGTGTGTGTGTGTGTGTGTGGAAAGTAGCCCACTGATGGAGTCTTTAAGCAGTTAGAGCAAGCACAGTAAATCTAATCCTGTTGTGTTTAATGGAGAGAGAGAGAGAGAGAGAGAGAGAGAGAGAGAGAGAGAGAGAGAGAGAGAGAAATTGACGACTGACATATTCATTAGGTTCAATTACTCCATCCCATCACTGCCATGTCAGTCACTCACTGAGAGAGACACAGAGAGAGAGAGAGAGGGGGGGGGGGGGGGGGGGGGGTGTTGAACTATCAGCACTATGTTTGTCATGCCATTTGCCGTAACAAGATAAATAGTGTCTGGAC